>NC_139224.1:69367787-69817787 GCF_055691185.1 Crinia signifera
CTGCACCTGGTATTGAATAGAAATTATTTTTATTTCAATGGCCAGATGTACCGCCAACAGCAAGGCGTGGCGATGGGGTCCAATGTGGCCCCATCCTACGCCAACGCATACATGGATGCTGTTGATCAACAACTTATTTACCAGGCCCCCCATGTGAATAAGGTGTTGTTGTATCTTAGATACATAGATGACCTGCTCATATTTTGGTTGGGCAGTGAAATAGAACTCAGAAAAATTCTAGAAGATCATAATGAGAGTTCCTGCCCCGCCAAGCTGACGTTTAATATGAGCAGGGAAGAAATACATTATTTGGATGTGAAGATATGTATCAGAGATAGGAAAATTGAAACATCTATTTTTGTAAAGGAGACTGACCGCAACACGTTGTTGAGACAAGAAAGTTGTCACCCGAGGTCTTTGCGTTACGGTCTCCCTTATTCACAGATGTTACGAGTGAGGAGAATCACAAGTAATGAAGAACAAGCTAAAAAAGACTTAGATCAAATGCAGGTGAAGTTTGAGCAGAGGGGCTATAAGAGAAGCGATCTGGAAAAAACTAAACAAAAAGTTTTAAATATGTCCCGACAGACTGTTCT
Source organism: Crinia signifera (assembly GCF_055691185.1). Classification (NCBI taxonomy): domain Eukaryota; kingdom Metazoa; phylum Chordata; class Amphibia; order Anura; family Myobatrachidae; genus Crinia; species Crinia signifera. The sequence continues at coordinate 69,368,384 of NC_139224.1, forward strand.
TAATACATCTAAAAAGAAACAGTCAATTGAAAATAAAATCCCCTGGGTTACCCAGTATGCCGATGGCAGTAGTGTAATGACCCAAAAGGTCAAGAACCTATGGCCTTTGGTCGCCTCAGATAGAGATTTAAAAAGCTTGAAAGATTCCAGGATTATGCCAGCCTACAAAAGAGGAAAAAATCTAGCAGATATCCTGGTAAAGGTTGACGTGACCAATCTTAATAAAAAGAAAACACCAGCACACTTCATGACACGCCCCAAAGGCTGTTATCGGTGCGTGGGGTGTACCACCTGCAGCTCTATGCTTGTAGGAGGTACCATTAATCATCCCCATAATGGCAGCAAGATAGCCATTAAACACTCAGTGACCTGTTCTACACGGTATGTTGTTTATGTTCTGTCTTGCCCATGTGGTTTATACTACGTGGGCAAGACGGAATGTCAATTTAAAGAACGCATGGCAAACCATCGCCATGCGATCAGACAGGCACTGAGTGTTGGCACAAGTGATCAACCAGTGGCCAGACACTGCGCTCTTTTTAAACATAGCATTGCCAGCATCCGTTCAAAAATAGTGGATCATATCCCACCCACAACAAGAGGAGGCAATAGGGGTAGGCTCCTGCTACAGGCAGAGGCCAGATGGATTTTTAGATTAGATACAATTGCTCCCAGAGGCCTTAACGAGCAACATGGTCTACAAAGTTTTCTCTAAAGATATAATCAACATTTAAGTAATATTGGATAAATTAATATCTGGGCAATACATAGTTATATATCAGATCTCTTGGATATAAAGTAGAAGTCAAATGAAATATTCGATAATCATATGATACTCTTGATTATGATAAACCAAGCGATCTGTATTCTGTACTTTTTAATATTTTTTGTATTTTTTTGTAACAATTTTTCACAATTTTTTTGATGTGTGTATGTCTTTAAATGTCTTTCACATTTTAATGGTCAGGTATTCTTGGCCTCTTATATGGCTCATTTTGAGCCTCTTAAATGTTTTTAGTACACTTTGTTGAGAAGTTGATTCTTATATTGTAATCTAATGTATTGCTTTGGTTTGTTTATATATAGATTCGCGTAGCTGTCACTTGACAGCGGCATCCAAAACGAGGCTTGGTACCTGGAAGCTTGGAACGCAGTGCAGGACGGGGGAAGCGCGTCAGAGGGCTGAGCCAACAGAGCCGGAAGTGATGGTGCGCCCCGGAACGTGTCCCCGCAGCGCAGCACGGCGTGTCAATGGCAGAAAGGAGTACACAGGCTGGGAAGCCGCGGGTAAGTGCTATGTGGCGCGAATTTACCGGAAGGGTGTCACTTTTTCGTTTTGCATTGCACTATTTATATGGTATCACAGAGTGTATTTGGTTGTTCCCTGAGGACGGGCAGTAGCCCGAAACATGTAGGAGAAATAAACCTCATTTGAAATTCACTAAAATTCCGTGAGTGCCGCCTGATCGTTATCGTCTGCATACTGGGTCCCAAGGGTCCTGTAAGGAAGGCACCGGGTAACTACTGAAGGTTATACTCCGTGGAGTGCCGGGCGCTATTGTGTAGAGATATATATATATATATATATATATATATATATATATATATATATATATATATATATATATATATATATATATATATATATATATATATATATATAGAGAGAGAGAATATATATATATATATATATATATATATATATATATATATATAGAGAGAGAGAATATATATATATATATATATATATATATATATATATAGAGAGAGTATATATATATATATATATATATATATATATATATATATATATATATATAGAGAGAGAGAATATATATATATATATATATATATATATATATATATATATATATATATATATATATATAGAGAGAGAGAATATATATATATAGAGAGATCAGCAGTGGATGACAGACTGTGAGCTCCTATACATTGGGCTTAAGGCTAATCTTGGGAAGCCAATATATAAGAACAGATTGTGGGATATGGCCTTTCTATGGCGCAATGCTGCCTCTAGTACGTACTCGTCCCTAGTTATCACCAAATAACCAAAACAATAATACAGAAATATACAAATGAGATTTTCCAAACTGTATGAGGCGCAAAAACAATTTCCAGATGTTTATCCTAACAGTCAAATTTTCATCCGATCTTCCCGACCGTTACACAATGGGTCTCAGAGTGGATCAGGGAAAAGAAGAAAAGACCACCAATTAGACATAAACTGGATCAGGAGATTTTTACTGGTAAAGTCAAAAGGGTTAGAAGATACAAGTAGGCGTACCCAACTCACAGTGTGGATAGCACTGTATGTGCACGTAGCGGGTACTTGTTCCGTTATTTACGAATCTTCTATGTTCTCCCTCTTGGTTCTCAATGTTGTGTGTACCATAAAGAGATTTAAACAACAATGTGTGACTCTGAATAAAACTACACTAAATATATTATTTGTGGCAGGGGAAAAGCTTTGTAGGCGCACCTCACTCACTTATAATGAGGGGGAGGCACACATATAAAGGTTTCTTTTCCAGTGTTGGTGCACCAAATGCATGCACAAGTGAAATGGAAAATAGTAGGCGTACCCCACTCACGGTAAATATAGGATGATATAAGCCCGTAGCAGGTTCTTTGCCTCTCTTTTTAAGGATTTATGACTTGTTCCACTGGTGGTGAATCTTCTCTATTTCCTCTCTTTGCTCTCAGTTTTTTGTGTGTCATAAAACAAAATTAAACAACAATGTGTGACTCCAATTTGATCAAAACCATATGTGTTTTTTGTAACGGGAAATGGACTTTGTAGGCGCACCTCACTCACTTATAACAGGAGGGAGGCACACATATAAAGGTTTCTTTCCCAAAATTTCAGTGCATCAAGTGTGTGCCCAAGTGAAAGATTGAAGGATGGTAGGCGTACCCTACTCACGGTCAAGGTAAGATGGTATAGGCTCGTAGCAGGTTCTTTGCCTTCCTCCTTCAGATACTCGTGTCAGTTATGGATTTCTCCGTCCCATACGTGTGAGTGTTGAAAAGAAAAAAATTGCAATGTGTAGTCTCGTCAACCAATTTCTATGTCTCAAACGTTAATTTATGAGATTGTGAAATACTTCTAGTACCAAAGATTATAGTGAAGTACTGTGTATATCCGTACCAGAACTCACACAAAAAGGTGTTCTCAGATTGTGCATAAAGGTATCTTTTGGTGTTCTTAGTTTGTGAATAGATATCCTCCACCAGATCAAGAGAAGTTTCTATACCCCATATAGTTGGAACATATTCAATGTAGATCGTATCGGCGTACCCGACTTACGATTGAATAGACGTTTATACTCCTGTAGCGTTTTCTTTAAGCCCTGAGTTGTTGGTATTGTGCTGGAGTATTCCTCATCCAGACATATACCCGAAACGTGGAGGGCAAAAAAGAAAAGATGGTTTCAGAGTTTATACCCAAGGAGTGGAGTTTCTCCCTTTTTGGCAGTCTAATGTTCCAAAAAAAGCTCAAAATTTCCTCCGTAAAAATTTTTTATTTTCCATTTAAAAATCCTTCATCCCCACAATGATAGGATGTTACAGATGCCAATAAATAAGACCCACAATGGTCATACACAAGATAAGATATAAGATAAAATGTCCAGAAAAATATACCAAAAAAAATTAAAAATAAAAAAACAAAAAAACTTATTTTAAAAAATTCCAAATTTTATACATACATCCAGTGTCGGATAGGATAGATGTGATGGCTGCTCACTCTCCACACAGGCAGCCTGTGTGGAGAGTGAGCAGCCATCACATCTATCCTATCCGACACTGGATGTATGTATAAAATTTGGAATTTTTTAAAATAAGTTTTTTTGTTTTTTTATTTTTTATTTTTTTTGGTATATTTTTCTGGACATTTTATCTTATATCTTATCTTGTGTATGACCATTGTGGGTCTTATTTATTGGCATCTGTAACATCCTATCATTGTGGGGATGAAGGATTTTTAAATGGAAAATAAAAAATTTTTACGGAGGAAATTTTGAGCTTTTTTTGGAACATTAGACTGCCAAAAAGGGAGAAACTCCACTCCTTGGGTATAAACTCTGAAACCATCTTTTCTTTTTTGCCCTCCACGTTTCGGGTATATGTCTGGATGAGGAATACTCCAGCACAATACCAACAACTCAGGGCTTAAAGAAAACGCTACAGGAGTATAAACGTCTATTCAATCGTAAGTCGGGTACGCCGATACGATCTACATTGAATATGTTCCAACTATATGGGGTATAGAAACTTCTCTTGATCTGGTGGAGGATATCTATTCACAAACTAAGAACACCAAAAGATACCTTTATGCACAATCTGAGAACACCTTTTTGTGTGAGTTCTGGTACGGATATACACAGTACTTCACTATAATCTTTGGTACTAGAAGTATTTCACAATCTCATAAATTAACGTTTGAGACATAGAAATTGGTTGACGAGACTACACATTGCAATTTTTTTCTTTTCAACACTCACACGTATGGGACGGAGAAATCCATAACTGACACGAGTATCTGAAGGAGGAAGGCAAAGAACCTGCTACGAGCCTATACCATCTTACCTTGACCGTGAGTAGGGTACGCCTACCATCCTTCAATCTTTCACTTGGGCACACACTTGATGCACTGAAATTTTGGGAAAGAAACCTTTATATGTGTGCCTCCCTCCTGTTATAAGTGAGTGAGGTGCGCCTACAAAGTCCATTTCCCGTTACAAAAAACACATATGGTTTTGATCAAATTGGAGTCACACATTGTTGTTTAATTTTGTTTTATGACACACAAAAAACTGAGAGCAAAGAGAGGAAATAGAGAAGATTCACCACCAGTGGAACAAGTCATAAATCCTTAAAAAGAGAGGCAAAGAACCTGCTACGGGCTTATATCATCCTATATTTACCGTGAGTGGGGTACGCCTACTATTTTCCATTTCACTTGTGCATGCATTTGGTGCACCAACACTGGAAAAGAAACCTTTATATGTGTGCCTCCCCCTCATTATAAGTGAGTGAGGTGCGCCTACAAAGCTTTTCCCCTGCCACAAATAATATATTTAGTGTAGTTTTATTCAGAGTCACACATTGTTGTTTAAATCTCTTTATGGTACACACAACATTGAGAACCAAGAGGGAGAACATAGAAGATTCGTAAATAACGGAACAAGTACCCGCTACGTGCACATACAGTGCTATCCACACTGTGAGTTGGGTACGCCTACTTGTATCTTCTAACCCTTTTGACTTTACCAGTAAAAATCTCCTGATCCAGTTTATGTCTAATTGGTGGTCTTTTCTTCTTTTCCCTGATCCACTCTGAGACCCATTGTGTAACGGTCGGGAAGATCGGATGAAAATTTGACTGTTAGGATAAACATCTGGAAATTGTTTTTGCGCCTCATACAGTTTGGAAAATCTCATTTGTATATTTCTGTAATCTTGGGAAGCAAGTGACCCCTCTATTCTTCTCCCTGTTGGTAGAACTTGATTTTACAGACCTTTATGAAAAATTGATGCGGCATAATTGCACATTCTAGTAGGACACGTCTGTGGTCCTTTTTTTACCAAGTGGAAGTCGATCCATGTGTTAAAATTACATTATTCATTGACAGTCACCCCTGATGAAGTCAGTGTGACGAAACGCGTTGGGTGTTTCAATGTACCGTGTGAAAATGACTCAAACTTCAAACAAAAAAGTTTTTTATCTTTTTTATGTATTAAATTACTGAAAATTGTGACAAGTGTCAGTATATACATTTTTTCACATTTTTTGTACTATCATTGTACATTGATGGTGGAAAGTTAAGATATTGGCGCACTCTGTTCTTCGTATCTATCTATATATATATATATATATATATATATATATATATATATATATATATATATATATATATATATATATATATATATATATATATATATATATAGAGAATATATATATATAGAGAATATATATATATATATATATATATATATATATATATATATATATATATATATATATATATATATATATATATATATATATATATATATAGAGAGAGAGAGAATATATATATATATATATATATATATATATAGAGAGAGAGAATATATATATATATATATATATATATATATATATATATATATATATATATATAGAGAGAATATATATATATATATATATATATATATATATATACACACATATACAGAATATATATATATATATATATATATATATATATATATATATATATATATATATATATATATATATATATATATATATATATATAGAGAGAGAGAATATATATATATATATATATATATATATATATATATATATATATATATATATATAGAGAGAGAGAGAGAATATATATATATATATATATATATATATATATATATATATATATATATATAGAGAGAGAATATATATATATATATATATATATATATATATATATACACACACATATACAGAATATATATATATATATATATATATATATATATATAGAGAATATATATATATATATATATATATATATATATATATATATATATATATATATATATATATATATATATATATATATATATATATATATATATATATATATATACATATATATACACACACACACACACACATATATACATATATACACACACATATACAGGGGTAGACATAGCAGTCCCACCAAGTTACAAGTCCAGAAGGGAAGCTATATAGTACATAAGTGCATCAGAGGGTTATGCGTGTAGAACTTAAATATGATAAGCTTGCCTGAAGAGGTGAGTTTTCAGGGAATGCTTGAAAGTTTAAAGGCTAGCGGAGAGTCTTATTGTGCATGGAAGGGCATTCCATAGGATGGGAGCAGCCCGATGAAAGTCCTGTAATAGTGAATGGGAGCTAGTGATTCGTTCAGAAGAGACGCAAATCTTGTGCAGAGCGGAGTTGTCCAGGTGGGAGATATTTTGTGATAAGTAGAGATATATATGCTGGTGCAGTATGGTTAATAGCTTTATATGCTAGTAGAAGAGTTTTATATTGAATACGGTAAGATACAGGTAACCAATGGAGGGACTGGCAGAGCGGATCAGCAGACGATGAGCGTCTTGCAAGGAAGATCAGCCTAGCAGCAGCATTTAGAATGGATTGTAGCGGCAAAAGTCTTTTCTTGGGAAGACCAGTTAGGAGACAATTGCAATAATCAATTTGGGATATAATGAGTGCATGGATAAGAGATTTAGTAGTGTCTTGTGTGAGATACAGTCGTATTTTGGATAGGTTTTTTAGATGCATGTAACATGATTTTGAGACTATTTGAATGTGGGGAACAAAGCATAGGTCAGAGTCGAGGGTGACCCCTAAGCAACGAGCTTGTGGGGTAGGATAGATTGTCGAGTTGTCAACAGTGATGGAGATGTCAGGATGGTAACTGTTCTTAGTTGGCGGGAATTTAAGTAATTCTGTTTTGGAAATATTGAGTTTGAGTTGGCGAGAAGACATCCAAAATGAGATGGCAGAAAGACATTCAGAAACTCAGCCCAAAACCACTGGTGCCAACTCTGGGGTTGATAGATAGATTTGAGTATCATCCGCATAAAAGTGATACTGAAATCCGAAAGAGCTGATTAGTTTGCCAAGCGAGGAGGTATAGATTGAGAAAAGCAGAGGACCTAAGACTGAGCCTTGCGAAACTCCGACTGACAGAGGTAGTGAAGAGGAAGTAGAGCTAGAGAAGCGAACAGTGAAAGAGCGATCAGATAGGTAAGATGTGAACCAGGAGATGGCTGTATCATTAAGACCTAGGGAGTGTAGTTTTGTAAAAGGAGAGTGTGATCCACAGCGTCAAACGCAGCAGAAAGATCTAGAAGAATAAGCAGTGAGTAATGGCCTTTAGACTTAGCAGTTACCAGATCATTCACCACTTTAGTCAGTGCTGTCTCAGTGGAGTGTTGAGAGCGAAAGCCTGACTGAAGCGGGTCTAATAAGGTGTTAGAGTTAAGAAAGTTTGTGAGGCGAGAGTAGACAAGTCTCTCGAGTAGCTTGGAGAGGCATGGGAGCTGAGAGATAGGACGATAGTTAATCAGAATTGTGTTTTTTCAGAATGGGAGTAAATCACTGCATGTTTGAGCACAGACGGAAAAGTACCAGTAGCAAGAGAGAGATTGCAGATTTTAGTTAAGGTTGGAAAAAGCACAGGAGATAGATTTTTAATGACTTGTGTAGGTATAGGATCAAGAGGAGAGGTAGTAGAGTAGGAGGATAAGAAGAGTGCGGATACTTCCTTTTCATTTGTGGGCTCAAACAAAGAGAAAGTGCCAGAGGGTTCAGGTGTGCAAGAAAGAGGGTTAGAGGTTGTGGAGCATACCATTTCATCTCGGATGTTATCAATTTTGTCCTTAAGGTAGGAGGCAAGTTCTTGAGCACTGATGGTAGCCGGTGGGGGAGGATACAGAAGGTGTTAAAAAGTCGCTTAGGGTTGGTGGCATGAGAAGAGATGAGAGATTGGTAGTTTGTTTGTTTGGCTGTGTCCAAAGCATTGCAGTATGAGTGGTAGCTAGTCTTATATGTAAGGAAATCAGTCATATTACGAGATTTACGTAATTGGCGTTCTACTTTACGTGACTGATTTCGTAGTTGTATTGATGTTTTGGAGTGCCACGGTTGGCATCTAAGCCTACGTGAGGTGTAATGGGAAGCTGGAGCCACTTCATCAAGGGCTGTTTCAAGAGTCTGGTAGAGGTGGGAAAAAGCAGAGCCAGGAGAGGTAAATGTAGAAATTAGTGAGAGCTGTTGTTGGAGGGAGGTGGAAAGTTGTGGAAAATTAATAGCATTAGTATTTCTGCGAGTTAGAGTAGGCTTGCATGATTTCAGTGTCAGTGAGCTTGAGGTAATGGAGGAGAGTGAGAGGGTAATTAGATTGTGATCAGAGAGAGGGAAGGGAGTGTTAGTAAAATCAGAGACTGAGCACTTTCTAGATCCACTTTAGTACTTTGACAAGGATGTGACGTTTTGTGAGGGTGGAAGTTGCAGTTGTCCTCACCGTGTTATATCATCTTTAATTTCTGTAGGTTTTGGTTAGTGCATTTTATTGCAACTGGATTGTACATTTGCCATGCTTCGTGCATGGGAGCTTGCCACACTATTATATTTCCCCTCCGGGTATATGTGGACCCAGGCATGAGGGGAAATGGCAGAATACTGAAGTGGTTCTGGGGGCGATTCTCGGGATGTACTAAAAGGATGATTGCAGAAAGGGATGATTGCCTGCAGTTCACCTCCAATACACTAGATGTCACAATTTTTAATGATTTTAAAAAGGTACTTGTTTCGTAGCACGGCGCCCATCACATCGTATACCATAAGTAGAGACAGGATTATATGTATTTGCATATTTTCATATGCATTTGCATATTTTGCCTATTCTCACTGGTTATTGCATATTTTACCTAAAATCTAGTGATGGTGCATATTTTAGGCCCAACCCTCTTCCCACCCGCGAGTCACAGCACTGCAATGCCCTACTGCTGCTGGCCAGGTAGTGGTAGAGTGTGCAGGCTGGGGCAATATGTGCGCAGTGTGGGGAACCTTGGATGTACGCTATGTTTGACACTGTTTAAGTCAGTCAGGCGGATGCCATTATGAAGCTCCTAGACCTTTGCCTGCCCTTGGCCTGGGACTTTACACCAAGAGACTTCTGCAGCAGAGGAGACGGGCGGAAGGGTTGTGACATCACGCAGCGCAGAGGAAATGCTGTGTCACAGTGAATATGTGGCGCAGGGAGGAAGCCTTCCACTGCACCGCCCTCACACGCTATGCTGACATTTGATCCATCGGTGCTGGAGACGAGGGTCCGTGTAAGTGATGCAAGAAGAGCCTAGGACGCTGCAGTCTGCTGTAGCAGCCAGGAAGAAAAAAATCCTGTGTACAGCACTAGACATCTGCAGATGCTGTGGGCCTATTTTTGAGGTTTATTTGCTACTAATTGTATGCTGATTTTTAAATAAATTAAAAATTACTTTTTTTTATTATTTAATGTAGCATATTTTAACACTTTTCATGCATATTTTAAGTATTTTTCATGCATATTTGCATGCATCTTTCAAGCTTTTTATGTTGCATATAATCTTGTCTCTAACCATAAGCCTTACAATGGTATATACGATGCGATGCAATGGCACCTGATATTATAACATTTTAAAATCGTATACCATTATATACAATGCGATTTTAAAATAGTATAAGCACCCTAATGGGTGCTTTCAATGTTAAATGGCCCCCCTATAAGATTATTAATTGTATAAGCACCGTAATGGGTGCTTACAATGTTAAAAGCACCCCCACTATCAACGTCAATCCGAAGCGTGGCGAGCGCAGCGAGGGGCTGCGTTACACGTCCTCCGACCTTTTCATACCCCCATCATCCACATCGGCGTGGAGTTGTTTTTATATAGTGTGGCGAGCGCAGCGAGCCCCGCGGAATACATGTAAAGTAATATGTGTCCACACTATATAAAATAAACTCCATGCCGACGTGGATAGTGGGGGTATGAAAAGGTCGGAGGACGCGTACCACTGTGCTCGCCACGCTTCGGGTTGGCGTTGATAGTGGGGGTGGCGTGGGGGTGCATTTCACATTGTAAGCACCCATTAGGGTGCTTATACAATTAAAAATCGTATAGGGGGACCATTTAACATTGGAAAAACCCATTAGGGTGCTTATACAATTTTAAAATCGCATGCGATGCTATACAATGTATAGGAAACAAGTACCGATTTTAACCTTTACAATCTAAAAAAAACATCGAACTAAGTACTAAGTATCTTTAATCCTTATCATTTGCAGTAAAGAGTGCATTATCCCATATTTATTGTATATTACAATACACGTTCCTATATTGTTTATTTATTTCCATGGGGATGATGGCTATATCTTTTATATTTAGGTGGGATGATCACGTTTTTAATGCAGATAAATATACCTGGGACTGTTTTCTACGCGTTTCCAGGGGCATAATTAGTGTTCCTTCTAGGAATTTGGGAGGGCAGGTCGCTGCGGCACAGGGGAAGTGCAAGGCGGGCGGACTGGGCCCGCCGATGTCACAGTTGTGGACGGACTCAGGCCCCCAACGTCACAAAATGGGCGTGCCCGGGCTGCAATGTCATGAAAAGGGGGGGGGGGGCCGTCCGCCGCCATAGTGGCTGTGCTGCCAGGGAAGCGATGGACAACTCCATCTATGGCGGCGCTGGGCTTCCCCATGCACACCGTCGTGGCAGGCAACGGGCTCTTTTAGTGGGGCATGGCACATTTTGCCCTTAAAAAAAAAAAGCTGGGCGCAGCGCCCAGCTAAAACAGCCTAGCAGGAACATTAGATGATGGCTTTATCTTTTTTATATACATCCCTACATTACATTTCCCTATGTGCTTCACTATATTCCCCAATACGCTGCGTACATCACTACATCACTCAAAATAAGCTGCACTACATCAATATACTAAATCACCCTAAACACTGCACTACATCACAAACACCCTCTCCTCGAATACGCTACACTACATCACTAAACTACATCCCTTTATACCCTGCATTACATCACTACATGTCCCCAAATACACTGTACTAGATCACTACACTAAATGCCCCGGAATACACTGCACTACATCACTACACTACATCACTACACTGTCCCCCCAATATGCTGCATACATCATTACACTACAGCAGACCTGGTTGGGGGTTCCGCAGAGCGCGGTGGGGACACCATCACTAGGAGAAAGGGTAGATAGGAAGGATGGGTCTGGTATAAGGGAACCTGGTGATCTCCAACCTGTTTTGACTCGTGAGCTACTCGAGAGAAAAAATAAACCGCCTGAAGAGCTACGAAAATATAAAAAAGGGTACTTGCTTCCTAGCACCGCATCAGCGATAAAAATTGTATCCATCGGGACCCCAAAAAGCGCGTCGATCACATCGCATGCAACCAAATCGCATGCGATCGACGCGATTTTTACAATGGAATCAATGTAAAATGGTCCCTCAGACCCGATTTTACATTGGCCCCAATGCCCCCCAGACCCCAATTTTTATTGTTTCCCAAACCTGATGGGTCAAATGTTGAGTTGATTTTATATAGTGTGGCAAGCGCAGTGAGCCACCGAGCCCGAAGCGTGGTGAGCGCACGCGCATTACTTCACAGATATTATGTGTCCCCTTGCGGGGCTCGCCATGCTTCGGGCTCGCCACACTATATAAAATCAACTCCCCGCTGACGTGGATAGTGGGGGTATGTAAAGGTCGCAGGACGCGTACCAACGCCCCTCGCGGGCTCACTGCGCTCGCCACGCTTCGGGTTGGTGTTCATTGTGGGGTGGCGTTAACAATGGGGAGGCCATTTCACACTTCAGGGTGGCTATTTGGGGTCTGTGGGCCATTTAACATTGTTCCCTATGTAAAATCGGGTCAATTGGGCCATTTAAAATACCCATAAGGGTGGGTATACAATGAAAAATCGCGTCCATCGCATCGCCTGAATTGCCCCCTCCTTAGTACGGGCCTGCGATGATGGGCAGGCTGCTGTACTCAAAAGAAGTCAATCAGACTCATTATTTGTACTCTCAGGGGCTTAACAAGAACTTTGTTGGCCGAGCATCAACATTTTGAAATGGTCCCCTCTTCTGCAAAGAAGAGATGTATAGTGTGACACAGACAGTAGTGTGGGGATAAATATTATACAACATGGGATGGGATCCCATATTATTGATAGGTCCTTAAAAGAATATATTTAAAAAAAGGTAAATAAATGATATGAAAACACATTGGGACGTAGAGCACACTTTAGTTATTATTACTAATTTAGTGCATCAAAGCAGACACTGATACTGTGTGCTGCTGCAGTGTTGCTTAATGCCAAACTATGCCATACTGACCCCAGGTACCGAGTCACAGTACCAACTTAAGCCTAGTACCAGACATAAGGAGACCACATCTGGCCCTTCCTGATGGCACCATATTCCCCTTGCCCCACATCTGACCTAGGTAGCCCCTGCTCTCTGTGCCCCCCTGAAGAGGTGAGCAGCCTGTCAGCATGACGGGAGGTGGCTGGAAGAGCTTACACACTGCTCCAAGTTTAGCAGTGTGTCAGCTATTCCAGCCACGTCCAGCCCCCCCAGCATGCTGACAGGCTGCTCAGCGCTGTCCTCCGGGACTATGTAAAAACCGGACCGGACTAGACTCCGGACCGCCGGACAGGACATCAAAATCTGCAGTCCGGAGCTTATAGGGTCCGGTCCGGGGGGTGTCCTGTTCGGAAGGGGGGGGGGGTCCCTGTGATAGCTATCATCAGGGACATGGGGAGGGGGAGATTACAGCCTCCCCCTGTGGTCCGGACCGTCCTTTTTTGCTACATGCCCGGACCATACAGGGAGACTTTATTCTACCCCTCCTCCTCTACCTGGTGACAGGTGTCACAGGCAGAACCCCCAGACAGGACACCCCCCTGACCGGACGCTACAAGCTCCAAAATGCAGAGTTTGATGCCTGGTCCGGCGGTGTTGTCCTGGTCCGGTTTTTACCCATACCCCTGTCCTCCTGTAATGAGAGTGGTTGTCAGCACAGCTCTGACAGCCACATCCTGCCCCTCCACCACTTACACTCAGCGGTGACACAAGGGTGCAGAGTAATGCATCTAAAATGGGGCAGGGCACGGGAATCATAAAAAAAATGGGCAGGGTGCAGCACCCTGCAAAATATACCTAGCACCAACACTGACATTGTGATATAGCAATCATCCCACTGGAAATGCATAGAAAACTGTCCCAGGTATACATATCTGCAGTAAAAACCTAATCATCCCATGTAAATAACGCCATCGCCCCACTGGAAACGTATAAAAAAATGGGACCAGGACTCAAAATTGATATTAAAATGCTGGTTTCCTTATTTAATTATATGGCCTTGTTGGTATAAACCAATGCATATGCTAAATAAATGCTGCATCATTATATATATTTCATCCCGAGCACCACTGTTCTTTGATAAAACACACACACACACACACACACACACACACACACACACACTTTTGTAAATTCATAAGTAGGATTCTTAATTCGGGGGAATTTAAAACAAGTCATAACACTGCTGTGACTACAGTAATAATGGGCATGGTTCAAAAAATCATTGGAAATGCCCGAGGGATAATAGTATTTATATACAGTCCGGAAACAACCATGTTTTACCATTATGACGTTTTACACGTATTTTACTGGAATACATAATATAAAGAGCCAAATTTAGGCTAGAGGTATGGATCGGACATCTATGTAGGTGAATGACAGGCGGGCTAGAAACGTAAATACGACGAAGGCTTACTTTTTCCGGCTTTGGATAAATGGCTCCTGTGCTAGAGATAACAGCAGTTCGGTTGGGAACAACATTGGCTGTTGAGGGCTTCTCTGCCGTCCTCAGGAAGACTCTGGCCCTGGCTACTCCTCGCACCTTTAAAAGTGAAAGGACCGAGGCAGCCATTGTCTACAATCAGACATAGGCCGAAACAAGGCGTGGATGCAATGCGGGGAACACGGAGAAAATTGCTATAAAACCTTCCGGTCCGGATTGGTAACCCAGTGACACTTAAACTTCCGGTCGTCCCCTTCCGCAAAAGTTATTAAAATAGCTGCGTCATGGTAATCAAGCAGGTAGCAATTTCTTTCTAACATAGAGGGGGAGGTTTGAGGACATAAAAGTCAGGTGACACATAGTCCTTTCACATAAAGCTGTTTCCGCTGACACCCCCCACCCCCCCCCCAATTGCCTATAACCCACTGAGCTACATATATATATATATATATATATATATATGTATGTATACATATACACACTGTTTACTTTCTCTAGTGTTTATAGAACGTAATGCGTAATTTGTAGCTGGAGATGTATAACGTGCTATTTTTATCAAGCTAGTCTCCGATTGGCTATTGGTACTGTCTTTCACAGGATTGCATCATGCTTGTTTTAATAAGGGGAGAAAACCTTGTGATTGCGCAACGTTCTTTTGTGCGGTAAGACTGATCCCGAATCTGTTTAAAAGACAAAAGGAATACACAGAAATAAAAGAAAAAAATATATGTAAACTATCAAAAGGACTTTTAAGAGAAAGTGGGGGAGGGGAAGGAGTCCCTCCCCAGGCTACCGGACTTCTCCGCTTTCAGGTACAGTCATTGTATTGACCATAACTACAAATGAAACGCTAGAGTTAGGCGTAGATTACCTGAAAGACGGTAACAGACCTAAGAGCTTGTTCATAGTCAGATTTTTTTACTCAGATTTAAAAAAAAAAGGAAAATGGATGCTGTTGATTCAGAGTATATACTTTAAATACACGCAGTTTCATACTTTTTAAAAGTTTGCACTGCACAAAGTCTCATTGTTTTATTAACATGTTCACTCTCAACCTGTCATTTCCTGTAATATGTCTTTTTTGTAATTTTCACAATTACTGTACATGATTTGTTTCTTTATATTTTGATACATGCTCTATTTCATAGTATTTGTTTCTTTATATTTTGATACATGCTCTATTTCATAGTATAGGGGTTTATTAATAGTGGTATATTAACTGTGAAAACTATTTTTGATGTTGAAGGACAATAATAGTCAATTTAAGATTTTACCTCTTGTGTTTGACATAGTATTGCCCTTTTAAACCTGGCAGACAAAATCTGGAAAAATGAATGAATTTTAAAACCCATTGCTTTTTAAATATGACCATTATTATGACTTAAATGAGACACTTATACCCCTTTCACATCGCACTTTTAAAACGGTATATTGGCGTTTTTTTCCCTTTTTAAAACGTTTAAGGGTGCACTGTGAATGCACCACAGGCAATTTACCGTTTTAAGTTAACTGGCATTTCGAACCGTGTAAAAAGCAGAGTCCTACACGGTTCCTTGCCGTTTTTTGTGCAATGTGAATGTGTGCAGTTTGTCTGAAACGGTATTTCAGGCAAACAACACAAGCACAAGCACTGATAGCGCCCCCCCCCCCCCCCGGACAATTTTGCAGCTGCCCCCCCCGTTAAAAGACCTCCCCGGGACTAGCACCAGGCGTCACCTTGTGTCATACTCATGTTGGCAGCTGTGTCATACCCTGTTGGCAGCTTATGTCTCCCCCGTGTTCAGGCCATATTCCCGCTGCTGCTTCTGATGTCTCCCGTTAAAAGACCTCCCCGGGAGCTGGCAGGGGGGTCCGTGCGGCGCGGAGGTACCTGCGCCGCCTAGTATGATGCTGCCGGGGTCCCTGCAGTGAAGTGGAAATAACGCGCTATCTCCAGCGGAGATAGCGCGTTATTTCCACTTCACTGCAGGGACCCCGGCAGCATCATACTCAGCGCCGCAGGCGCAGGGACCTCCAGGCTCTCCCTTAACAGGTACCTCCGCGCCGCACGGACGAGCACCGGGGATGGCGCTGATCAGTGCATTACACTCTGCATTGAAACGTGTTCAGAATGAAACGTTTCAACTGCAATGTGTAATGACACTGAACCTGCATTTAAAACGTTAATCTGGCCACTATTAAGGCTCTGACCCGTTTTAATTACCGGTTTAAAATACCGGTTTTTAAAACGGGTCTGCGATGTGAAAGTGGTATTACAAAAAATAGCATGTTGTCAAAAGCTGTCCACAAATAAGGGGATTAAGTAAAAATGGGAACCGCACCAGAACCATAACACTGGACAGGTTCCATTCATCAAACTTTACTATTATGGAGCAGGTGTGGTCTGATAGTCGGGATACAGACATCAGAATCCCAACCGCCGGTTCTATTCTCCCTTTATGTGGGGTTGTGGACCCCAACAAGGGAGAATATCCTATCAGTTGCGATACCAACTGTCAGGCATTTCAACAGTCTGATTCCAATGTCGTTATACTGACCACCAGAATTCCAAATGTTGGGCCATCATATTTATTGCCCAGTCCAGGGCGGGTGCATGTCTGGAGGACATGTAGGCAAGGGCATAACTACCATAGGTGCAAGGGGTGCATCTATACCGTCTAAGTAATATGCAATAGTTATCATCATCAGTTGCTAAATAGGGGGCCCTTACAAACTTTTGCTATGAAGCCTACGAATATCTAGGTGACAGCTGTCACCTGGAAAATGTGGGAAGAGTGATTACAGCTGTATGGTACAGTATGATCCATTCCATACTGTTCCCGTTACATGCCCAAACAATACATGGAGGTTGTAATCTCTCCCTCCCAGTCTTTTTCTGGTGACAGGTGAAACAGACACCCCAACTAAAAACTCCAGAATAAGAAAGTTTGTTGACTGGAGCTTGTCTGATCCGGTGTTTCTTGATGGTCTGGGTCCGGTTTTTACACACTCCCGATTCTGAGTACAGTTAATTGAAATTGTTTGTTTTGATATTATTGTTGTGAAACTTCTGTATATTGTAGTTAGCACAGAAATGTTTTTGATTAACATCACTTTTTATATAATTCTTAACATCAGTGGAAAAGTAAGCTTTTTCTGTGATGTCAACAACAATTAGAAATGGTTGACGACCATGCCTGTTAGTATATGGGCACCCCAGTGTACTGTGCAGCTTTATGTTAAGAGGCAGTCATGTTGTGTTTTTTGTGTATTCACTTCATTACATACTATTTATGTCAACAATTGAATTGCTCCTGGCAGTGACAGCCACTGTTATAAATAATTAAGTGCATATACACACACGGAGATATTTTAAACCGTATGCACGTTAACAACCAGTCATAACGACATGTTCACAAATATTTCTGTGTGCCTGTACTTTATCTTTTACCCTGTGTGTTAGTATGTGTCATTAGTTAAGTCATTTGTCATAGGTTCGTGCTCAATCTGAAGATCTTGTCAGTGACTGCATACTACGGGATGTGGTCACTGACCATAAAATTTGTTAAATCGGTCAGTGTGTATGAACTATATTGTTTGTCAGGGAGTTTCAGGCAGTGAAAATGTTGACGACATTGCATCTTTTGCAATGTCGTCTAGTGCAGTGATGGAGATCCTTGGCACTTCAGCTGTAGTTGTAAAAGCTGTTGCAGGGCATGCTGGGATCTGTAGATCAACAGCATCTGGAGTGCCAAGGTTCTCCATCACTGGTCTAGCATTTACCCAGCTTTAAATCTCCTCCATGCAGAGTATGTCACCAAGAGTGACAGAAACGATTCAGACTAGACATCACATAAACCTTTTAAAGAATACAGTATAAGTAAAACAAGTTGTAACATTTATAGAGCATATCTGCACTGATTTATCTCATAACTTTTTTAATTTAATCAGGATAATTTAATTTAATCATCGCCAAAGGCCTGGCCAGCCCAAAAAAGAGGTGGGGCGTGTGGACATAACTCCCTTAACTCACTCCCTCCCTCCCTGTACCAGTAGCGCATGAGGGGGGGGGGTTCTAAGTACCCAGAAACCCCCCCAGGAATCTGAGGACATAGTCTGAAGGCTGAGGGTCCCCTCTTTCCAAGGGTACAAGAATTTTAAAAATCGGCCCTGAGGAACCGGAGATATCTGACTTCAAAGCAGTGGTCCCCATCCAAGCCTGTTAATTGCTCTCCCCAGTCAGGTATTTCAGTTTCTGTCTAACTTAGAGTTTTTCTGAGGGTATATTCCAAAAGCTGGGACTCTTTCCCTTTGAGGGACACTAGAAGCTGGTCTCTACTGTGCCCAGAACCAGAAATATCAGCCTTCAAGCAGCTGGTTACTGCTCCAGCTCCACACACCTGGTATGTAGTTTTATATAATCGTTGGCGGATTGCTCTGCCTCCTGAACTCTGATCCCCTAGTCCCCAATACCATTTGGTAGGTGGGATTCTCTAGTTTTTAATACCATTGAAAGCTAAGAAATCTAGTTCCGGGAACTGGAGATATCTGCAATCAAGCAAGCTGTCCTCCCACCAGAAAATTATGAATAATAAGCCCACTCCACTATACACCCCTCCTCTGCGTATTAAACATCCTCTACCACCCTGGAAGTTATGTATTAGGACCCCTTCATTCAGCCCAATGCCCCCTTCTCCCACCTCATCTCCCACCATCTGTGCAGTAAAGGGGTAATTAGTGGAAATTACTGAGCCCTACATGCTGATCGGTTGATATAATACCCCCTACCACCTGCGGGACATCAAAGCTTCCGCTCATAGCACCCCCCACCCCTACCGCTGGAGGATAGGTAGGGGCCCCAATACATTGCTATGCCCAGGGGTCTACTCTGCTGTTATGTATATATTTATATATATATATTTATTATTATTTATATACATTTGGTCTATCTATAATACTTTAACTGATCCGGCATATACTGGGTCACCTAAGTGTCCATCTCCGTGCTTTGCTCCGCCCCTCGGGAAACCCCCTTCTGAAAATCCTGCATTTGCCCCTGCTGTACTGAAGAGATGCTTGCGCACGGCATTTCTTCAGCCATCACCAGAGCAGTGGTGAACTCCGGCTGCGCCCCCCCCCCCCCCCCCCCCACAAACACATGCCACCTGCCATTGCCACCTGTGGGAGGGACAGTGGGACAGTCTCCAAGTAGCAGGACTGTCCCTCTGTAATCAGGACAGTTGTGAAGTATGTCAGTATTGACTTCAGGGACTTTTTTACACCTTGTTTCCAGTTTTAAAATGTCTATTTTTTTTATTAGCTTGGGATGAATATTTTTTATATATATAATATAATATATATATATATAAAATCACTCAGGTCTGGCACTCCCAAAGACTACTGTTGCTTGCTCCGGTGCCCTCACAATAAATAATGGGTACACTAGCAGCCGTACCGGCTCTCGGAGAGAAATGAAACTTATGACCAGGATGTCTTGCAACGTTTCAGTTTATAACTGTTTTCAAGCAACATTAAAACATACAATACACACACACTTAAATACATTTACTCTTGCCACCTCTCGCCGAGGGGGAAACGCCAGCCTCCGTGCAGGACCGCCTCTTGGTCACGCTGGCGCGATGCCTGTGATGTCCTGCCGTCAGTGGGTTCACCACCTCAGTAGTAGCGTCACCGTTGCTAAGCAATGGTGGCCATGCAAGGGGGATACACTGGAATATATAACAACATTAACATCGTGCAAAATTGTGAAAAATAAACAACAGGCACAAATACCGAGTAGCGGGCAGACAGCAGGTCATAATCAAATCAATACTGCAATTAAACTATTAAACAGGGTGGGCCTCTGATACCGGCAAACAGCTTCCCTTTTTATTGAAAGCAACTATATAAGATGTATTCATTGAGCCCTTTTGGTTGAATCACATTCAATCGGGCTATCCAACGATTTTCACATTGGATTAATTTAAGCCCACGGTTGCCTCCTCTGATGGAAGGCAGAACTGTGTCAATCATACAATACCGTAAACAATTAAAGGGATGTGATACTGCAGCAAAATGCCGAGCCACTGGTTGATCACTGTGGTCCCAGACCTGACCTGTGCTAGAAACACCACAGCAGACAGTGACACCCCAGGCAGGGAAGAGGAACTGCATGGGTTTTCAAATATAGCGGGTGCTAGAATGAACACTAGAGCCCCTACAATGTATATGTATGTATGTATATATATATATATATATATATATATATATATATATATATATATATATATATATATATATATATATATATATATATATATATATATATATATATATATATATATAGGTGTAGAAACCGCGTCACTCCAAGGGACTTTTCAAAAAGGTTTTATTGAGAAGTAGAAATCAATACCATGTCGTCAAGGTCGACGTTTCAATACACTATGGTATTTTTCTCAAGTACTGACACTCGCACAGCGGCGAGATAACAAGAATATGAGTGCGCACGGCGGCGCCAACATACATATATAAACACATATGAACTTACCAGCTCCTAATCAGAGCCGCCGGCCGGGTGTGGCGTGTGCGGTCTCCCAGCCGGGAGGCGCATACCACTGACGTGCGTACTGACTAAGTTGCTAAGCAACAGTACAGGACGCCGTCCCCGGCCGCCGCTCCAATCATGCGAGCCAGACAGCGGGACAGAATGAAAACAGGTTAAACTGACAATTGGAGTAACAATGTATGATGAGCCCCAAGAAGGAACTAAGCAGCATTAAAGGAAAGTCTGCCAGCTAAATCTTTCATTGAGACCTCCAGGTCTCAGAGTCTGTAACTTGAAAATCCATTTAGACTCAATTTTGAGTAAACGGCCATCTCTATCTCCTCCACGGATGCATTTGGGCACATGATCTATAATAATAAATCTAAGATCTGATATGGTGTGTTTCTTTTCAAGCCAATGGCGGGCTACAGGTTGGTCAGATCGCCCAGATTGGATAGCAAGGTTGATGGCCGATCTGTGTAGGGCCATGCGATCTCGAATATTACGCACTGTTTTACCCACATAGTAAAGGTGACAGGGGCAAAATAATAAATACACTACATGCGTAGTGAGGCATGTGAGTATATGTGCAATGGGAAACATGGTGTCACAATGTGGATGCTTGAAAGAATGACACACTATGAGATTCTTGCATGTGGTGCATATTAAACACTTATAACAGCCCGGTTTTCTCTTCAGGAAATTGGCTGTGGAGCTAGTGGACTCAAAGCCAGTGATGTCTGTGTGCATAACCAGATCTTTGATGTTCCGTCCCCGAGAGTAGCACGACAGCGGACGGGTAGACTGGAGACCTGGCAGCGCCGGATCCGTTTTTACGATGGGCCAAAGTGCCTTGGTTGCTCTCTGAACAACCGGGCTGGAGGTATTAAATTGTTGTTTCCAGGGCATAACTTTGTCACATTTTTTGGGGGTGCTGATGAGGAGCTGTTCTCTGGACATGTGTAGTACTTCCTGTTGTATTTGTTTTAAATGTTGAAGATTGTATCCCCTCTGGTGGAACCTTTCTACCACACTGTTGGTGCTGCTAATAGCAGATTCTTTGGTGCTGGAAATTCTAGCCACCCTCATGAGTTGTGATTTAGGGAGACCCTTCTTGAGGGGTTTCGGGTGGTGGCTAGAGGCCAATAAAAGAGTGTTGCGGTCAGTGGGTTTCACATAGACACTAGTAGCAATCTTGCAGTTATCTATGCTGACCATTACATCCAAAAAATTGATACACCGCTGTTGTATATTCATGGTGTATTTTATTGGAGAATTGCTGGCATTGATCATGGCTACTTGTTGTTCCAGCTGGGTAGTGGGTCCGGTCCATAAAAGAAACAAGTCATCTATAAAGCGGACATACAGCAAGATGTGTTGGTTAAGTGATTGGACCTTGAGGAATTTGTCTTCCTCTTCCTTGAACATAAAAACATTGGCAAAGCTGGGCGCCACTGGGCTGCCCATGGCACACCCGCTCTGTTGTTGAAAGAACCTGCCATCGTAGAGGAAGTAATTTCTCTCCAGAGTGAGAGTGAGTAATCTAATAAATAATGCTTGGTCAAGGTCTTTGATGGAATTGTCACGCAAAAATGC
The DNA here is from genome assembly GCF_055691185.1 of Crinia signifera. NCBI lineage: Eukaryota > Metazoa > Chordata > Amphibia > Anura > Myobatrachidae > Crinia > Crinia signifera. Next base: position 69,390,948 of record NC_139224.1, read on the forward strand.
TGCCATGGCCGCCACCCCTTCTTTTTGGGGGATGGATGTGTATAAACTACACACATCCATGGTGATGAGAACGGTGTCACTGGGGATGGATTCAAACATTTGTAACCTGGTGAGAAACGCTGTGGTGTCACGAATAAATGTGGGTTGCACCTGTATATAGGGTTGAACGATGCAGTCCAGCAGTTTGGAGATAGGTTGGTATAATGACTGATTAGCCGTGATGATGGGTCTCCAGGGCGGCCTGGTGGTACTCTTATGGATTTTCGGGACCGTGTATATAAGGGGAACCACAGGGTGTGTTTGAGTCAAGGCCCCCAGTAATTTATCATCCAGTAGGCCATCATTTAAAGCTGATTGAAGAATGGTGTCCAATTCGCGTTTATAAACAGTAGTGGGGTCAGCAGGAAGACACACATATGTATTGTGGTCAGCCAATTGGGCTTCCAATTCACTTTTATAGTCCTTAAGATCTTGGATGACAATGGCACCCCCCTTGTCCGCTGGTCTAATGATGATATGACGATATTCAGACAGGTGTTTAAGTGCTGATTGTTCCTCACGGGACATGTTGTGATGAATACCTGGGGAGGCCGCGTTGTATTTGACAACTGCTGCATCTACCAAACGCGTAAAGGTGGGAATAGACTTATTAGTAGAATTGGGGTCAAATGTAGATCTAGACCGTGAACGGATGAATTGTTGGACCTGAGTGATTTCTTCAGATGGAGGTTGATACTGGAAATATTCTTTGAGACGCAAATTGCGCTCAAAGCGATATTTGTCCACCTGCCACTGGAACGCGTTGTGCTTATTTGTGGGGATAAATGTAAGGCCACCACATGCAAGAATCTCATAGTGTGTCATTCTTTCAAGCATCCACATTGTGACACCATGTTTCCCATTGCACATATACTCACATGCCTCACTACGCATGTAGTGTATTTATTATTTTGCCCCTGTCACCTTTACTATGTGGGTAAAACAGTGCGTAATATTCGAGATCGCATGGCCCTACACAGATCGGCCATCAACCTTGCTATCCAATCTGGGCGATCTGACCAACCTGTAGCCCGCCATTGGCTTGAAAAGAAACACACCATATCAGATCTTAGATTTATTATTATAGATCATGTGCCCAAATGCATCCGTGGAGGAGATAGAGATGGCCGTTTACTCAAAATTGAGTCTAAATGGATTTTCAAGTTACAGACTCTGAGACCTGGAGGTCTCAATGAAAGATTTAGCTGGCAGACTTTCCTTTAATGCTGCTTAGTTCCTTCTTGGGGCTCATCATACATTGTTACTCCAATTGTCAGTTTAACCTGTTTTCATTCTGCCCCGCTGTCTGGCTCGCATGATTGGAGCGGCGGCCGGGGACGGCGTCCTGTACTGTTGCTTAGCAACTTAGTCAGTACGCACGTCAGTGGTATGCGCCTCCCGGCTGGGAGACCGCACACGCCACACCCGGCCGGCGGCTCTGATTAGGAGCTGGTAAGTTCATATGTGTTTATATATGTATGTTGGCGCCGCCGTGCGCACTCATATTCTTGTTATCTCGACGCTGTGCGAGTGTCAGTACTTGCCATGTTTGGTCTTGAGAAAAATACCATAGTGTATTGAAACGTCGACCTTGATGGTATTGATTTCTACTTCTCAATAAAACCTTTTTGAAAAGTCCCTTGGAGTGACGCGGTTTCTACACCCATCTATCTTCATCTTCACTGAAGGCACCCAGGGCACATTACATTGAGTGAAGAGTGCCGGTTCTATACCCCCTGTATATATATATATATATCACCAATATCCTGTGCGCAAGTCCTTAGTCTCTATTGAGGAACTACAAGTCCCAGAAGTAACTTCCAAAATGCACTTTAGGTATCTTGCTTTCAACCGGCAGCTCCCGCAATACCTGGATCCACAGGTCACAATTTTTCTAGAAAAAGACAAAGGCGGATCGCTCCATAGTGCAAGTACTGTTTTTATTATTACCTGCCGCCTGAGGCTCAAGCGAAATACATCTGCGGTATGTGATAACCGCCTGCTGTGGTACGTGATTCATTTTATCTGCACGTTAAAGTCTACCACTTTTTATTCAAATAATAAAAACAGTACTTGCGCTATGGAGCGCTCCGCCTTTGTCTTTTTCTAGATACTGTAATATATATATATATATAATAAAAAAGGTAATGGGTGGAGTACACACCTAGTTTAACTGACATGGAATGACCCTGAAGCGCTATAGGTAGGTAGACATGGCACCATCAACATCTGCAACATTGCAGACTCAGGGGTAGATGTATTAAGTGCATTTTTTCGTTATCACTGGCCAATCAGCTCCTAACTGTCCCTTTTTAAAACCAGCCTGTAACTTATCAGGAGCTTATAAAAAGAAGTGATAAAGTACCAGGCACTTTATCACTTCTCCTCCCTTATCAATGCTTTATACATCTACCCCTCATTATGGTATAGTGGTAACCAGACATAATCATTATGGTATACAATATAACTGTATACTGACAAATTAAATATGGTGCAAAGCATAATGAAAGACTCAGCATGGTGTATAGCAGTGATTCTCCACACAGTTCACGTTTTCCAGGTTACCCTTTAGGTGCACTCATTACTGACTGGCTTTTAAAAGATCCACAGGTGGAGCTAATTATTTCACTTGATTCTGTGAGGAGATCTGCAAAACATGTCCTTTGTGGGGTGGTGAGGACCGACTTTGAGGACCTGTGGTGTATAGTATAGTATAGTATAGTGGTACCATAACAAACTCTGTATGATACACAGTATAGCAGCATTCTGACAGGCTCAATAAGGTACAAAGTATAGCAGTACACAGACACCCTCAGTTAGGTATGATAGTGGTACCAGAAACACTCAGTAAGGTGCACTTTATAGCGGTACTCTGGAATAGCAAAAAATAAATAAATAATGAGTTACAAAGCGAAAACTAAAACAAAACAGCAATTGGCTCTACTATCGTGTGAGAGCAACATAAGGCACTTATATATAACAATACACACACCAAAATAATTAACGTCTAAACTTTAAAGGACTTATCAGTTTTCTCAGTCCTGACTAATATGATATATGTACAGTTAATCAATACATGGGCTACTCAACAGTGTATGATATATTAAACCTTTGTATAGGGGTTAACAACTAATATTAAACATTTACCTCCACGCAATTTAAGACTGTGGATCCCGCAGCTGAAAATTTGCAAAGGAGACAAATACTGAACTAGAGCTATATATCTTGCTATATAATATGCTATTAATTTACTGTAATTTTTTAGATTATATTATGCCGTCTCTACAAATGTGGCATAACAGCATCTAGCAGAAATGATCCGGCAGAGCGAGAAACTACTCAGCTCCCAACCTAGACAATGAGTAATACTGCCACCATTGTTGCAAAACCCCTGTTTGCGGTATCAATATGTAATATGTTGGTCAATCAAAGAAAGTGTCAATTTACTAAGAGACATAATACAAACAAAGGATTGGGATTTGCAACAATTAATAATGCATCTCAACTTGAGACACCTGTATATACAGTAAGCACACTTAAATTGAACCAGACAAATTAAGGGCAATAACAAGCCCATTAAAATGAGTACAAAACATAAATAATAAAGTCATTAATTACACACCTTTGTAAATTCATTTTTTTAGCCACTTATTTTCTGCTTCTATTATCACTTATCCTACAAATTATTTTTAGCCTTTCCTATATTTGTGGAGACTATCCCAAACCTCCTTATATATGGCAATGGGGTACTTATGTATTATCTGGGCTCCCATGTTAAATGCACCCCATTTTTTCATACCCCTACTATCCAACTACGCATGGAGTTGATTTTATATAGTGTGGCGAGCGCAGCGAGCCACCGTGCCCGAAGCGTGGCGAGCGGACACGGTCTCATAAGAAAAACGGGAGCCCAGATATTACATAAGTGCCGGCAATCGAAATAAAAGTTATGCTGTAATAACTGTCATTATTCATACAATAATTATAGCAGAATTGTACATCAGATACCTGAGTGCAATGCAAAAATCTCTATTTTTTTTTTTCTTTTTTCCTATTTGATATACTATAAATTCAGAGATAAGTAGCTCCATCCCCAATATTAGGGGGAAACAAAAACGTAAGGAATCTCAAATAATGAAACAATAATGTATATAAGAAATCATACCAAATAAGATTAGTGTGGATCACCCTACCAAATCCTTTTTCCCTTTTCTTCTTTGTACTTTGCAATTCAGCACCAATTCACAGTCTAACGGGGCATACACACAGTGCAATTCCAGGGCTATTTATACGCAATCTGACCAGATTGCTTTGAAATTAAGCACGGATCAATCCATGTGTATACCACAAGCAGCAGTGATGCACAGTCCCGTGCGTTGCCATCACCTGACTAGATTTATACTGCATGCAATATAAATCTAGTTAGATCACCAGTGTTCACATGGCAATAACATCGCTGGTCCATTGCACGTGTTACAGCAAAGTGTGCTGTGTAATCTGTGCTAAACCATACCACCCAACTTTTAAAATCCGGTGCTCTGGACTGCCCGAACTCTGTTTAAGCTGCTGGTCATGCCCCCAGCCACTCTTCTTCACTGAATAGATGCGGTGTGCATGCACAATGCATCTGCACAAGCAGCGACAGGCAGGGGGGACTTCCAACTGCCCCCACCCCCACCGCGGGACACTGCTGGACCCAAACGGGGCACTGCAAAAAACACGGGACTGTCCCACGAAAATTGTGACAGTCCAGAGTTATGGGTAAACTACATCTCTCAGCACTGTGGGCTGAAGTCGCCCAGTATGTATGAGCATTAGGTTTTGGACTAACCAAGTTTTCTTGTTTACTTTACAAAAATATTACAAAATTACTTAATGCAATAGGACTTTCCGTAATCCAATGTGTTAGGTCACTGCAATGTTGCACCCACAGAATATACATCACAAACTAAAACTATGTATAAAGATACTTGTCCAAAAAAAAGATGAATTACAACAAACATCAATGATGACAGCTGACACCCAAGAAGTTTTAGCTGTTTTACTGCCACTGTGGTCCTCGGACAAACAGTTAAATAAATGAAATTGTTATAGTAGAAATAAATACACATTTCCAATACTTACAGGTACTTCATCTAGATGGCAGTTGTAACAAATCACTGGAGGTATATAAATAAAGTCCCTGGTGACCAATGTGAGTTGTTTACAATACAGGACAGATCAAAGGCATAGATCATAGGCAAGACACCTGCTTCATAGATCATCAAGAACACACACCACACCTGAGCCTTTTTCATTGTTATGTAATTGTGGTGCCTCATATAAATGACAAGCCAAGTTAACTGCTTAATTCTGTATTGCTAAAAAAAAAAGTTCAGATAAATCTGATATATATATATATATATATATATATATATATATATATATATATAATTATTATAATTTTATTTATAAGGCGCCAAAAGTGTTTCGCAGCGCCGTACAAAGGACCAATACAGGGAGACCAAGCTTGGCATAACATTGAATAAATAACAAAAATACAGTACAAATAAAGAGCGCCACAGTTCAATACACATTACAGCTTGGATATAAGTAGTGAGGATGGTACTTATGTATTATCTGGGCTCCCATGTTAAATGCACCCCATTTTTTCATACCCCTACTATCCAACTATGCATGGAGATGATTTTATATAGTGTAGCGAGCCACCGTGCCCGAAGTGCAGCGAGCCCCGCGAGGGGACGCGGTCTCAAAAGAAAAACGGGAGCCCAGATATTACATAAGTACCGTGAGGACTCAATCAACATACTGTACAACTAGAGGCTAGATGCCAATGATGGAGATGGGTATGCAGATGAAGATGGTCACTGAGTGTTGGAGTATAGGAGAGCTGTGAATGACCTCTGAAGAGGTGGGCTTTGACAACAGGAGGGAAGAGGGCCCTACTCGGAGGAGCTTACAATCTAGTAGGAAGGGGAGACAGACAGATTACAAGAGGTGCAAGCAAGTAGGTGGTGGTTAGATAGCAGGATGTAAACAGGCAAGAGGTCAGAGAACCATCTGGTTTATGCAGTGGAAGGGTACGCTTTGATGAATAGGTGAGTTTTCAGTGCCTGTTTGAAGCTTTGCAAGGTAGGGGAGAGTCTAATGGAGCGAGGGAGTGCGTTCCACTGAAGGGGTGCAGCACGGGCAAAGTCCTGTACTCTAGCATGGGTAGCAGTGATCAGGGTGGAGGAGAGACGACAGTCGTCAGCCGACCGTAGAGGGCGGGAGGGTTTATGAATGGAGATGAGGTTAGAGATATATGGAGCAATGGAATTAAGAGATGGCCCTGTATGTGAGTGTGAGGTGTTTGAAGAGGAGGTACTCTTTACCTAGAAGGGCGCCCGCGATTGGAATCGCGGGCGTCGGGGGTAAAAAATCACGGGTATCGCGGGTAAATCGCGGGTACATTAAAAACGGGTGCCCGCGATGACCGCGATTTTCCCATAGGGATCAATCTTAAAAATGGTGATTGACCGCGATTTTAATGTTAAATGCCTCAATGCCCGCGATTTGGCCATAGGAATCAATGTTAAATGGGCCACAGAGCCCTAATAGTCACCGTGAACTCTGAAATGGCCCCCACAATTGTTAACGCCACCCCACGATCAACGTGAACCCGAAGCGTGGCGAGCGCAGCGAGCCCGCGAGGGGCGGCGGTACGCGTCCTGCGACCTTTTCATGCCCTACTATCCACGTCGGCGTGGAGTTGAGAATAGAATAGTGTGGCGAGCGCAGCGAGCCACCGAGGCCCGAAGCGTGGCGAGCGGACGCGGATACCTTCACAGGTAAACGCGTCCCCTCGCGGGCTTCACAGGTGTCCACTTTTCGCCACGGACACCTGTGAAGCCCGCGAGGGGACGCGTATAACTGTGAAGGTATCCGCGTCCCCTCGCTGCGCTCGCCACACTTCGGGCCTCGGTGGCTCGCTGCGCTCGCCACACTATTCTATTCTCAACTCCACGCCGACGTGGATAGTAGGGCATGAAAAGGTCGGAGGACGCGTACCGCCGCCCCTCGCGGGCTCGCTGCGCTCGCCACGCTTCGGGTTCACGTTGATCGTGGGGTGGCGTTAACAATTGTGGGGGCCATTTCAGAGTTCACGGTGACTATTAGGGCTCTGTGGCCCATTTAACATTGTTTCCTATGTAAAAATCGCGGGCATTGAGGCATTGAACACTAAAATCGGGTCCAATCTCATTTTTAACATTGGTCCCTATGGGAAATCGCGGCCATCGTGGGCATCGCGTCGCACCCGATTTTTAGTGCATTCGATGGTCGCGATGGGCGCCCTTCTAGGTAAAGAGTACCGCATTGGATTCTGTAGGGGAATGGAAGCCAGTGCAGATTTTGTTGAAGGGGAGTGGCAGAATTAGAGCGGCGGGAGAGGAAGATAAGCCTGGCTGCAGCATTGAGGACAGATTGGAGAGGAGCCAGTTGGGATTGAGCAAGGCCGGTGAGGAGAACATTGCAGTAGTCGAGCCGTGAGATGACCAATGAGTGGATGTTCAGCTTAAAGATCCCCCTTTCTTTTCCTCTAGCATTTACGGTAGTAGGTGGTACTACCAGGTGCCCGGCAGCATCTCAGTGGAAGCGCAGACTATTTTCTTTTTTCTGTTTGGATGATCAGCTTAGTTGCACTCTGTGAGAGAAAGGGCCTGATGCGAGCAATGTTGCGTAACTGGAACCGGCAAGAATGGGCCAGGGCTTGGATGTGGGGTGCAAAGGAGAGGGAGGAGTCAAGAGTGACACCCAGGCAGCGGAGTTGGGGAACGGGGGAGATGATGGTGTTGTTAACAGTGATAGAGATATTAGTATGTATATATATATATATATATATATCAGAAGTGCGTGTGACAGCGGTGATTGATTTCCTTAAGTTGTTCACTTGTCCCGCCTTGTGATGCTTATTTATGTATACCCATGTTTCTTGTGCGTTCTGTGCTTTTAAATTGTATGTCTTATGTTTTTCAGTTTGTTGTTAGTTGTTGCCGGGCAACCGCCTCTGCCGCAACCCGGAAGTGGGGAGCCACGGGCCGCCGGGCAGGTGACCTCGTCAGAAGGCGTCAGTGAACGCACGTCGCCGGATGGTGACGTAGATGACCGGGCGCACGGGGGCGGTAGTCCTGACATTGGTGAAGGGATAAAGGTATGCACTTTATGTTTGTACATTTAATCTTGACAATGGTTATTAAACCGAAACGTTGATTGATTGCGTCTCCCGTTTATCTGAGTCCCTCGAGTGCCACTTCTCTCCGTCCTCTGGACACCTGCTATTAATAGGTACCTGCTTGGTACTTGCAAGGAGGCACCGTGGGCAAATATCGTTGGTGATTGGAGTGCTGGGTCCATTGCTCGTATATTTTATATATATATATATATATATATATATATATATATATATATATATATATATATTATTATTATTATAATTTTATTTATAAGGCGCCACAAGTGTTTCGCAGCGCCATACAAAGGAACAATTACAGGGAGACAAAGCTTGGCATAACATTGAATAAATAACAAAAATACAGTACAAATAAAGAGCGCCACAGTTCAATACACATTACAGCTTAAATGTAAGTAGTGAGGACTCAATCAACATACAACTAGAGGCTTGAGGCCAATGATGGAGATGATTATGCAGACGAAGATGGTCACTGAGTGTTGGAGTATAGGAGAGCTGTGAGTGAAATGTGAAGAGAAGTGGGCTTTGACAACAGGAGGGAAGAGGGCCCTGCTCGGATGAGCTTACAATCTAGTAGGAAGGGGAGACAGACAGCTTACAAGAGGTGCAAGCGAGTGGGTGGTGGTTAGATAGCAGGATGTAAACAGGCAAGAGGTCGGAGAACCATCTGGTTTATGCAGTGGAAGGGTACGCTTTGATGAATAGGTGAGTTTTCAGTGCCCGTTTGAAGCTTTGCAAGGTCGGGGAGAGTCTAATGGAGCGAGGGAGTGCGTTCCACTGAAGGGGTGCAGCACGTGCAAAGTCCTGTACTCTAGCATGGGAAGCAGTGATCAGGGTGGAGGAGAGACGACAGTCGTCAGCCGACCGTAGAGGGCGGGAGGGTTTATGAATGGAGATGAGGTTAGAGATATATGGAGCAATGGAATTAGAGATGGCCCTGTATGTGAGTGTGAGGTGTTTGAAGAGGATTCTGTAAGGGAATGGAAGCCAGTGCAGATTTTGTTGAAGGGGAGTGGCAGAATTAGAGTGGCGGGAGAGGAAGATAAGCCTGGCTGCAGCATTGAGGATTAATGCAGACAGTTGGGGGGCTAGGCGGTTAGCTAGAACTTTGGCGTAGAGCTTCAAGTCAGAGTTGAGTAGGGATATGGGGCGATAATTGCCCATATCTGAGGGATCTCTGTCGGGTTTAGGGATGACTATTATTTTAGCCCTGGTGGTGACTGCGTCTACCGGTTGGCCTTGTAGAAGAGAGTTAAAGAGAAGAGTGAGCATTGGGACGAGGGGTTGGGCCAGTTTTTTATAGTAAAGATTGGTAAATCCATCGGGGCCAGGAGCAGCTGAACGTCTCCGAGATTTAATGGCGTCGAGAATTTGGTCGGGGGTTATGGGCGTGTTCAGGGCTTCTATTTGAGTCGGAGTCAGTTTAGGAAGTTGACGTGAAGCTAAGTAGTTGTCTAGGGCCTCCGGGCTGGCAATTACTGTGGGGTCAGAGGATGCAAGGTTATAGAGGTTTTCATAGCGCGGAATTGAGCTGCCATGATGTTAGAATTATATGTGGTAGATCCGTCCATGCATTGAAGGGAGAAGATTCTATTTTTGGTCCGTTTGGTTCTGAGTTGGTTAGCTAAAAGGGAGTCAGCTTTATTGGATTTTTCATAGAATTTTTGTTTGCCTGGGCGGCTTTGGATGAGAGGAGCTGGTTGAGTTGGCCCTTTATTGCTAAGATTTCCATATATTTGTATTGATTTGGGTGTTGTTGGTGCTCTTGGGTGAGGGTTGAAAGGGTAGCTTCTAATTCCTGAATGCGTTTGCGGGTGGCTTTATTGTGAGCACTTGTCAGGCCAATTAATTTGCCCCTAATTGTGGCCTTGTGAACTTCCCAAAGAATAGACGGAGAGATGTCTGGAGTGTTATTCAGAGAATAAAATTCCGAGATGGCTGAGTTTAGATCTAAAAGGATATCAGGTTTAAGAAGGAAAGAGTCGTTAATACGCCATTGTTTTAGGGGGGGATGTAGGGAGATTCGAACGTTAAGTTCTATGGCCAGGTGGTCCGACCAGGAGACTGGGATCGTTTGAGCATCTATCAGATTTTGTGACAAGGTGGTGTCTGCAAAAATTTAATCAATTCGGGTATGAAGGTTATGTGGGGGGGAAAAGTGGGTGAAGCCTGGCGCTGCGGGGTATAGCACTCTCCAGTCATAAAGGTTGTGACTTGCTAAATGTGTGATGAGGCGTTTTGATAATCTAGCATGATTAGGCAATGTTGAGTTAGAGTGGGATCTATCCAGAGAAGGTTGTAAGGTGGCATTGAAATCTCCCCCAATAATCGTGAGGCAGGGCGAAAATTGTGCTAACTGGGAAAAAAAGGTGGAGTATAGGGAGCTCTGCTGTGTGTTGGGGGCATATACAGAGGCAAGAATAATAGGTGATTGATTGAATGTTCCCGAGAGTATGATGAATCTACCCTTATCATCTGAGATGGTATTTTCTATGCTAATTGGGAGATCACAGTGAATGAGAATAGCTGTGCCTCTACGTTTGGCTGACATCGAGGAATAGAAGGCGTGCAGGAATTATTTGGAAGAGATTGATGGGTGTGGAGGTTTGAGGTGGGTTTCCTGTAGCATTATAATATCGGGGTTGCGTCTGTTCATAAACTGAATGACCATGGCTCTTTTTGTAGGAGAGTTGAGGCCGTTGACATTAAGGGATAGAATTTTTAGACTCATGGAGGATTGAATTGGAGGAAAGCGATAAGATCAGAAAGACCTTTGCCAGCACTCCCAGCCCAGCCATAGATGAAAGAGGAGGAGAGTGGGATCGGCTGGGGTGGGAGGGGGAGGGGAGTGGGAGAGAGTTGAGAACTTCCATAGAGTGGAAGAGGCTCAAGGTTTGGAGGGACAGTGCCGACGTGGCAGGGTCCGAGGTGGGGGAGGCGGCCCAAGACAGACAGGGGCAGGAGAGATACGGATAGCATATAAGTGTATGATATGGGGATGAGAGGGAGAGGTATCGTTACAGGTATTGAGAAGAAAGGAGGTGCTCATGTAGTGGAGAGGCGGGAAAGTAGCTGCATTGGGTGGGACACCTGGAGGATAGGGGGAGGGAGCAGAAGGGTAAGGGCCTGCTATGCGGAGAGAAAAAAGGTGAATACTATCGAAATGAACCGTTTTGGGATAAAATTAGGGTTAATAACATATTATAATTGACAGCAGAGCCAAAACAGGCAACTATTCTATGCTCAATACCTATAAATGTAATAACAACACACTAACTAATCAATATGCATATATAAACCGGAATCAGTACATTGTATAATACTCGTAACCTTGAGATACTCATCGTAATCTGGAGTATGTATGAGTCATAGATTATGAGAAAAAGTGGGGGACATCACGTAAAGTTAGTCAGGTTTTCATCCACTCTGGAGTGGGAGCTTGAGGATTGCAGAGCTCTTGTGAAGCTTGCGGTTGAATAAAATTTGGGATAGTTTCGATGATACCAAACTTTTGGAGTAGTTCAAACCTTGTAGGGGAGTCTTGACAACGTAAGTCTTGCTGTCTTTAGAGACTGTCAGTTGGAATGGGAAGCCCCATCTATATCTGATAGAGTGGTTTCTGAGGGCTTTTGTCACATTGACCAGATCTCTTCTTTTCTTTAGGGTGACAGGAGACAGATCTTGGAATATTTGTATCTGTGATTCCGCATAGGAGATTGAGGGTGAGTCGCGTACCGCAGCCATTATTTGCTCTTTAGTGGTGTAGTAATGGAATCTCAAGATTATGTCCCTGGGGGGTTGGGGAGGTTGAGGTTTGGGTCTTAGGGCACGGTGGGCACGATCCAGCAAGAGCTCAGCTTTAGGGATACTGGGGGCCAGTTGTAAGAAGAGGGCTTGCTGAGATAAGGCAGTAGATCGTCATTTGAGACCGTCTCAGGGACGTTCCGGATCCGTATGTTGTTTCTTCTGTTTCTGTTTTCGAGATCCTCCAGGTGGTCTTTGAAGGCGTCAAATTCAGATCTGATTTCTGAAATCTCCTGTTCGACAACCGCTTGATAGGTACAGACCTCATCCAGTTTTTGTCCTAGGGTGTCAGTGCGGGAGCCCAGATCCGCTATCTCCGATCTGAACTCAGCAAGGGCCGTTCTCATTTCTGCTTGTATTGTCTTGGTGACAATTTCTACTATGGCTTTAGCGGAGAGTGCCATGTCAGCAGACGGCGGGTCTTCGGTATCGGATGTGGATTCAGGAATGGGAGATTGCTTAGAAAGAGTGCCAGACTTTTCCCACGCCCGGAGAATATTTGATTTTGTGTTGCCTGAGCTCCTGCGGCTTTTTTGTGACATAGTATAGCCTCGGGATGAGGAGGAGGCCCTTTTAGGGGATAGTTGGTGAAGGGGGGTGCGGGGATAGGTAGGGTGTCCGATGTGTTCAGATACCAAATAAGACATTTTTCTTAATAATTATCGACACTCCTCGAGAGGATGATGAAAACTGTGAATGAAAAGACCATCCTATCCAGGGACGGCACAGGGCTAACAATCTGTTATCACACAAATGGGTCTCTTGGAGACATATAATATCAGCTGCTGGTTAATAGTAGGTGGAGATAGAAACTCCTTTAGGCAGGAAAAGCACAAACACTGCTGCTGTGTCGACCAGCTAGTCCTAGTTCCAGTTCGAGACAGTGAGTGGGTTTGTCTTACTGGCCTGTGTGAATGGAGTAGAGGTTTCTAAAAAGTATAGCATCTGCTGTCTCTTTCCCTGGGATAAGGTGCCCTGTTGATGGTATATCAGTGCAGGGTCTAGCCGAAATCCTTTAGGTGGAGATGAGAGTGCTATTAGATTGGTAAGATTTAGAGAGTGCTATAGTAGGGTGCACAAACGAGACGACTTAAATCTAGTGGGTTAGTACGCTGCTGCTTCCCATTATCCATGTATTGGTGGGGAGTGAGCGGTACTCACCAAAAGATTGCGTTATGTATGAAGAGGGATGTCTGCTGTCACTCTGAGCATGAATATGGTGCCCTGTTGACTAATTGTCAGTGCAGGGTCCTGCCAAATCTTGCCTGAAGTGACAAGAATGTCCCTGATTGGAGTTAGTGCAGGAGAGATAGACAGGAAGGGGTGATAAGGCTGCGTCTTGGATCTGAAATTTCAGCAGTTGCCCGTTTCCATTGCTATAAGCATTGATGGAGAAAAGGGGGGTTCCTGTTACTCAGAAGACAAACTTATTGAATGTGCCCCCTATATATTATACTACTCCACCTTAGTTAATACTATGAACAACTCAGTTGGAACAAAAGCAGGCACAGTTTACCAAGTGGTGGTGACCCTCAGTGCGGTTTTTTAAGGGAGTGAGTGTGGCTAGCACTGCTTACCTGCTGTCTGAGAGCTCCATGTCCTCCGTGAGCTCTCAGGATGTGAACCGGTGCGGCGCTGTGTATCGGTGTCAGAGACAGCCGGCCCGAGTGCAATGAATCAGAAACTGAGCAGACAGCTGTTTCGCTTAGAGCAAGCTTCGTCAGTGCTGACGTGTGTTTTGCATGTCACTGTATTTGTAGCTAGCCTAACTGTTGGCTGGTACCTGTAGGCGTGTTTGAGCAGTTAATGTGGGTGTATCTAAGTGATACAACTCTGTACGGAAAGTTACAGGCATATTTAAGGGAGGCAGTATGAAACGGGAATCGGGGTAATATGTATAATAGCCCGCTGTATGTGTATACCTCCATTACAGTTCAAGCGGGTTGTGCTGGGGTATATATAAGAAAAAGCCATGTTTTAATTATGTGAAACACAGCATATACATTTTAATTTGATTTTATAACAATCCCAAAAGGAAACTAGATATGTGTCATATAGGACCAATCGACCGTTTAAACCGATTGCAATGGATTTAGAATAATATTTAGAATAGTATATGGGTTTAGATTGATGTAATCTGGATCTCTGGGGGAAAAGAGGGGGGGGGGGGGTTGTATCACACATATATATTAATGAACCAATAGATAATTTAATTAAATTGATTGCAATAGACTTAGAATGATGCAGTCTGGATATATGCGGGGGGATAAGGAAGAGACTTATGATTGAAATATTATAATTTGAAACAATGATGTTATACAATGTGGCAGTTAAAAGTTCGGGGGAATTGCACTGAATTAGATGCAACTACCATTAAGTCAGCACTATTTACCAGAGTAGCCCATGTATCACTATTAGTGCAAAAGAGACCAATAATGATGGAGTCTGGATATATGCGGGGGGGTAAAGAAGAGACTTATATTTGACATATTTCAAATGGAAACCATGATATTATACAACGTGTCAGTTGAAGGTACAGGGGAATTGCACTGAATTAAATGCAACTCCCATCAAGTCAGTGCTAATTACCAAAATGGTCCATATATACCAGGGAGAAAGAGATTGAAAATAGGCACGTAAAGGAGATTAATAGTAATAATTAGAAGACTAAGAATGGGTGTTAAGGGTAAACCGTTGTGTAGATTATATCAATGGTTGTCAGTAAAAGGAGGATTATTGGTTAGGAGGTGTTGTGGTAGTGGTAGGGAGGAAGGATAAATTAATATATATGTGTCAAAAAAGGGGGGATTCAGACCGGTGCACAATGCAACGGCAAATTACAATATATAGTGTTTATGGTATGTGTGTGAGTTGGGCGTGATCGATAATGCAAAGGTTTGGGACGTGAGAGGAGGATGAGGTGTACCCTTTTAGGGAAGGAGTCGTAACAGTGTGATAGTCCCTAATATCTGGGGAATAGTGAATATGGAATATCTACTTGGTGGGAAGTGTGGATATGTGTCAGTAGCACATGGAGGGGGGTTTCTGAGTACCCAGAAACCCCACCCCCCTAGTCTGAAAGCTGAGGGTCCCCTCTTTCCAGAAGTATAAGAATTTTAAAAATCGGCCCTTGGGAACCGGAGATATCTGACTTCAAAGCAGTGGTCCCCTTTCAAGCCTATTAATTGCTCTTTCCAGTCAGATATTTCAGGTTCTGTCTGACATAGAGTTTCTCTGAGGGTATATTCCAAAATCTGGGACTCTCCCCCTTTGAAAGACACTAGCAACTTGTCTCTACTGTTCCCAGAAACAGAGATATCAGCCTTCCAGCAGCTGGTTACTGCTCCAGCTCCACACACCTGATATGTAGTTTTATATTCTCGTTGGCAGATTGCTCTGCCTCCTGAACTCTGATCCCCTAGTCCCCAGTACCAGTTGGTAGGTGGGATTCTCTAGTTTTTACTTCCATTAAAATCTAAGACATCTATGTCCGGGAACTGGAGATATCTGCAGTCAAGCAATCTGTCCTCCCACCAGAAAATTATGAATAATAAGCCCACTCCACTATACACCCCTCCTCTGCGTATTAAACATCCTCTATCACCCTGGAAGTTATATGTCAGGGCCCCTTCATTCAGCCCGATGCCCCCTTCTCCCATCCCATCTCCCACCATCTGTGCAGTAAAGGGGTAATTAGTGGAAATTACTGATCCAGGCCCTACATGATGAGCGGTTGATATAATACCCCCTACCATCCGCGGGACATCAAAGCTTCCCCCACCCCTATGGCTGGAGGATCGGTAGGGGCCCCAATACATTGCTATGCCCAGGGGTCTACACTGCTGTTGACGCCCCTGTATGTATATATATATATATGTATGTATATGTATGTGTATAATATATATATATATATATATGTGTGTGTGTGTGTTTGTTTGTGTGTGTGTGTATATATATATATATATATATATATATATAGAGAGAGAGAGAGAGAGAGAGAGAGAGAGAGAGAGAGATACCCAGCGCAAGTCAGTCCAACACAGTCCTTATACCAGGTCCATAAAACAATTCCCAATGTGTGAAGCTCCAACAATAGGATCCAACCACGAATCCAAGGTAGTAATTGGAATGAGTACACTTTAAATCCTTTAACGAGGACCCATTGGAGGGCAAGTCTGGTGGGCGTGGCTACTATCGATGCAGACGGCTGACGTCCCTTGGTCCTGTGATAGCGTATCCGGCTCTGTCCTGACTGCGGCGGGTGGACGAACCCCGCTGGGCTGATCACCCTGCGTGCTTCCGAGATCTGGTTGACTCCGCTGTGCCGGTGACAAGCGCCGCTTTGTGGCGATTTTCCCCTTGTTTTATCCCCATGTATGTCAGTTTCAATTATTAGTAAAATATCAGTAAAATTACTATCTTTTACATTTTTTCTGACTGTGCGCTTTATCTATTTTCTCTCTCTCTCTCTCTCTCTCTCTCTCTCTCTATCTATCTATCTATCTATATATATATATATATATATATATATATATATATATATATAATTATTATTATTAATAAACATTTGGTCTATCTATAATACTTTAACTGACCCGGCATATACTGGGTCACCTAAGTGTCCATCTCCGTGCTTTGCTTTGCCCCTGTGTGTATTGTGTGAAATGTGAGTTTTGAGACAGGAAGAAATAGAGTAGGTTGTGCAGAGAATGGTAGGGTGGGGGGTTGATTAACTGGAAGATAATCTTACTAGCGGCTGTTTACTGTGTGTAATGAAGTTGAAGGAAGACTGTGCTAACATTAATGATCTGCCACTGAAATTTAATTATGTGGTTCAAAGAAAGGAATTGTAACTGGTATATTCGTTCAGGCCATTGGGGACCACTGTATTTAACTCAAAAATCCACTTGCTTTCTTTTTTGAGAAGTTCTTGCGTGAGGTTGCCCCCTCTTATGCCTAATCGAACCTGCTCGAGGCCAAAAGCTTTGAGATCTCTTGGATTTCCCTCTTGGTTAGCGAGAAAGTGACGGGCCACTGAGGTAAGTTTTCTGAATTTGGTGATCTCCGTTTTGGCATTTCTTATATTACCAATGTGTTCCAGTAATCTGTTTTTCAGGGCCCTGGTGGTCATGCCCACATATTTTAATCCACATGGGCAAGTTAAACAGTAAATTACTCCCATTGTATTACAACTGATGAATTGTTGAATGGTATATGTTTTACCGTATCTGTTTGTAATCTTTTCGATTTTTTGGATGAAAGGACATGCCTTGCAATTCCTGCATGCAAAAGTGCCTTTCAATCGAGGTTTATTTCTGGGATTTCCTATGCAATTGCTTTGGACCAGAGTATCCCTGAGGTTTCTAGATCTTCTCCAGCTGAATGCTGGTTTTTCTGGTAGTAATTTTTGTAGATCACTGTCATTTTTTAAAATATGCCAATGGTTGCCAATAATGTATTGGAGTTGTTTCCACTCCTTGCAGTATTTTGTGACATACCTCAGAGTTGATGTTTTATTGCCGGGTTTGTTTTTCCTAGGGAAGATGAGGTCCTATCTGTTTGTTTGGAGGGCAATGGATCTAGCCCTTTTGACTGCTCTTCTGCTGTATCCCCTCTCCATCAGGCGTGTCATGAGTTCATTGCTTTTGATATTGAACGTGTCCCTGTTGGAGCAGTTTCTCCTCAATCTTAGGAATTCCCCTCTCGGGAGATTTTTAACTGTGGGGGGGAAATGTGAACTGTCCCTGTGGAGGAGGCTATTGGTGGCCGTCTCTTTGCGATAAAGTTCCGTTTGGATATAATCATCGGTGCCACGGAAGATACGGAGATCCAAAAAGGTTGCTTCAGATTGGCTGATGTTATATGTGAGTTTTAAGTTGAGGTTATTTTTATTCAATGTAGAAATAAACTCCAAAAGATCTGTTTTTGATCCATGCCAAATCATGAGGATATCATCGATATACCTCAGCCAGGCAGTTATCTGGCTGCTATATCTTTTGTTGGTCTCCGAGAAGACAGACTCTCTCTCCCACCATCCGAGGAACAGGTTGGCATACGTAGGTGCACATGCCGCACCCATCGCTGTCCCTCGGACCTGGAGAAAGAATCTGTCATTGAAGGTGAAGTAGTTCTTCTTCAAAATCAACTCCAGGAGTGTGAGGAGGAGTTCATTGAAATCGCTGTCCCCTTCGGACGTCAGGAAATACTTGATAGCTGCCAGGCCCTGGTCATGGTGGATGCTAGTGTACAATGACTCCACATCCAGGGTCACTAAGTACTGGTCTTTGTCTAGCATCACATCATTCAGGCGTCTAAGTACGTCACTGGTATCTTGTACATATGATGTGAGTGACAGTACGTGATGTCTTAGATGGTGGTCACAAAAGATGCTCGCCTGTTCCGAGAGGCCTCCTATCCCCGAAACGATAGGTCTTCCCGGTGGTCTTTCCAGGTTCTTGTGAACCTTGGGCAACATATAAAAGGTGGGTGCTTTTGGGTGTTCCACATTGAGAAAGGTATGTTCACTCTTGGTTATTATACCATTTTTGAATGCCTGTTCAATGATCCTATTGTAGCTTATCCTATAATTGTCAGTAGGAGTAAATACAAGTTGCTGATAGCAGGATTTGTCCAGGAGTTGCCGTAGAGCTTCTGTTAAGTAAGAGGTCTTTTGGCCAGAGCACGAGGTTGCCGCCCTTGTCAGCCTGTTTGATTACATCATCCCAATTCCTTATATCTGCCAGGGCTTCTCTTTCTTCTTGTGAAAGGTTGGGGCTAATATTATGTGTTGGCCTGGTGATATTGTGTATTTAAAAGGATGTGCAGAGATTCTGTTACATTCCCTTCTTGTAAAGTTCCAGATAAGAAAGTGACTATGTCAAAGAGGTTTGCAAATATGTACCCCATGCCTGAAGAGCATGTAAAGTTGTGGGAGAAAGTCCCGTTAGTGGACGCTCCTATGGCTAGATTGTCTAAAGCCACAGCCTTGCCGGTCCAGGGTGGGGCAGCTTTCAAGGACCCCATAGACAAAAAAGTGGAAGGATGCCTTAAGGCAGTTTTTGAAGGAGTGGGCTATACACTCTGCCCCATTATTGCTTCAGCTTGGGTAGCCAAAGCAATGATTAAGTGGGCTGAGGCTTTGGGAGATCAGCTGTGGCCTGATCCTGATTCTCTTAGCAGAAAAGCTCAGATGTGCAGCAGAGTACATTTCTGAGGCTGGGGAAGAAGGTGCAAAGATGGAGTCTAAGGTATCCGCCACGTCTGTGTCTGCAAGGCACTATATAGGCTCTGGCTTAAGGCCTGGGAAGCAGACAGTAAATCAAATAAATCCCTAGAGTCTTTGGCCTTTAAAGGGGTGCTGCTTTTTGGTTCCGTACTGGAGTCCACCATAAAGCAAGCCACAGGGGGAAAGCGTACATTTCTCCCTACTACGGCAACAGCTTCAGGTTCAAAATTTGGAGTTTTTAAACCTGCTTTTCGCTCATCCTTTCGGGGTGGAGCATCCAGCAAAGATCAGGTGGGAAGAGGTAGATTCCCAGCCAGTAAAGGGAAATCTTCCGAATCTAGATTTGAGCCTTTGGTAAGAAGCAGGTGTCTAAAGGAGAGGATAAGTCCTCTGCATGACGTGGTGGAGGCCTCAGAGTGGGGGGTCGCCTCCTGCAGTTTCGGTACAAGTGGAATATTCCAACCTCAGACCCTTGGGTTCTTTCGATTGTCTCAAAGGGCTACCTGATAAATCTCAGCGGTGGTCCTCCACGGAGATTTCTCCCAACTCCTTTGCCAAGGGAAGCCAGTTCACATACTGCCCTATTGGGGGCGGCATTGGCTCTCAGGGAAAAGGGGGTTGTGGTCCCGGTTCCTCAGGAGGAATGCAAGAAAGGTTTTTATTCAATTATTTTCTTGGTTCCCAAACCAGATGGGTCGGTCAGACCTATACTAAATTTAAAGTCTTTAAATCTGCATCTTTGGGTGGATCATTTCTGCATGGAGTGCTTGGCAGCATAGAGCCAGGGGAATATTTGGCATCTGTAGATATTCAGGATGCTTATCTGCATATACCTATAAGCAAAGAACATTAATCCTTACTAGGGGAGACTCATTTACAATTCCAGGCTCTACCCTTTGGTCTGGCAACAACACCAAGGGTATTCACAAAGGTGATGGCTCTCAAGGCAGCGGCACTCAGGATGAGAGGGATAGTGATTATTCCCAACTTAGACGATCTGCTATTCAAACTCCAGGAACACCTAGCAGTGGCATCACGGTTCTTGCAGGACATGGGATGGGTGTTAAATCTTCCCAAGTCCCATTTGATTCCCACGCAGAGATTGCTGTTTCTGGGGGTAATTCTGGACACTCACTTGCACCAAGTATTTCTACCAGAGTCCAAAGCAAGGGACATCCGTCAGCTGGTGTTGATGATACTACAGACATCAAATCCTACGGTTTGGCTGGGGGTGCAACTTCTCGGCAATGGTGGTGACTTTTGAGATGCTCCAGTTTGCCAGGTTTCATTCCAGAACATTTCAATGTAACATCCTTTCCTGTTGGTCAGGGAATGCGAAAATCATGAAACAAGAGAGATTACTTCTATCCCAGGAGACAAAGAAGTCCTTAGTCTGGTGGATGGACGTAGAGATGTTGCAGCTGGGGCGGTCACTCCGGTCTTGCGACTGGGGGGGTGATAATGACCGACGCCAGTCTCAGGGGTTGGGGGGGCAGTTGCCCTTCACCTATGGTTGCAGGGCCTGTGGTCCACACAGGAATCCAGACTCTCAATCGATATATTGGAGCTTTGAGCGGTTTCTAAGACTCTTCAACAGGCGGAGGATTGTCTGAAGTGCCTCCCGATCAGGGTACAGTTGGACAACGCCACGGCGGTGGCTTACCTGAGTCATCAGGGCGGGACTCGCAGCAAGATGGCAATGCAGGAAATCTCACGGATTTTCAGTTGGGCAGAAATCAACATTCCTGTTCTGTCTGCTGTGTTTATTCCAGGGATCCGGGATAGAGGCAGATTTCCTCAGCAGAGAGGACCTGCTCAAGGGGGAATGGTCATTACATCTGGAAGTATTTTAGGAGATTGTGAGTCGCTGGGGGCTCCCAGAAGTGGATTTAATGGCATCCAGGAACAACTGTCAGGTTCCAAAATTGTGTTCCCGGACCAGGGACCCAGCCGCTTGGGCGCTGGATGCCATGACTGTTCCGTGGCACTTTCACCTGGTCGACGTTTTCCCCAGTTCCCAATGATACCGCGGGTGCTGAGAAGGGTGAAGTCGCAACAAGTGCACACCATTCTGATTGCACCAGACTGGCCCAAGAGATCATGGTATTCGGACATTCTGAGATTATCAACGGACTCTTGGCCCCTTCCTCTGCAACAGGACCTTCTAAGACCAGGGCCATTTCTGCACCTGGACCTACCTCGGTTCAATTTGACGGCCTGGCTTATGAGACCTCCTTACTGAACAAAAAAGGATTATCTGATGCAGTTATTCAAACTATGCGCTCGTAAGCCGGTGTCTGCTGCAAATTATCACTGAGTCTGGAAAATTTACATCAGGTGGTGTGAGCGTCAGAAGGTGCAGACCTCCAGGTTCAAGGTGTCCAGATTGTTAGATTTCCTTCAGGATGGTTTCTCAACAAGTTTGGGATTATAGCATTTTTACCTGAGGTTCAAACTCTTTTGCAGGGTGTTACCAGGTTAAAACCTCCATATAGGCAGCCGGTTGTGCCTTGGGATTTATCGTTGGTTCTGTCGGTATTGCAGAACCCTCCTTTTGAGCCGTTAAGGTCGGCTGACCTAAAATATGTTTCTTGGAAATTGACTTTTTTGTTAGCTATTGCTTCGGCTAGACGTGTTTCGGAGTTACCGGGATGATCGAAAGAGAAAAGGGGATTTTTTAAGAACTTACCGTTCAAACCCCTTTCTCTGAGTCCATCCCGGTGACACAGCGATCCCTCCCTTACGCTCAGTAAGTCATACCGTTCATGTGTGTCATGTTATTGTTATATGATTGTGCATATAAGATGTCGGGTATTGTACTGAGTTGTGTATCCTAGTGTGCTTTAGAAGTTGAACTGAAGCATGATGGGATGCAGAAGGGAGGAGCCTGCGTCCAGAAGAATTTCAGCATAGGTGCCTTGGCTCCTGCGGACCCTCCTACATCCCAAGGTTAGCTGTGTTACCGGGATGGATCCAGTTGAGGTTCGCTGTGCACTCTGCTCTGAGGAACCAGCTGATTGGTCTGAGTTCTCCTGGACTTTTTTTCCTTGTAAAATAAGTCTATCCGGAAATTGATTTTAGAATATATATGCAATCATTGCATCAGGACTAAATACCTTTTAAGGAGTTACTTCTCACATACTGAGTCAGAATAAATCCATCAGGATTATTACACTATTATTCTTGGTTAAGCTATCTACGGAAATTTGCCCCTGAGGCAGTGTTCCCTCTAAGCTGTGCGCGTGTGCACGCGCACACAACTCGACGACC
The DNA here is from genome assembly GCF_055691185.1 of Crinia signifera. NCBI lineage: Eukaryota > Metazoa > Chordata > Amphibia > Anura > Myobatrachidae > Crinia > Crinia signifera. The sequence continues at coordinate 69,413,516 of NC_139224.1, forward strand.
TTGCGCACAGACATTACAACAGAGCGCACAAAGCAGCAGTGGTCACTTTTTGCAGTTGTGGACTCAATTAATGTCTGTTTCATCCATTAACTACATTGTGTGCTGTGTTTTGAATGTTTAATATCATTTTGAAGTAAAGTTAACATAAATGCTGTACGTAATTTTCCAGTTGAAAATTGACGCACAAAATTTTTAATTTCCTTCCAAAGTTGCACAGCCAAAATCTTTTGCCGCACACAGCCTTCGTAAAATTAGAGGGAACATTGCCCTGAGGAAGTCGTTTTAACGACGAAACGCGTTGGGTTTTCCATATATTGACTGAATTGAATTCATGACTCTACACAGATGAAAAAAATGTTTTATTGTCTTTTACCATTGTATTACATTTTTGTACAACTACATAGTTGTTGTCATTATACAGTTGCTGTCATTGGACATCTGGTGGTGGTACTTTAAACAAGGGGCGCACTTTGTTTTTTCCTTTTGCTATCTTTCCCTATTCCCCCACTAACAGGGGGGACTTTCAAGGTCGCTGCCTACCCATAATTTCTAGCGCATTGAAGGGGTATTTTCTCTTGAGATATATATATATATATATATATATATACTTGCAGGGGTGAGAGCGGCACTCGGAGCAAAGGAAGACTACTTGCAATGCACTTAAGTGCATTGCAAGTAGTCTTCTTTTGCTGTGAGTGCCGCTCTCACCCCTGCAAGTATCTACCATTTGTGCAGGCACCCAGCTGTAACTACGCAGCATATTGCCGTGGAGTGTGCCGGTCTCTGGGACATATGATAACTTTGAGGAATCCGCACACCTTGCAGAGGTTATGTCGGGTGCCAGTTCCACACAGCAATATAAGAAAACTTTATATCCAAAGATACATAGAGGACAGCACTCCTTGATTTTTAAAGTCCAGTATGGCACAATTTATTTTCATCCATAAATTTGAGCATCAGACTTATATGCAAATTTATGGATGAAAATAAATTGTGCCATACTGGACTTTAAAAATCAAGGAGTGCTGTCCTCTATGTATCTTTGGATATAAAGTTTTCTTATATTATATATATATATATATATATATATATATATATATATATATATATATATATATATATATATATATATATATATATATATCTGGAAAGACCGCACTCTCACCCAACAAAGCAACACTTGGGGTGCCCGGCAAAGGTGCATGCAAATGCATGTACCCAACAAATAGTCCAGGATCCACACTTAGTGTGGAAGCAGAGCACTCTCCAAAATCACAAATCAGCCTTGTGATTTATATAAAAAGATGATTTAATCCAATAGGTGCAGTAAGGCAATATACTTAAGAGTATGTATGCTCCGACGTTTCGGTCCCAACATGGACCTTTATCAAGGAGCGTTTTGCATCAAACGTTGACTGAATGCGAGTTTGATGCAAAACGCTCCTTGATAAAGGTCCATGTTGGGACCGAAACGTCGGAGCATACATACTCTTAAGTATATTGCCTTACTGCACCTATTGGATTAAATCATCTTTTTATATAAATCACAAGGCTGATTTGTGATTTTGGAGAGTGCTCTGCTTCCACACTAAGTGTGGATCCTGGACTATATATATATATATATATAATTGAAATAATTGCCACTCCTATAATTCAATGCAGCTGCCGTGGTGCCCTCCCAAGGGTAGTAATACAAACAGTTGCTCTCTGGTATGGTGTGTATAAAATCCAGTTACACCGTCAAGGAACAAGGCAGCACTCTCCTGTCTTCGGTATATTACAATGCAGGTATAAAAATAGTGCTGCCAACATCGCGTGGGATTTTTTTTTCAAGTCTCCATGTGAATAAGAGCTTCACCCGTCCCTAAAGGCACCGGAGCAGATATTTAGGGATGGGTGAGTGCCTCTGATGGACTGTTTGTGTATGTACATACACTCCACTGGCAAATTAATCTATTTTGGGGAATTATAACATACTGCATACTGTAATATATACAGTATATTGTGTATATGATTATTTTTTTTGGTACTTATGTAGTATCTGGGCTGCCGATTTCTAAATCGGGTCGGATCGGGAGATCGCATCGCATCGCATGCGACCATGCGATTCGATGCGATGCGATGCGATGCGATGACCCGATTTTTCCATAGGAATCAATGTTAAAATGGACTGAGTCCATTTTAACATGGAATTCAATGGGAAAAATGGGTCCTTTTCATACCCCTACTATCCAAGTGGGCATGGAGTTGGATATAAACCTGTGGCGAGCGTAGCGAGCCACCGAGCCCGAAGCGTGGCGAGCGAAGCGAGCCCCGCGAGGGGACGAATACCGTCCCCTCGCGGGGCTCGCTTCGCTCGCCACGCTTCGGGCTCGGTGGCTCGCTACGCTCGCCACAGGTTTATATCCAACTCCATGCCCACTTGGATAGTAGGGGTATGAAAAGGACCCATTTTTCCATAGGAATCATTTTAACATTGATTCCTATGGAAAAATCGGGTCATCGCATCCGATATCGCATCCGATATCGGATGCGATGCGATGCGATATCGCATCGCATCGCATCTGATTGTATGCCTTAACTTAAGGCATACAATCAAAAAATCGGCAGCCCAGATACTACATAAGTACCTTTTTTTTTAAATAAACACTTGTTTTTTTTTATATCCCTGCAGCTCATCGACCAAGCTTTTCCCATTGAATGAAAGTCAGTACAGTTCATCCAAAATGAATCTCTCCCCATCTACTACATCTGACAGCCTAAGTGATGCCCATTTGGGTAGTCCAGCCACTCCTCAACTTGTACCAGAAGGTGGTGGTAAAGCTACTCCACCTAGTAAAAACACCAAAAAGTCACAGAGAATGGATCGTAGCAGTGACGAGTATCGTCTACGCAGAGAACGCAACAACATGGCTGTTAAGAAGAGCCGTTTAAAGAGCAAACAGAAAGCTCAAGACACACTGCAAAGAGTTAATCAGTTGAAAGAGGAAAATGAAAGGTTGGAGGCTAAAATCAAGTTACTCACCAAAGAGTTAAGTGTGCTGAAGGACCTTTTCCTAGAACATGCACACAACCTGGCAGACAATGTGCAACCTGACATCTCCACATCAGGGCAGGAGAGTGGTGGACCATAATGGCTTAGACATTTTATCTATTGATACAATTTAAAGACTGTTTTTTTTTATAGATTTGCTTGCAAATTGTTTGAATCATGGAGGATGAATAGAAAAGTGCTGACAATAACTGTTTTTTTTTTTTTTTGGGGGGGGGGGGGGGTTTCAGGTTTAAATTGAAAAGTTCTGCAGACTGATATTAATATCTCTGATCCATGCATTAAAATCTACAGTGACATGCTATTATGAAGTGCCAGATTTGCGAATTTTCCATACTGATCTAAATCAACTTGAAAATTAACATTTCTGTAAGAAGTATACTATTGAAATGTTATTTATATTAATCACATCTTGTTAGTGGAGAGTTTGTTTAATACACAGAATACAAGATGTATACATTGTGTATGGTGAAATTCATCCATATTCTATATTTGGTGTCTGGTTGCTGCTAAACAAGGAATTTGTCTGCTTTGATCAGATATGCAGCTTAGGGTACATTTATTTGATCTTTTTCTGCCTCAAAAATATGAAGCAAAATATGGACATATCTGTCCAATTTAAAAAAAAAAACAGTTTGTGTGCTGTGAAAAATGTTAAGGGAGTTCAATTAAATGGTATCACCTAATATATCCAGTTACTGAGCAATATCATATGAGTTATCTATTTATACATTGTCTCACTTTGGCCATTCTGTGCCCTCATTATCATGCTAAAAGTGTACAGAAAGCTAGATCACGTGCACTTGGAGAGGTCATCTCCAAACACTGGCAGAACAGGCAGACTGGTCTGCTCATGGGTGTAGTCTGAAAGAGGTCTAGCCACCAATAAGTGGGGTCCAACCTGTGAATGGTGTGGCATCGGTTGGTACCATGTTCAAAAAGGTATGCAGCCATTAGATCTACAGTGTCTAGGTTGACATTCAAAAGGTCGACAACTATTGGTCTACAGTCAAAAGGTTGACATGGTCAAAAGGTCAACATGGGTTTTTAATTTTTGCTTTTTCAGCCGATATGTGTCGACAGGTGGTACCATCCACTACTGTGTGGTGTTAGAATATAATAGTGTGCCGAGCGCAATGCGGCACCTTGCCCAAAGCATGGAAAGCTTAGTGAGTCAATCAAGGGGACGTTGTACATTTAAATAAACACCAAAAAAAAACATGTTGACCTTGTAACTGTTGGACTTTTGAGACATATTGGAGCATATTTACAGACTGGATCTAAGATGCATCTGAGAGAAATCATATATTCTATTAATATGGGTAAGTGCATATAGTGGAAGATTGTTGTCCCCAGCACTAGTAAATCGGTGTGGTTGTCGGTTTGTTAATACTCTCTTGGCGCTAATTGGTGACTTCTTTGTGAATTAGGCATATATTAATTTGTGTGCATTGTGAATATACATAATTCTCTTAATCGCCCAGACATTAAGCAGATGAAACCAAAGTAATAGTTTATTTTTCACCACACAAAGAAATAGGGAATACACAGGTACACAAGGAAAGTTTTGCACAGAAACTTTAGGAAGATAGTAGTGCAGACAGGGACAGTCTGTAGAGGATTTAGGCCCTTATTCAGAATCGTGCGGTACGGCCCGCGTGCGGCCGTACCGCCGATGTTTTTTGTCTGCACATGCGCAGAGGTCATTCTGCGCATGTGCAGCCCCCTTCGCCGCAGACGGATTTCGTCCGCCGCAAAGGGGGCGGATAGGGGCGTGAGGGGCTTCAGCCCCTCATTTCCCTATGTGTACGCCCCGCGTTTCATGGGCGTTCCCATGCAAACGCGGGGCGTATGCATGGTAATGAGGGCATGACGCCCTCATTACCATGACATGGGGGCGGAAAGCTGACGTCGCCGGATGTCAGCTTTCAGCCCCCTTACAAGCTCCCACACGGACGATTGTCCGTGTGGTCTGAGCTTGCGGGAGCTGCCGCGGCGTGCGGGCCTGCCTTCGATGGTCGTCGACCATCGAAGGCAGGGGGCAGCTCCCACCATGGTGGAGGCGTAGCCTCCACCATTTTTGAGCGGATCGCCAGCCGTCCGTGTATGGACGGCCGTGGCGATCCGTCTGGTGGGCGGCCCTTGGTTTGTGCGGTCGGAGCCCCGTGTGCGGCTCTGACCGCACCAACCAGAATAAGGGCCTTAGTTCCACAAAAATCCCACACAGAAATGAAAGACAAATTCCACACAGGAAAAAAAGACTGAAGAAAACTATCACTGAATCCAAACAGGAATGGTCGAAGTCTACACAGGACTTGCTGATGTGTAAGTTCACTCAGGATACAATAGGAGTTCCACACAAGAAGAAATAGCTTGTACACACTGGAATTATTTTGTAGAAGTTCACACAGGACTGGTCATGCATTCCAGGTACCTTCACAGATTGTGTCACTCCTTTGCCATAGTCCATTAATAACATGAAAATCTGACCTGGGCAACAGTCTTCAATACCTACCAAATTCTCTTTGCACAGTTTCCTGATTTGTGGGGTCCCTTAAATATCTTTCCCACAGCTTTTGACCACCTGCTGGGTGTAACACTGAACTGTCTTAAACTGGGTACACACTAAACAATAGTGATATTGTCAGTCTTTTCCCTTGGACTCCTTGGCAAAAAATGTAGTACGTATTCACTGAACGATATCACTAACAGTATCATTCAGTGATGTCATCCTGTCATCCTCCTAACAGTGTTTTTGATGACATAATCAAAATTAAGCTGCATGTACAGACAACAGAAGACCTTGTTAACGACCCAGCTTTAGAGTCCAGCAAGGAACAAAGGGGAGAAAATAGAAGGAACAATGACATGGTAATTGATTTTAAGTTGTGAGTGCCCCCTGCAGAGGAAAAATTTAACTTTCAGATGGAGCCGCACTTATCCAACCCCCTGGTGCACCATTCCCCGAGAATGGGATGCACGTGTATGAGACGCTTGCGTGCCCAATTCGTGGCAATGGGACATACGTGTGTGTGTGAGATGCTCACGTGTCCCGATCTCGTCAAAGAGCATGCCAAGATGGAACGCTCTGGCGCACCGGCGGGTTGAATAAGCACCGCTCCATCTGTATATGGTGAATTTTTGGTGAGATGCTACATCTCCCTTGTGGTATCTTTGGTGTCCAGATCCAGAAGACGTCTAGATACAGTACAACAGGCATATCAATCATATGTTGCAAGTATCTAAAACATCAACTCATATATAGAATGGCATGTCTCTATAATATCACAGCACTACCAGGTCACAACAAACCTGTTTTTGCTTGAGAGTAATTAGAGGATAAAATATACAGGCTAATCCAATAGTTTTAGTCCTGTAAATAAATACACATAAGGAATAGTGCTAATTCGCTAGAACAGTGGTAGCCAACCAGTGATTCTTGAGCCACATGTGGTTCTTTCTTACTTATGATCTTCCACCACGGTCAGCCTGCCCCCTCTAATAGGCACGCAGCTGTTCAGAAGAGGCTTCACTATTTGGGAGGAGCATGATCCTCTCTGCTCCATGTGCAAGGTGATATCATGTTGTCACATTGCATGATAAGAGGCAGAGCTCAAGGAATCCACATGGAGAATGCGGTCATAAATGCAGTCTCAAGGTGAGAACTGTGTGGTGGGGGGATTCTGCCTACAGAGTTGGGAGGCTGGAATAACACATGAAGTAGCTGTAGGTCAGGGGTGGCCAAACCGGTCCTTGAGATTTACCAACGGTCCACATTTTCCAGATTACCTAGCTGGTGCACAGCTGTAGCTATTACTGACTGTCACATGTTCAAACATGCTGCATTCATTCCTAGTATAGATCCACACGTTGAAAAACATGAACTGTTGGTAGATCTTGAGGAAAAGGTTGTATTACAGGCATGTCCAAACTATGGCCCTCCAGCTGTTGTGAAACTACACATCCCAACATGCCTTGCCATAGATTTAGCATTCCCTAATAGCAAAACTGTGGCAAGGCATGATGGGACTTGTAGTTTCATAACAGCTGGAGGACCACAGTTTGGAAATGCCCGGTGTATTATGTGATTCTGTCTTTTTCAATGTATCGTGGGAGTTATTCCCGCCATGATGACTGCTGGGTAATATTAGCTTCAAGTCCATTCACCACTCACTTAACGGATGATTTTTCCAGTGCGTGTGGTCTGTGCATAACACAGAACCTACTCTGTCAGTGCAATAGAATCAGGCTGATCGAGGCCAGAACTGACGTCACAGATTATTCCTGAAAGTGCTTGGCCACAAGCAGGGCAGGTGCAGTGTTGGGTGGGCCCCAGAGATATCAGTGTTCCGGGCTCCAAGATTTCTGTTGCTGACCCCTGGGCACACCTGCATTTTCCCTGACACTCTCAGCAAATGGCCTGGTGACACCCAGAAATGCCAGCTTCCTTTCAATCAATGCTGGATTTTTGACTGAATTGCTATGATCCATATGCGCACACAGTTGTTCGATAATCGGCCACTGTGCAAATTCGCACAGCAGAGATCAGGTCTGAATAACCCCCTTTCTGTGGTTCTAGATTTCAAAAAGTATTTATGTGGATCTGGCTCTTTCAGTCTATTTTATGTTGATCTGATTTGTCTTAGATACAAGCAAATAATTAGAAAGAATGGACATAAGTGGAATATATGTTGTAGATTTAGTATAAGTTAAGCACATGTACAGCACACATCAGAATACTGTAGCTGTTGTTTTGCTTATGTCTTTTAATTAATTAAGAATTGCTCCTTTGATGGAGGAGCACAGTTGTGGCCATCTCTGCATCTGCATTATTTTCAGCAAGGTTTTTTAATACAGTGATTGAAAAGAACAGGGCCCAAAACTTTAACCCTGTGATACATAACTCTTAACCTTTCCCACCTGTTTATATTACTCTAAATCTAGCATTCTTTAGTGGTTCACAATCTCAACCCTGAAGTTTTCAGCTGGTCAGAATATGAGGATTTTTACCTGCGGAAGCAAGTGGGATAAGTACTGACCCAACAACATAGATTTATGCTGCTCACACACTGACCAATGTATAGGCCATTCAATTGAATGGCCAATACTGTATATTGCTGGTCCATCAGCCAGTGTGTATCAGCGATATGTCTGTAAATTACATTGTTGGAAGACATATCACTTCAGCTGTGCAACACAGCCAATGCTTGATAAAGGTGCTCATACATGTTGCGATTATCGGATGCACTTTGAATTTTTTAGTTCAAAACGCATTGTATACAGTTCTAATTGCACCTTGTTTATGTTGTGCCTGCGATGCAATGCGCGTCCCCGCGGTACAATATTGTATAAGAAAAATAGTATGTGCAGCAAGTCACTTTTGTAGTACGATATGCGAAGCGATGCGGTGACTATATACTAAAAAAAAAAGGTTAAAATCGCATTGGATCACACCATACAAAATACACATTGCATTGCATACAAGTGACAAAATTGCATAGCACCATTGTAAAGTACACAATGCATAGCACACTACAATCGCAACGTGTATGGGCACCTTAAAGATGTATTGGTGCATCATGCTGTGTGTAGGGTGATCAGCTGACCACTCATTCTCCCGCACCAGGAGCCAGCAGTGATTGGTAGCTCAACTGGTTGAGCACATGTAAACGCACCCACCCAGTTGTGACATCAGTCATGACTGATCAAGCAGTGTGTATGAAAAACATGCTGCTTATCCATATATATGTGTATATATATATATATATATATATATACTAGGGTGGGATGGCGGCACTCGTAGGACTCGGTACAAGAATGAATCAAAACCAGGCTGTTGTGGTGTCCAACGTTTCAGTCGTGATGACTTTTATCAAGAACAGATCACATGGCCTGGTTATGATTCATTCTTGGACCGAGTCCTATGAGTGCCGCCATCCCACCATGGTTTATGTTTGCATGCAAGGTATTTTTATACCCAGGAAGGCATCGGGGCAAGTAATCACAAGCAACAGTGCGAAGTGCCGGCCTTGTCTTTCATATATATATATATATCCAATCAATCCGGCACTCTTATCCTCGTGGACTGTTAGTAAATTGCAATCGTGCCTTCGGTGAAACCCAGTTGGTTCTTTATAATAGAAGAAAATAGAAGAAATACGGCGGCACTCGTCAGTCTTCATAAGTGAGGTAAGTTTATTGTCCAACATGTTTCGGGAGACATGCTCCCGTCGTCAAGGATAATCAGACTGAACAAACTGAAAAAATTTATTCATACCCAGGTCCCACCTCCACCAATCACATGTGATCGCCTAATTGGATACCTGCCCCACCTGTGGTATGCTCATGGCTGAACACCCCCACCAGGAGAGATTGGCAGCCAATGTCGGCAAAAACACTATTATAAAAACTCAGATACCAAAAAACATATAACATAATGTGATACGGTACTTATGTATTATCTGGGCTCCCATGTTAAATGCATCCTTTTTTCATACCCCTACTATCCAACTACGCATGAAGTTGATTTTATATAGTGTGGCGAGCGCAGCGAGCCACCGTGCCCAAAGCGTGGCGAGCGTAGCGAGCCCCGCGAGGGGACGCGGTCTCATAAGAAAAACGGGAGCCCAGATAATACATAAGTACCTGTGATACTACATATAACATAACATCATCCTAAATAGTACAATAGTACAAAATCAGTGTAAATTAATGTTAAGGTTAGTTGCATGCTGTCACATCAATGGACCGTATATAAGAGCGAGAATTTTTTATGCCAAGTATTGGATGGTTTCAATAGATGAAGCAAAATGATTTGAAATAGTGTCAGTGTACATCACAAAAAACAATGCATCCCTAACTTTTCATTCAAACCCTTAGGGGCCATTGCATCCAACTTTAAAATCCATCTAGTTTTACATCTAAGAAGCTGTTTACCTCGATCCCCCCCACGTCTGGATGGTGGTATGTGATCTATAATCTTCAAGTGTAAACTAGCAATCGTATGTCGGGCTTCCACAAAATGAGGTAGAACCGGATGATCACTTTTGCCGGATATCAGAGCTGCTCTGATCGCGACCCAGTGGTTAGCCATTCGCTCGCGAAAAGAGGTCTCTGTTTTGCCAACATAAATATATCCACAAGGACAGTAAATGATGTAGACTATGAACTTGGATAGGCAATTTAGTACAAATCTAATATTATATTTCTTTCCGCTGTATGGGTGCACGAAGTGGTCACCTGTAATGATTGAACTACACGTCGTGCAACCCACACAGCGGTAGCAGCCCGGAGATTTAAACATAAAGTGTGTCAGCATTGTCGGTTTCATCAAATCCGTAATGTCTAATTTGACTAATTTGTCACCTAAATTAGGGCCCCTGGAGTAGGCTGGCATTAGTCTGGATTCAAACAGTCCCGGTAATTCACGGTCAGTGTTAACAGTTGGCCATAGTCTTTTTAGATATTTATTGGTATTGGTACTGGACTCAGTATACCTATTGATCCAAGGTATAATTTTAGATTGTTTGGAAGTGTCTTTAGATTTAACCAGACAATCCTGTCTTGTCATACCTAGCACCTTGGATTTGGCCTCCAATAAATCTGTCTTTCTGTACCCCCTCTCAATAAATCGCTCGACCATTTCATTCAATGTGCTGACAACTTCTATTTGATCACTTACAATTCTCCTGACACGAAACATTTGAGAAAAGGGTAATCCTTTTCTCAATGGAAGCGGGTGACAACTACTGTGTAGCAGTACAGTGTTGCGGTCAGTGTCCTTAATGAATAAACTGGTGGATATCTGTCTTTGTACATTCTTAATAGTTACGTCTAAAAAGTTAACCGATTCAAGACTGGTGATGTATGTGAATTTAACAGCATGATAGGTTGCATTATGAGCATCCAAAATATTTAATAGGGTAGATTCCTCACCAGACCATAGAAAAAGTAGGTCATCAATAAAACGAACTGATAACAACATCTGACCACTAGACAATAGGGGGAAAATAAATTGGTTTCCAATGCCCACGTAAAGGCATTGGCGTACGATGGGGCCACTGAGGACCCCATCGCACACCCAAGTAGCTGTAAGTAGTACCTGTTGTAGTAAAAGTAATTTTTTGTCAGGACTATTTTCAACAGTGCCATAAATAAAGGTATGTCAGGACCTAAGTACCTGGGATTGTTAGTGATAAGACTGCACACTGCCTGCATCCCGGCTTCATGTGGGATGCAGGTGTACAGTCCAATCACATTGGCCGTACATAACACAAGGTCCTGTTCAACAGATGGTAGCATAGATAAACGACTTAATAAATCATTGGTATCCTTCAGGTTGGATGTGTTGGTCTTGATAAAGGAGTGATATCCGAAACGTCGGCTATTTGACACCAAGTTCCACTGAGTGGCGTGTTATTTGCAAATCCGTGTGAGTGCTGCTGTGTACCCCTGTCTATATATATATATATATATATATATATATATATCTGCAGATCAATTTATCTGCAGATATATCTGTTCATGTAAACACAGAATAAAGGTGGGTACACACCTAAAGATTTATCAATCTACTAACAAAAATCTGGTAATGTATGGGAGCAAATGACAGTTTACCATTTGTGCTAGAACAATGTAAAACAGACAATGGACATTCAGAAAAATTTGGGTAAATCAGTTTGTGCTAACACATATATCTAAACAATAGTTTTTTGGGCCTAATTCAGTAAGGAGGGTGGTAGATAACAAGTTATCTGAGGTAGGTGACTAGGAACGAGTTGGTTTATCCTGCAGCAAATAAAGATATAGGGTTGTCATGCCCAAACAGTAAAGCATAAACAAGAGAAGTGGTATCTGCACAAAAAATTGATAATGTAACATATAATAAATAACACTTTAATAAAAATAGGTCTAGTAAGAACACTAAAAAATAAAAACTGATAAAAATATGTATATGATGCAATTCACCCAAATAAGGTTCCTGCTAATGGATTGCTTGTTCTTGGATGCCTCACTGAGATGTCCCAAAATGCAAACAGCCTAGATGGAGAGCTTCCTTTGGTAGATTGTGGAGATGAAGGCTCCTACCATGTGGGGTTCCAGAGGAATAAGTGTTCACTGGTCAATTCATGCAAATGTCCAATAAAACTGCTGTTATGGGTACAAAAGTTTCTTCAGAGGCTGGTCCGGTCACTTTAAATTGTACAGGAGGACGTTCCAACAGGGGGATGTATGAGCAGGATTCAAATAGACACAACTTACTGTAGTGTGTGGGTTCATATACCCATAATGATTAGAAGATGACTGCCACCTGTTGGAGGTAAACTCACTAATTAGCTAACTAGCTTCATATTTTGTGAGAATAGATATTTGTGCTTGAGTAGGAGACATAAACTTTAACATTGTTAAAGTTTCTGTGGGAAATTTACTAAGATTTGAGTTCTATTTCACATGGGATTTTGCAATGGGCCATCAATCAGATCCTGTCTTCTAGAGGGTGCTAATTTAATAAGTAGATGCTGATTGGTTGCCCATAGCATCATCCCTTATGACATATACTGTAACTCCCTTCTTTTTTTTTCAAATAATTTTTATTAGATTTTTCAAAGGCATAACAAGAAGATATATCCATAATCATGTGCAGGTAGCCGTTGGTGTTTAGTTAAGTGTCTAAGACACCTATGTAACAAACATTGCTTCCATATAGAAAACTAGTATAATAGTGAACTTATGCCTAAGTAAAACAACCAACATGCTTATGAATTGAAGACGTTATACCTAATAATTGAAAGGGGAGGGCTGGGGCAAAGGGAGAGGTAGTATGGGTGGGGAAAAGGTAAGCAGGGGTATTATAGTGCATGGATATGTTAGCTAACGTTTTCGATGAATAATACATACAATATATATAGGTTGTCAGCGATATACTGCATTGACAAAAATACTAGAGGTAACATTATCTAGAAGTGATGTCCGAGTTCAAGAAGTGGATAAAGTTGAAGAAGTCTTATGGAAGACATATTTGAAGATCGAGTAGTTAATTTACTGTGAGAGAAGGGAACTGTATATTAAACCATGGGAAGTTGTAATATAGTTTCAATGTGTCCAGTTGGGTGTGTGGAGGCAATGATTTGATGAATGGTGCCCATACATAGAGACATTTCTGAGCGCTTTTTTCAATATCTTGAGATTGAATAGATCTTTTTTTTCCAAATGGAGAACCTGTAGAAGTTTTTGTAATACTTCATTAAGGTAGTGTTCATTCTAGCACCCGCTATCTTTGAAAACCCATGCAGTTCCTCTTCTCTGCCTGGGGTGTCGCTGTCTGCTGTGGTGTTTCTAGCACAGGTCTGGTTTGCATATGATTGCTGATAGATAGACCACACTGTACTAGAAGCACTACAGCAGACAGCGACACCCCAGGCAGGGAAGAGGAACTGCATGGGTTTTCAAAGATAGCGGGTGCTAGAATGAACACTAATTAAGGTTAGGAGGTGACTTGTCGGTCCAGTGTATCAATAGGAGTTTTTTAGAGATGGTGATAGTTTTTATGAGAAACGGTAGGGAATATGTGGAGTTCCCCTGTAGATTCCATGAATCAAAATTAGAGAACACAATATTGTATATGTCCAGGTTCTTGTGGAAGTTGAAAAGAGAGTTGAGATAAGAAGAAATTTTATACCAGAACCTCTTAATTTTTCCACACTCCCAGACACAATGGTTGAAGGAGGCTGTAGAATGATGGCATTTTTGACATGCTCCTGTTTAGCCCAGTGCTTTCTTTGAGAGGGTGAGATGTATGCTCGGTGGGCAAATCTGATGTGGACCTCCTGAAGATAGGCTGTTTTAATATATTTAAATGCTGTGTCATATGATTTAGATAAGGCCAAGTCATCTGTACTGAATTAATACATGCATTCCAATTAGTAACAATACTGGACCACACTGAGTTGGAACCTACTTCAGATAAGTGAGTATAAATACGGTATGGTAGAAATTTTCCTCAATAAAGAAAGTAGTATATCAGAGGAACTGTGAATATTTCCCAGTTTATTTAAGGTTGAGGCGTAGTGGCGAAGTTGTAGATACATGTAAAACTGTCTGGGAGGGATTGGATTACAGAGAATGGATATATCACCCCTTCAGGATCGAAGACTTTGGATATATTTGACAGACCCTTACTCTTCCATGTGTAGAACAGGGGAATAGATAGGGGAGGGGGAAAAGCAGGATTTCCCCAGACAGAGGCATATGGAGAGCTATGTGGGTCTTGTTTTAACTTCTTGTTAAGAGAGAGCCATGTAATGTATGTGTCGTGAAATAAAATATTGTTACATATTTCAGTGGGGATATCGGGTATATCTAAGTGTAAAAGTCCAGAGGGAGAGTAAGGATGGAAGAGGGATTGATCTAGTAATGGGCACGTATATCTTGACATGTTAAGAAGCCAGTCACTTATATACCTAAAAAAGACTGCGGTAGAAAAAGATTCTAGGTTAGGTATTTTCATTCCTCCTTTGTTTCTAGATAGTTGTGTCTTGTCAGGGAAAACCTGGCCCTTTTGCCTGTCCATATAAAACAGGTGACAAGTTTATCAAAAAGGACAAAGTCCGCTTTAGTTAGTTTGATGGGTAACATTTGTATAGCATAGAATATTTTGGGGAAAAGTAAGCTTTTAATTACTGCAATACGGCCTAGCAGAGATAGCGGTAGATTTAGCCAATTGTTAATTGAGGTAGATATTTTTGTGAGAGCTGGTGTACAGATTAATTTGTATAGATCGGGTAATACCCCTTTCAGACCGCACTTTTAACCCGTTATTTTGCCATTTTTTTACCGCTTTAAAATGGTCATTTGTGCAGTCAGAAAGGTGCAGAGTGAATTTACCGGTTCTATTGAACTGGTATTTCTAAACGGTAATAAAGCAGGGTCCTACCCGTTTCAGACCCGGTTTTTTTCATCCACTGTTTTCTATGGGTTAAAACGGGTTCAGTGTTGTGAGCGGAACCCGCTCAGCGAGGGATGCAAAGCAGGGAGGCGCCGGCCAGTAGAGGCGCTCTCCCTACTCTGCACCCTTCTACTGCTGGCTGCTGTTCTCTGTCACACTGCATGCCAGACAGCGGCGCCAGCAACATTAGGCACCTACCCGCGTCGCTGAAGTCCTGCACGTGTGATGAGATCTGCATAGGATGGCTCCGGAGTTACTGCTGACTTCAGTACTGACAGGAGCCACTAGAGGCCCCCTGCTGATCCCACTGTGGAGCTCTGCCCTTATCAGTGGAGAGAGACAGCCCGGGACCCCGCTGGAGAGAAACTGACTGACGTGCCTTTGTTTTTGTGTGTCTGTCTGCTATCTCTCTCTCTCTGTCTATATCGCTAGCTCGGTTTATCTATATCTCGGTCTGTCTATATCTGTCTGTCTATATCTGTATCTCTGTCTTTCTACATCTACTGTATATCTGCATCTCTCTTTGTCTATATATATATATATCTAATGGGCCCTACACACATAGCGATGTGTGTAGGGTGACCTAGCTATGCTAGGTCGGGCTGTGCTGCGCCGCTATCGCATAGCACACAGAGCTGACAGCCCACACACAGAGCAAGCTGTCAGCTCTGTGTGCTAAGCGAGCAGACAGCGCCAGTGTTCTCCGGTGGGAGAACCCTGCCGATGCCGAGATAGATGGACACTGTCCATCAATCTCGGCCAGCAATAAAGACGCGCAGGGATGCGCATTGCTGCCGATATAGTCCCCACACACACACCGAGGTGAGGGCATTTTCTACGCGACTTTGCCAAATTAAGCAAAATCGCTTAGAAAATGCCTTAATATCGGCATGTGTGTAGGCCGTATCACTCTGTCTGTCTATATCTATCTCTGTCTGTATATAACTATATCTGACTATGTCTATATCTCTCTCTGTCTATATCTTTTTACCTCTATCTATCTATCTATCTATCTATCTTTTAAACCAAATCAAACAATCATCAGATCAGGGTTAGGTATTAATTATGGGTAATACTAATTTACCTGATATTGATTGGAAAAACAAACATGTAAAACAGCATGAAGCAGTGGGTTCCTAAGCTTACTTAAAGACCAGTTTATCACACAAACGGTAGAAGCTCCAACTCGTAATAAGGCATTATTGGATTTGGTTTTAACAAATAACATAGATTTAGTTTCAAACACAAAAGTAATTGAACACCTAGGGAACAGTGACCACAATATGGTTTCACTGGAAATAAACTTCAGTAAATTACATCATAAAGGATCGACAAAAATACTAAACTTCAGAAAAGCTAACTTCGAATTATACAGAGAAGCCCTAAAAAGAATTGTGTGGGAAACAGTTTTTGAGGGGATAAATGCTGAGGAAATGTGGGATACTCTAAAAAATGTACTCGAATCATTAACTATTAAATACATTCCTAAAGTAACTAAGGGTAAATTCAATAAAAAAAAAGCCACCATGGTTGGACAAAAAAGTTAGGTCAGCAATCAACAATAAAACAAGAGCATTTAAATTCTATAAAAATAACTTAAATGAGGAGGCGTTCACCAAATACAAAGAATCAAACAAAATTTGCAAAGTGGCAATCAAAGTAGCTAAAAGGCATTATGAAGAGCGCATAGCCACTGAAAGTAAAACTAACCCTAAGAAGTTTTTCAAATACATAAATAGTAAACGTACAAGGACAACATAGGCCCACTAACTGATATCAATGGAAAAAGTTTTACGGAGGACAAGGGAAAAGCAGAACTGTTAAATGAGTTCTTCTCAGCATCAGTGTTTACTAAGGGAGAGCAGACTGTGGAACGCACACATACCACAAATGGGATGAACAAACCGGACCTCAATATTGAATTCTCTACCGAGGAAATAATATTGAGGCTCAGCAAAATCAAAACAAATAAAGCACCAGGGCCCGATGGGATTTATCCTAGGGTACTAATGGAATTAAGAGAGGAATTAGCTTCCCCTCTACATTATATCTTTGATAATTCACTATCATCAGGAAAGGTACCAAAAGACTGGAGAATAGCAGAGGTAGTGCCATTATTCAAAAAAGGAAAAAAGGAGGATCCCGCTAATTACAGACCTGTTAGTTTAACATCAATAGTGGGTAAACTATTTGAAGGATTTTTAAGATATGGTATCCAGGAATGGATTCAGTATGAAATCCCGGCGGTCGGGATCCCAGCGTTCAAAATCCTGACGCTGGAATCCCGACCGCCGAAATCCCGACAAGGGGGGGACGTGGATGGCCCCTCCCCTTGCGGGCTCGGTGTCTCGCTACGCTCGGCACTCTAATTTATTCTCCCTCCAGGGGTGTCGTGGACACCCACGGAGGGAGAAAGTGTCGGGATTTCGGCGGTCAGGATTCCAGCGTCGTGATTCTGAACGCCGGGATCCCGACCGCCGGGATTTAAACTGCATCCCTCCAGGAATATTTAGACCTTCATAGTTTACTCAGTAATAACCAGCATGGGTTTGTGAAAAATCATTCATGCTAAACTAATCTACTTGGTTTCTATGAAGAGGTTAGCAAAAACCTTGATAATGGAAACGCTGTAGATGTGATTTTCCTAGATTTTGCTAAAGCCTTTGACACAGTACCACACAAGAGGTTGATAAATAAAGTGGAGGACATGGGATTAGGGGCAAATATGTGTAGATGGGTAGGGAACTGGCTGTGTAATAGAGAACAAAGAGTGGTTGTGAACAGTGCCGTATCAAATATGATACCAGTACTAAGTGGAGTGCCACAGGGTTCGGTTCTTGGGCCCATTTTGTTTAACATTTTTACTAACGATATTGGGATGGGGTTACTCAGCAATGTATCCATCTTTGCAGACGATAAAAAACTGAGCAGAGTTATTATATCATCAGAAGATGTCACCACGCTTCAAAATGATCTTGACAATCTAGATGAGTGGGCAAAAAAGTGGAAGATGAGGTTCAATGTGAACAAATGCAAGTTCATGCACCTTTGGAGACATAACCAGTGTGCTAGTTATAACCTAAGCGGGGATGAATTGGGTAAATCAGTACTTGAAAAGGATCTAGGAGTCCAAATAGACAACAAACTGGGGTGTAGCGCTCAATGTAATATAGCAACAAAAAAGGCCAACAAAATTCTCGCATGTATTAAAAGGGGCATGGAAACTAGGGACTCAAAAGTAATTATGCCTCTGTACAAATCATTGGTTAGGCCGCACCTCGAATACGCAGTGCAGTTCTGGGCCCCACACTATAAAAAGGACATCATAGAATTAGAAAAAATCCAAAAAGAGCAACAAAGCTTATTGGGGGAATGGAGAATTTAAGCTATGAGGAAAGATTATACAATTTGGGACTATTTATACTAGAGAAAAGACGTTTAAGGGGGGATATGCTCAACATGTATAAATATATTAGGGGCCAATATAAGTAACTGTCAAACACCCTTTTTTCTACTAGAAAGGAATCTAGGATGCAAGGGCACGAGTTTAAATTAGAAGAAAAAAGATTTTGTTCATCTAGAAGAAAAAATTTCTTTACAGTCAGAGCAGTCAAACTTTGGAACTCTCTTCCTGGAGAAGTGGTGTCGGCAGACACTATAAATACGTTTAAAATAAGGTTGGATAAACATTTATTGGTTAAAAACATCCATGGGTACGTATAAGTAGCAAAATCTGTCTTTAAAATATCAGAACATACTATACAACAAGGGATAAACTACTATAAACATAAGTTGAACTAGATGGACGCAAGTCTTTATTTAGCCTCACCTACTATGTAACTATGGGCCTTATTCTAGTTCACTCTTAGAGGCAGATTCCTTCTTAGCTGGACAAAACCATGTGCACTGCAGGTGGGGCAGATTTAACATGTGCAGAGAGAATAGGTTTGGGTGGGGTTTTTCTTCAAAGTGAGATCTATATTGAAGTGTAAAAATAAAGCAGTCAGTATTTTCCCTGCACAGAAACAAAATAACTCACACAAAGCTAAATCTCTCTGCACATGTTAAATCTGCCCCACCTGCAGTGCATATGGTTTTGTCCAGCTAAGAAGGAATTTGCCTCTTATGCTGTGTACACACTGGGGTGATAGGGGCTGAAATCGCTGGAAATATGGTCGCAGGCGACCATATTGCCAGTGATTGGAGTGTGCCCCGGCGATAAATCGCCGGGTGCGCGCTCCCGTTTTCAGCCCCGTTCTAATCGCTGGTCGCAGGAGCTTGCTCCTGCGACCAGCTGATTACCTCTGTGGCACCGCCAGCAGAGTTTCCCTTTCATCAGCGACCATCTCAGAGAGAGTTAGATTTGGGTGGGGTTTTTCTTCAAAGTGAGATCTATATTGCAGTGTAAAAATAAAGCAGTCAGTATTTTCCCTGCACAGAAACAAAATATCTCACCCAAATCTAATTCTATCTGCACCTGTTACATCTGCCCCCTGCAGTGCACATAGTTTTGTCCATCTGAGAAGGAATTTGCCTCTAAGAGTGAACTAGAATAAGGCCCTATGTAACTATGGAGGTTATTCTGGTTGGTGCGTAAATTGCTGAATTCTTTCGGAGCGGTCCGCACGCCACACTGTGCGGACAGCGTACGAAGAAACGCCCACCGGTCCTCCGCATTCGGACGGACTCACATTTTAAGAAGAGGGCGTGTTTACGGACGACATCCAAACCATGCGTGTGCGGTGGACACACACATATTCTGCACGGTCTTACAGCGTCTGCACGGTCTTACCGCGTCAGAACGGACGGGAACCTGCCCGTACGCACCGATGCGGTGTATTTTCGCAAAACATACTACTATCATCGGAACTCATACATCACACACATGACACACTTATGCAATTAGGCTACCTCATTAAAAAGGGATTGTTTTTAATGGTCATCTATTGCAGTGTAAATGAGTGTAAAAAATGCAGCCGTGCTTTCAGCATATATTTGTGTGTTTAGTAATGGTCCATTTAGGCTGCAATGGTTCCAATTGAAGCAATGAAAAGAGTGTAATTAATGAGTAATGAGTAGAGGAGTGGATTGTATTGTGTTAAGGTGACATTGGTTCAGGTGCGGGAGTAATAATTGTGCAATCCGAATGCCTAGAGCATGACCGAGTGGTGTCCGCAAATAAATACTTGCTTATGGACACTGCATATTTCTTGCCTTTTGGTTCGTTTGCAAATGGGAAGATGCCCTGGAGTGTCCTTCTCCCAACACCAATGGGAAAGGATTTACCTCGCATCACATAAATTATCTAAATGTAGACTTCCGGTTCCGGCAGCGGCATGAACAGCCGCACGTGAGAGAGCTCCGCTGCTGACCGGCTCACGATTACCTTTTTCAAGGCTTTAAGCCTCCAAAAACCCCGCATTCGCTCCACTGCCTGAGCCCGGAGACCCCCGGCCCTGTATGGACAAATTCCTGGAGGATATGCCAGGTTCCCGCTACCGCACCGCCAGAGCAAAGACACCGGCCTCTGCCACATTTCTAAGATGGCGACCGCAGCTGAACTCACGCGGACAGAGGGTCTGAAGCCGTCCCCCCTGCCTCCTAGAACCAAGCCACCCTCACCTATAACTGCACCCAGCTGCCCGATGACTGCCCAGACAGCCTCCCCGGTGACAGGCGAGAAGGTAACCCCACATACAGATGACCCGGTTACATATGGGGAAATGGTGGGAGCGATAAGAGCAGCAATAGACCCTCTGCTAGACGCCCAGACAGAAAAGATAAACATGCAACTAGCACAGCTGCACCAGAGAGCTGCGGAGGTTGAACACAGAGTGGGGGAATGCTTCCAAGACATAGCAGAAATCAAGCCCATGATGAAACAACACTCCTCAGACTTAATGTACCTGTACAACAAGGTGCAGGATTTGGAGAACAGATCTAGGAGACAACCTACGTATTATTGGTTTACCAGAGACTCGTAAAGGAAATGAGCTTTTCCAATTCATCAAAAATAAGCTGCCAGAGATGCTCCATATTCAAGACAGGTGCTCAGACATGGTGGTGGAGCGTGCACATACGCTAGGCCCGCTGCGCCCACAGGAGGGCGCCAGACCCAGGGCAGTCATTTTCAAAACGCTCAATTACCTCCATAAAGAGCTTATCTGGACAATGTCCCGCAGACACAGGGATCTCTCTTGGGAGGGACACCGTATCCTTATATTCCAAGACTACACTGCAGAGCTGATGAAACAAAGGAAGGAATTCTCACCTGTCTGCTCCCGGCTTATCAAACTTGAAAGAAAATTCGCATTGATGTACCCTGCACGACTTAGGATCTATGATGGCTCCGAATATAAAGACTTTATGTCGGCACGTGATGCAGAAGTTTTCCTGAGAGAAGAACACAATCAAGACCAGTGTCATCCCCAGATGTCTGACTGTGACTAACCCCCTAACCACATCTGAGAGAAACGATTACCCAAATTCAGTCAATCTTGGCTGACCTCGTGGACAGTACCGGGAACTGTTTCCCCATGGTCCCATGTTAAAGTTGTTGTCCGGCCAATGTTCCAGAAGAAAAGCACAGCTGAGATCTTTCTTCGCCGGATCAGGTTTTAAAGTGTTTTGATAAGGCAATGTTCCTATTGTTATAGCATGTTCAAGTATTATATAGTTACTTAACACAAGTGAGCCGGTAGGCGCAGGAGCCTATATAGCAAAGATGCAGGGCGAGATAAATCTCTCACCCAGTCGTTAAGGGAAGCACGCCTCTATGGCTACTGAGATTTGAATTTATTTTATCCCTACCCCCATCCCCTCTTACTACCCTACCCCCCTACCAAACCCCCCATGGGAAAGAGAGCATTTCCTTTAGCACTGCTAAGATGTATTCTATTCTGAAATGTTGTTACCTTGGTAAACACGTACCTAATGACCACCACTTATGGCACTTAAGATAGGCAGCTGGAATGTGGGAGGAATCAACTCTCCAGTGAAGAGAAAGAGAATACTAGTGTACTTAAACAGGTTACAATTAGACCTAGTTTGTATTCAAGAATCACATTTGGTACCACAAGAAGTGGTTAAATTAAATATGTTAAAGTGGAGAGTACTTGCCTCATCCTCTTACACCTCAAAATCTAGAGGAGTGGTGATTATAGCAAAACAAAACATAGACCTAGAAGTATTAAAAGTCGTTGCGGATCCACAAGGCCGCTTTGTATTATGTCATCTGAAATATGAACAGCAGGAATTTATTTGTTTAAATGTGTATGCCCCCAATCAGTACACCAACCCCTTTTTCAGACAACTCATATCGGTGTCATCCCCCTTCCATCACCTCCCAATGATACTGTGCGGGGACTTTGTTTCCTCCAACATCCTAGATAAGCAGGCGCATCACACCCCCTCGCGCAAGCTCCCCAGATTTGGTATCCCCAAACTCTGTGAACAACTACAACTGGTGGATGCATGGAGGGTGTCACACCCAACAGAACAGAACTTCTCATGTCTAGCTGCAGCCACCAATAGAATGTCTAGGATTGACTACATCCTGCTTTCCCACTTTTTATTCCCCAAGTTAGAACATGCAGAAATGGCCCCAATCCTTCTCTGTGATCACGCAGTAGTACACATTAAGTTACACTTCACCAATAAACAGACCCCATCGACAGCATGGAGATGCCCACCTGCCCTGGCTTCATCCGTACATTTGAGAGACGCAGTGATAATTGCTTGAGACAACTATGCCAAGGACAATAAAGAAACGGAGGACCCCCTGCTGTTTTGGCAGGCATCCAAGCCCACAATCGGAGGAGAAATAATCTCCCAAATGGCTTTCATAAAAAAGAAAGCAAAACGAGAGCAATTACAAGCTGAGCTGACGCTTACAGATGCCTTTCGAGATTTCAGGACCTCCCCCTCCTCCTCGACTAGAACTACATACCTAGATGCGAAGAGGACCTATGAGGCCTCGATAGAAAAATCTGAATCTATTTACTTCTTTGCAAAACGAGCTTGATTTCATAGATTTTGAAACAAATCGAGCAAATTACTTTCTTCCCTCTTACAGGGGCAAAGACCCCCGGCAACAATACTTCCCCTACGTAAAGCAGACAATTCTTTCACCAAAACAACCCCCCAGACAGCACAGGTCCTTTGCGACTTCTATACCAACCTATATTCAGCACCACACTCAGACTCAACAAATTCTAAAGATTTCTGGGAGACCATAACAACCCCCCAAATATCAGAGGAGGACTCAAACCTTCTTACCCAGAACATCACACCACAAGAAGTTGCAAAAGCCCTTTCTGATCTTAAGACAGGCAAAGCTCCTGGCCCAGACGGTCTTACGCCGGACTATTACAAATTACTAGCACCAAAATTAATCCCAATTCTCTCTAAAGCGTTTAATAAAATATTAATATCAAATGCAATACCCAGCCACTTTAATTCAGCTATACTCAGGGTAATCCCAAAACCAGGTAGAGACCTAGCTTTGCCCAGCTCCTACAGACCAATTTCTTTATTAAATATTGATTACAAGCTACTCATGAAAATCATGGCAAAACGGCTTAAATTGATCCTACCCAAAATAATTCACGTGGACCAGACGGGATTTGTCATGGGACGAAGCTCCACAATAAATATAAGACGGGTCCTGTCGACTATACACGCTTCCCAGTGTGCTGTATCGGAGGATCCGAGAGCAATTCTATCGCTTGATGCAGAAAAGGCCTTCGATATGGTACACTGGGAGCACCTGCATAATACATTACGAAGATTTGCCTTCCCAGAAATATTCACTCAATTTATATCAATGGTATACAGGGGAGCATCTTCACGAATTATATGCAATAGCCTACTATCAGACCCATTCCCCATTCTAAGAGGCACGAGGCAGGGCTGCCCTCTATCCCCACTGTTATTCGCCCTGGCCCTAGAACCACTAGCCATACACTTAAGAGAATCCCCAGAATTCCAGGGAATCCAGATCCGCAATATAGACCTGCGAGTATCGTTATTCGCAGATGACATGTTACTATTCCTGTCCCATCCACAACATGCCATCCCGAAAATCTTTCAAGTATTACAAAAGTTTGGTAGCTTCTCGGGCTACAGAGTAAATGTAGACAAATCAGAACTACTACTCTTAAAAGGCCCCCCACCCAAATTTCCACCAAATGATATATTAAACTCTATTAAAATCCAAAAGTCCCACATAAAATATTTGGGTATTCAGATCCCAAACAAACTCACAGATCTATACAAAAGGAATTACTCCCTGACCATACCTAAAATACTGAAAACCCTCACAGACTGGGCCTCTTTGCCTCTCTCCCTTCTGGGAAGAGTTGAAGTAGTAAAAACAGTAATATTTCCCAGGATAATGTACCCCATGCAAATGTTACCTTTAAAAATCACGCCTGCAGACATTAACATTTAAAATCAGGCCTGCTCCAAGTTCATATGGAACGGAAAAAAAACAAAAATAGCCTGGGCTAAACTTAGCCTTTCAAAGGCGGACGGAGGCCTGGGACTACCAGATGTAAACGCTTATTCCTGCTCTCTATTAGCCCGTGTGGCAATAGGTTGGCTACAGGAATCGGACTCCTTTTCCCTATATGAATTGGACAGAGCTGCTCTTTTCCCTTATTCGCCTAAAGCTCTTATTCATGTACCAAAAAATAAAATACCCTTACAAATATACAAAAACCCCTTGTTTCAAGACATTCACAGGGCATGGCACTTGGCATGCAGCAAAATAGGAATAGACCCTCAGAACACGGAATGGATGCTAATTTGTGGGAACCCACTCTTCCCCCCAGGAATTAACAATCCATCCAACAGACTTGAAAGGAAAGGACTAAAATTAATCTCCCAAGTGTTTGATACAGGAGGGAAGACTCTACCCTTTTCTGCCCTTAAAGATAACTATGGCCTACATACCAATGCCCTCTTCCCAATAATACAAATCCAACACTTTGTGCAATCCCTTTCTACTCACAACATAATGTCCTCATCCCACTCTGTACTGACTTCCTGGATCAACAAACTCCAAGTTGGCACCTTCAAATCAAAATTCATATTCAAAGAATTACAAGAAAGATCTTTATTGACAGTACAAGAAACGACAAGTGCAGCATGGTTGCAGGATATCCCTTCTACTCAGGCTACTGACATATACAAATACTATGAATCCACAATGAAGATTCTCCAGGCTTCGGCCTTACAAGAAACCCACTACAAAACAATCCACAGGGCCTTCATTTCACAAAAGCAGAGAAGCTATTTTGACCCCTCTGAGACGGGAAGATGCCTTAAGTGCGGCTATCACTCTGCTTCTTTGTTCCACAACTTCTGGACCTGCGGGTACATTAAGAGGTTCTGGTATAAAGTCATGCACTATATAGAAAAACACTTTTCACTGAAACTCAAACTCCTGCCCATACCGGTACTCTTCTTAAACTTTGATGCATGGCAACTTACTACTAACCAAACTTAGGAAAGAGTGGGAAAGGACCCGCACAGCTGAAACAATTGTTTGATTGATATTATTTTAACCAATTTATTGTAACCAACATAGAAACCACATAATCTAAATGCCGGTGGTTATATGGTTGGTGGTGCGCCCAGCCTTCAGTAACAATAACTGAGGGTGGGTTTGTTTTGTGTTTGCAAGAAGCAAAACAAAGGAAAGTAAACGCTTTTTGGGCGCACTCTTTGAAAATGTAATGTATATTAATTAATATTTAAAACATAACTTTTAATGTGGACTTGTTAAGATATAAAGGCATGACGCATGAATACAATAAACATTGTTCTGAGTCTCCTGATTGTTTATGTTGTGTGGTACTAATGTATGATAATAACTGATACAAATATCAATTTTTGAAGTTTTTCACACGTGTAATTTATCATTTGTTGCATGTAGTCATCAGAGGTATAATAACCAGAGTGACCAAAGGTGGCAAAAATGAGTTAGTTGCCCCAAACTGTTACACAGGTTGGGGTTCAGTAACCCCACGTTACTGGGTGGCTCTATCTGTGAGCTAAAATAATAAATTATTTTAGCTCACAGATAGAGCCACCCAGTAACGTGGGGTTACTGAACCCCAACCTGTGTAACAGTTTGGGGCAACTAACTCATTTTTGCCACCTTTGGTCACTCTGGTTATTATACCTCTGATGACTACATGCAACAAATGATAAATTACACGTGTGAAAAACTTCAAAAATTGATATTTGTATCAGTAATTATCATACATTAGTACCACACAACATAAACAATCAGGAGACTCAGAACAATGTTTATTGTATTCATGCGTCATGCCTTTATATCTTAACAAGTCCACATTAAAAGTTATGTTTTAAATATTAATTAATATACATTACATTTTCAAAGAGTGCGCCCAAAAAGCGTTTACTTTCCTTTGTTTTGCTTCTTGCAAACACAAAACAAACCCACCCTCAGTTACTAACCAAACTTACCTGATACCATTCCTAACAATTTTGTTCACGGTGGCAAAGAAAGCTATACTGAAGTCATGGATCACAAATCACAAACCAAATCTGACTGATTTAGAGGAGATGTTGAACAGTTACATGACTTTTGACAGATATAATAATATACACTAATCAAACTAGACCAATTGCCACCCAGAACAAAATTTTAGAATCTCTTGATCTATTCTCATCATTGAAATAAGTAGCAGAAGCTAAGCAGATGAACTTAAACTCCTCCCAAGGAAACGCACACAGATAACTCACGCATCCCCACCTCGCCGCTAACACTCAGACGCTCTCTACTTCTATGTATTTGTTCCTAAACTGAATGCTCCCAAACCCCCCCCCTCCCCCCCCTGACATCATATCCAGGTACTCTTTAGATATACATTAGATATATATCACTTACCTTATTAGTTCTGCTATTTTATCACTTCGGTCCATATAATTGACATTGTAACACCAATATGTCATCAGAACAGCCGGCTAACTCCCTGAGCCATGAGGATATAGGTAATTTAGGACAAGGAGAAGGCCACACTTTTGCGTAAGCCAGCAGGCTGGCTGACAGTATTAATGATCACACCCCCAGTGCCCTACAAAGGCACTTCACTACCACAACAGTGTCCGGCCTCTTCCTCAAAGATGATGTTTGTATGTATGTTTTGTTGACAAGTTCAAATAAGCATTGAGATGACCTGTACAACTTGATGTATGTTTTGTATGTTTTATTGTGATAAAATGCAAAACCCAATAAAAATACTTAAAAAAAAAAATTATCTAAATGTAATAACCATCTCGAAATGCATTTCAAACTCCTACACGATCTATATTTCACCACTGCCAAACTCCATAGAATCTGTCCCTCAACTTCCGATAGGTGCTGGAGAAATTGTGGCGAGATTGGTGATACTTATCACATTTTCTGGGCCTGCCCGAAAATAAGACAACTATAGGGAGCTATATTTGATCTTGCCTCCAAAGGCATCAGGGCTTCGATCGAGAGGTCCCCCTCCCGGCGTTGTTGCATTTATACCCTTCTGCCCTCTCACAGATCAAATGCTACGCCTTAAACCATTTGTTCATAGCTACACGGGTAGCAATAGCCCAAGATTTGAAAAATCGTCTCCCCCTCCTATTAGTAAAATTATCAGGAAACTACACCATTCGTTCCAAATGGAAACTATGGGTTTAACCTCCTCATCTAAAACATCTTCTCTCCTAGTGACTTGGTCCTGTTGATGGGATTATGTTGCCACCCCAGAAGGGGCAACATTAATATTCGACATGGCCTAATGTATTGCAAAACCCATTTAGTCTACTCCACTCTATCGCCAAACAATTCTTTGTATGGTATTGCTCTTATCTATACCCACAGTGGAATTTATCTGTATTGGCACTTCTGTCTTCATTTGTATAAACTACTGTATGTTGGATTGTACCCCCCTCCCCCTCCTTTATTCTGTACCCTGCTCCCCTTCCATATAAAATGGAACAAAACTCTTAATAAAAATTGATATTGGAAAAAAAACATAACAGATTGACATTTCAAACCTCAGCAGTAGTCTTAATCATTTTCACTGCACCACCATCCAAAATAGAGAGTGATCATTATTAAGACCCTGATGAAACATCGATCTGTGATATAACTTCTATGCTTGAATATTTCAAAGCCCCTCAAAATGATGGCTTCTTCAATGTACTTTAACTTTGAGCTGTGACAGTTTTTGGCGCACAAACTCTCCACCCCAGTCCATATCTGTTCCTACCACCAATATCTGTCTTCACAGCTCCTTCTCTACATATCCAGCAAGTTTAAAACAGATCAGTGTCCTGCAAAAATTGCTTTCCCTTTCTGTTATGACTTCTGCTAATAAGAAGTCTGTAGAGTGCCTCTCTCTCTCTCTTTCTCTAGAGAAAGTTGGAGAAAGAGAGACATACAGTAGTTAGAAGTAGAAATGACGTGCTTCCCTCTGGGTCTTTATATAGATAAGTAAGTAAAATTATTTCTTTATTGCATGTCACTAGATATGAATTTAACAGAGTCCTCCTGGTTTGTGTGTTTCTCTTTCCACATTATTTTTAGTTCCTCAATATCTTCACCATACCAGGCATGTAATTTGGAGAAACATGTTGTTCCAGGGCATATTGTGTTCTGCATTGATTTTAAGGGTGCCATGAAGGTGGCTGTATTAATCCAATAAGCACCATGTTGATGAGGGGGAAAAGGCATCAGAATATCCTGGAAATGTTTCTCCATGTTTGTATCTTCTATGTGGGATGAATGTGTAATTAAGTTTGCAGAACTGTAATTTTCCCCACTTGCTTTGGCAACAGAGCAACATTTAACTTTATGTTGCTTATTTTTCCTGCGTACACTGTTCTTTTGCATCAATTCCAACCTTCTCTCTAATTCTTTCACAACCAGTCTCATATATGCAAAGTTAGCTTTGGTTAGAGCCTTCATCCAACATTCCATCTCCTCTTGGCTATCTGCTGCTAGGGAGTAAGTCTGGGATCCAGTATCATTAAATATGATTATGAAACTATATTTTTCATTTGAATGACACAGCTCCACAGTGCACCCTTCCAATACAACTAACCCTGAAGGCTCTCTACTTTCTCGATGCTCAAAATAAAAGAGAAGGTTTCCCTTAAGGACAAACCATTGCTTCTTGTTAGTGTGGCACTCTATTTTCATGTAAAGGTATCCAGTGTGGTCTGCTGGAGAATCACACATTGCATAATGCACCATATTTTTCTCATTTAGTTTCATTCTCAGTGTGTGGAGAGGATAATCTGTGAAACAAAGAAAAGCAAAACAATTGGAAACAATAGTCAGGCAGCCTATAAAAATAAATAAAAGACCAAGGAATTCTCATTATTGTAAAACAACATACTGTAAATACGTTTATTTGCCTATCCTAATTCTGTGCACTTTTTAGTGATCTAGTGTATAGTTACTTGTATTGACCAAAATGATTATATGAAAGTGACTTGAATAATAGACTGTGATTAGATAGTGAGACAATGGTGAATAATTAATACCATAAATATTACATATTATAACGTGTGCATTGTGAAACATATATTATTGTGTTAGGGTAGCTATGTACCCTAAAAAAGGGGTGTAAGAAAAATCAAAAGGGTGGATTTGTGAATGATCACACAACACTAAACAAAACCATGAAAAACATTGTGAATAGATATAAGCTGATAAACAAATTTCATTTTTTGATATATTTTTTATATTTTTAATAAACATCCCTATGATTGATTAGAATACCTAATAATCAAGGCTGACTGAAGAGGACAAATGAAGTTAATGGGACTATGTTTAAAGAGTTCTAAATATATGAAATATCTAGTGAAAGTAAACATTGGTCGACATAGTAAACAACCGCAAAATAGGTATATAGGGGGGTTAGTAAGGAGGTTAAAAATGGTATGGTTTATTCAATATGGGTTAGCGGGTGGGGAAACGGGCGATTCACAATTATATTCTAAGAAAACTGATAGCCTACAACAACAGCGACATATATTGTTGCTATTGGTTCAGTTAAAATATAAAAATATTGACAAGAAAAATAAATACACAGTTTGTCTAGATAGTACACATAAATCCTTCCATCAGAATAAGAAAAGGTTGACTTTGAAGATAAAACAGGTTTACCTCCTACTCGCTGGGATGGGAGGAGACCAAGAGCATAGGAAAATTTTGTATAAGTTTCCCCAGATATTAAGAAAGGGATGAGCCCGAGAAAACCAAAAGTACAGGAAACCACGGTGAAGACTAACCTCACCCTGGTTTCCTGGAGTATTGATTGCTTTCAGGAAAATATTAAATTATACATGTCTGAGTGGGCAGATCCAGGAGGGAGATTTCTATTTGTAAAAGTCATGATAGAAAATGTGTTATATACTTTGGTATGTGTTTATGCCCCTCCGGGAAACAATGCACAATTCTTCTCAGAACTGTACACGAAGATTCAGGGGTGGAAGGAAGGTGCATTGGTTATTGGAGGCGATCTTAATGCAATTATAGATAATCAATTGGATATGAAGGTTGCAAGTGAGAAAAATATGGGAAGAAGGCAGACCCCAATAAGTCTGACTATGCTTATGGATACATTGCATTTGATAGACCCCTGGCGTTTTTTAAACCCCGACACAAGAGAGTATACATTCTTCTCCCACCCCCAGATTTCTTTCTCCAGGTTAGATTATTGGCTAGTAGAAGACACCATCCTCCACAAGATAGAAGGAGCACAAATAGCCGATATATTAATATCAGATCATGCCCCGATAATAATGAAAATCCGGCTGGACAGAAACATTGGACAATCATTTAACTGGAGATTTCCAGAATATTTGAATAACTCACTGGAGTTTAAAAAATATTTAACACAAATGTATCTTAATTATGTTGCAGATAATAAGATACATGAAGAAGATATAAATCTTTATTGGCAGGCCTCTAAGCCGGTGATGCGAGGCCATGTAATGGCATATACCGCATCACAAAAAAAGAAACACCAAGCTATACTCATAAAAACATTGGTAGAGGCATCCCTAGCCTACTCTAGAATGTTGGCGGATCCATCCACCTTAAATAAATCTATGTATAAAGAGGCCAAACTAGCACATGATAAAATAGCCACAGAAAGGGCTAACCTGAACTTACAACAGAGGAAGAATAAATTCTTTAGATGGGGTAACCGTTCGGGCAAAATGCTAGCGAGTCTAATTAAAGCAGACAGAGGACATAGGTTAATTTAATCTATAAGAACAAAACCCAATAATATACCGTATATACTCGAGTATAAGTCGACCCGAATATAAGCCGAGGCACCTAATTTTACAACAAAAAACTGGGAAAACATATTGAGTCAAGTGGGACCCTCACTAGATTATAAGCCGAGGGGGGGCTTTTTCATCATAAAAAATGTTCTGAAAAAGTAGGCTTATACTCGAGTATATATGGTAATTAAGGATCAAACCCAGATAGCTGAGGCTTTTATAGCATACTTTAAAAAATTATATAAGGCACGAATAAATGATCCAATAGAGATAGCACAGTTTTTGGAACTGGCACAACTACCACAATTATCCACGGAACACAAAGAAACCTTAATGGCACCAATATCTGAGGTAGAGATAGAAAAAGTAATTAAAACACTTCCCCTTCACAAATCACCGTGTCCGGATGGCCTTTCAGCCTCTTATTATAAAATATTAACTTCACAAATAACACCTCAATTAGGAAAATTGTATAATTCAATCTTAAAAGGACACAATGCCCCAACACAATTTAATGAAGCACGAATTATAGTTATCCCAAAACCGAATAAAGACCCTAGACTAATAACGGCATATAGGCCAATTTCCCTTCTTAATCAAGACTTCAAAATATTCACAAAAATAATTGCATCACGATTTCAGTTAATTTTACCATCACTCCTAATGCCTTAACAGACAGGATTTCTTAAAAACAAATAGTCGGTACATAACGTAAGATCATTAATAGCTGCTATATATAAAACACAATTAACAGACAGTAAAAATACAATTGTCCTTCGCTGCGATGCAGACAAAGCTTTTGTCTCCTGGCAATACTTAGAAGCAGTATTTCAAAAGCAAAATTTTGGTACAGAATTTATTCATGTATTCCAGACAATATATAGATGCCAACAGCAAATATAACCATTA
The DNA here is from genome assembly GCF_055691185.1 of Crinia signifera. Lineage (NCBI taxonomy): Eukaryota > Metazoa > Chordata > Amphibia > Anura > Myobatrachidae > Crinia > Crinia signifera. Next base: position 69,445,732 of record NC_139224.1, read on the forward strand.
ACCCCCTACCGCCGCAGCCTGTTTTTGCCTTCCTGACAGAGCCCTTTTTTCAAATCTGACATGTATCACTTAAGTGGGGATAACTTTTTTTTTGCTTTTACTTATCCCAGTGATTTTGAGATTGTTTTCTCGTGACACATTGTACTTCAAATTAGTGGTAAATTTGGGTCGATACAGTCTGTGTTTTTTTGTGAAAAATACCAAAATGTCGTAAAAAAATGGAAAATTTAGCAATTTGCAAAATGTTAAATTTTCTGCTTGTGAGACAAATAATCATACCACTCAAAATAGTTAATAACTAACATAGACCATATGTCTACTTTATGTTTCCATCATTATTTCAACTTCCTTTTAATTTTTTTGGACTCTAGGAGGCTTACAATATGAATAGCAAATTCTCAAATTTTCAAGAAAATTTCAAACACTGATTTTTTTAGGGACCAGTTCAGTTCTGATGTGACTTTGAGGGACTTGTATGTGAGACACCCCCATAAATGATGCCATTTCAAAAACTGCACCCTCACAGTATTCAAAACAGCATTTTGGAAGTTTGTTAACCCTTTAGGTGTTTCACAGGAATTAAAACAAAGTGTAGGTGAAATTTCAAAATTTCATTTTTTTTGCAGATTTGCAATTTTAATACATTTTTCTAAGGAACACCGTAGATTTTACTAGAGAAATGTGACTAAAAATTGATTCCCCCAATTCTTTTGTTTTCATAAATATCCTATATGTGGCCCTAGTGTGCACGTTGACCAAACTACAGGCTTCATAATAGAAGGAGCACCTACTTGATTTTGGAGCCTCCTTTTTATGAGATTATTTTTTAGGCACCATGTAGGTTTCTAGGCACCATAAGATGCTAAAAGTTAGGAACCCCCCCACAAGTGACCCCATTTTGCAAACTACACCCCTCAGGGAATTCATCTAGGGGTATAGTGTACATTTCAAACCCCCAGGGGTTTCTCCAATTGTGAAAATGAAAAATTACATTTTTTACACAAAAATGCAGTTCTGGCTCAAAATTTTTCATTTTCACAAGGAATGAAGGAGACAAAGCACCCCAAAATCTGTGCCCCAATTTCTCCCGAGTACGGCAATGCCTCATATGTGACCAAAAAATACCATTTGGGTGCATGGCAGGACTCAGAAGGGAAGGAGTGATATTTGAATTTTGCAGCACACATTCTGGTGGAATGAATGGTGGGTGCTATGTCGCATTAGCAAGACCCCCGAAGCACCAATACAGTGGAACCCCCCCCACAAGTGACCCCATTTTGCAAACTACACCCCTCAGGGAATTCATCTAGGGGTATAGTGTACATTTCAAACCCCCAGGGGTTTCACCAATTGTGGTACAACTGGGCTGTGAAAATGAAAAATTACATTTTTTTACACAAAAATGCAGTTCTGGCTCAAAATTTTTCATTTTCACAAGGAATGAAGGAGACAAAGCACCCCAAAATCTATGCCGCAATTTCTCCCGAGTACGGCAATGCCTCATATGTGACCAAAAAATGGCAGGACTCAGAAGGGAAGGAGTGATATTTGGATTTTGCAGCACAGATTCTGGTGGAATGAATGGTGGGTGCTATGTTGCATTAGCAAGACCCCCGAAGCACCAATACAGTGGAACCCCCCACAAGTGACCCCATTTTGCAAACTACACCCCTCAGGATATTCATCTAGGGGTATAGTGTACATTTCAAACCCCCAGGGGTTTCACCAATTTTGGTACAACTGGGCTGTGAAAATGAAAAATTAAATTTTTTACACAAAAATGCAGTTCTGGCTCAAAATTTTTCATTTTCACAAGGAATGAAGGAGACAAAGCACCCCAAAATCTGTGCCCCAATTTCTCCCGAGTACGGCAATGCCTCATATGTGACCAAAAAATACCATTTGGGTGCATGGCAGGACTCAGAATGGAAGGAGTGATATTTGGATTTTGCAGCACAGATTCTGGTGGAATGAATGGTGGGTGCTATGTCACATTAGCAAGACCCCCGAAGCACGGTGAAATGATGAACCTAATAATCCATAGATGTGCGGTATATTTTAAAGCACTCCTTCATACATAGCCTGGGTTTGTCGGGGCAAGTTTCACAGTGGAAAATAGTTTGCTTTCGTATTCCCTTTTTATAGCAAACTTTGCACCTTTTTTGTGTCCTGCCCTTTTTTCCAGTGGAGGGGATTTCGTTAGGAAAATGCTGCCCTGATACAATACGGGGGCCAGTACTAGAAGTACTGGGGCCAGTACTAGAAGTACTGGGGCCCTCTGCCTGCTGGTTCCCAAATATTAGGCCCTTTATGACTTCCTCTTGAAAGTGCATAAATGTCCCCGTCTGGATGGTAGAACGGAATAGTACGTAAGCGTTATACAGTGCCATCTGGATGATATACACGGCCAGCTTCTTATACCATATTTTTGTTTTACGCAGGGCACTGTACGGCTTCAGTACCTGATCTGAAAGATCCACTCCGCCCATGTACTTATTGTAATCTAGGATACAAATAGGTTTTGAGGTGTGGGTACTGGTACCTCGTACAGGGACGGAGGTGGTACTGTCTCCGTGAATTGTTGTCAGTATAAGGACATCCCTCTTGTCCTTATATTTGACCAACAACATATTTTCGGTGCATATTGCCCTGCTTTCACCCTTTCTCAGTAATTGGGCAACGTGCGTTTTTGGGAGGCCTCTTTGGTTCTTGCGCACAGTACCGCAAGCTGCTGTACCTCTTGAACCAAGGGCCTTAAACAGGGGGATGCTGGTGTAAAAGTTATCCACATAGAGGTGATAACCCTTATCCAGGAAGGGGTGCACTAAATCCCAGACAATCTTTCCACTAACACCTGAATAGCCGGTCAAAGGTGGGATCATCTCTGGGTGGGCACTGTGCATTATCGTTGTAATGCAAAAATTTAAGGATCGTCTCAAGACGAGTCCGGGTCATGGCCATACGATGAAGTGGGGTGCTGTACAGAACATCTGTACTCCAATATTGCCTAATTTCTGGCTTTTTAACTATGCCCATATGTAACACCAGACCCCAAAATGTCATCATCTCTACTGCATCTACAGGGGTCCACCTAGCAAATGATGACATGGGGTTTTGGGCAATAAACTGCTGGGCATATAAATTACTTTGGTCCACCATTAAATTTATAAAATCATCAGAGAAAAAGACTTTGAAAAAGTCAATTTCTTTGAGGCCTGTAGTATCAAATTGGATTCCTGGGTTGGCCAAAAACTCAGGAACCTGGGGCTCAAAATTGTCTGGTGGTGGGGTCCATACGAGATCAATCATTGGGGGGGGGGGGGGGTGTTTCAGCTGCTCTACGGGGGCGTCTTTGAGGGGGTCCCTCATCACTAGAGGAGGAAGAGGAGCTTAAGACGAATGCAAATTCATCGCTTTCTTCACTGGCTGTGTCAGTGTCAGAGGCAATAAGGGCATATGCCTCCTCCGCTGAAAACAGTCTTTGCGATGATTGGGACATTTTTATTATTTTTGTGTAGGCGTGTATAGTGTAGGGGGGGGGGGTACAAACTTTATTTCAACACGGGGGGTATGTAGTGTGTATGTAGTGCTTTAACACGTGTAAGTTAAAAGAAAAAAAAAAAAGCTCCTGCGCCAAAAATTGAGCACAGATGTTGGTCAGTAATGTCCGTCACTGATCAGCGCTCAGCGGGCACAGGACACCCACAAAAGCACCGTGGGTGTAAAAAATTTTTTAAAAAAAGACTCCACAGCACCCTCCAAAAAAAAATATTTAAAAAAAAACTGCTGATGAGTCAAAGACAACAGGAATTTGATCCAAAAAAAAAAAAATTAGATAAAAAATGCTGATCAGTGATGTACGTCACTGATCAGCGCTCAGCGGGCACAGGACACCCACAAAACCACCGTGGGTGTAAAAAATTTTTTTTAAAAAAGACTACAGCACCCTCCAAAAAATTTTTTTTTTAAAAAACTGCTGATGAGCCAAAGGCAACAGTAATTTGATAAAAAAAAAAAAAAAATAGATTAACCCTGTGCCAAAAATGCTGATCAGTGATGTACGTCACTGATCAGCGCTCTGCGGCCACAGGACACCCACAAAATCACCGTGGGTGTAAAAAAAATAAAAAAAAAAAACCCACAGCACCCTCAAAAAAAACAACAACAACTGCTGATCAGTGATGCAACACTGATTAGCAGTGAGGGGCATCAGGCACACAACTTTGGGTGCAACCTGACAGGGTATATATATATAAAAAAAAACCTGCACCCCAAAAAAGTTGCTGATCAGTTAGTTTATACTGATCAGCACAAAGGGGGCAGCAGGGGGCAGCAGAGATAAAATTATATCACACAATATTATATTCTGGCACAATGACGCTGCAGCAGCAGAAGCGCAAAGCACCAGGAAGTAACAGCAACCACAGCAACCAGGAAGCTCCAGCAGCTGGCAGCACGGATGCCACCAACGCTGATCAGGTCAGTATAAGGGCACAGATGGGCACGGAGACCGCTCTGCACGCTGTTCCTGACCGGAATGGCGGCTGCAGGGCTGTCACCGTTATTTTCTGTGTGGTGTAATGGCTGTGATTGGTCCGTCGGTCTGACGGACCAATCACAGCCTTTGGGGGCAGGTGGGGTGAGGTGGGGTGACCACCAGTGACACCTTTACACCCGGTGGTGATTGGTGCTGTACTTAACAGCACCAATCACCACCGATCCCTGTGTCACCGAGCGACGTTATTCGCCGGTACACAGAAAACGCTGTAATTGGCTGTTCACATTGAACAGCCAATCACAGCGATCGCCGATGGGTGGGGGCATCGCTGCCCCCCCTGGGCAATGAGGGAAGATGTCTGCTGTCAGGGACAGCAGACATCGTCCCTCTGTCACCGCGTCTATAGACGCGGTGACAGTTTAATGGCATGACGTACATTTATGCCATGTGTCGGGAAGTACATCCCGACCATGAAGTAAATGTACGTCAAATGTCGGGAAGGGGTTAATAATCATAACACAGACTCCTTCCAACTATACAGGGGAACACGCCAGGGATGACCACTTTCGCCGCTATTATTCAACATTGCACTAGAACCACTCCTGAGACATATAGTATTTAACACAAAATGGAAGGGGATACAACTGGCAGACACCAAACTTAAAGTATCCGCTTTTGCAGATGATGTATTATTATATATTACACTAAGATATAAGCGATAACTCGCATATATCTAGAGAGCGCAACACAATAGGATGTAATCAATATAAATTTATTCTTGAGATATATCTCACAATAAAATTGTACAGTTAATAAAGAAGTTCCCAGCTGATTTCGGGTACGAAACGCGTTGACGTCACTTCATTCTCTCCTGCTGACTGGTAACCTGCCTCAGACAGACCGCACAGCAGAAGTGCAGCGTTCTCCATCTACCGCTGCCGGCCATCAGCTCCACAGCCATCCGACCCCTAATACCTTGCAGCCTGGACTCACAACCAAGTCCCCCGCTGGCTAAGCCGTAAGATCTGCTGCTGATTGTTCAGAGCGCCGCTGTGGTCAGGACAGTGACCCCGTTACTGGCTACATACGGACCAGACCGCGTGAATTACATCACCGCTAAAGCAGGCTTCAAATAAAGGTGAAGATAAGCTTCTTTTCCACAATACAGCCAGAACACCTATATGTTATACTGGAAACACGCTGCAAAAGGGTGAGCATATCAATCAAGTGTGTGACCACACAGTAAACACATTATTGACTGAGACGGTCTATCTAAATTCTGAGTCGGACAAATACATCATTGTCCCTTATGTACTGTCCCATTTAACGGACTCTGATTGGAACATAAATTTAAACACTACAACTTAGCAACAAGTACTGCAAAGCCATATTATTAGATTGGGATCCCAGTTCAGCAGTTAAATTGAATATTATTCTTTTAATAGATGTAATTATATGTATTGTATATTTTTGTATGTAATTAAATGTCATATGTTTTAAATTTACTATTTTTCATATAAATTTACCAAACAAACAGTGTGTCCGTCATTCAATTTATCACAGCCAATGTAATATATATATATATTTTTACTCTCAAATTGTTGTAATTTAACATACTCAGCAGCGCAACACACCTTTATTTCCCCTATCCTAGGGGTTTTTGGTACTTATGTACTAACTGGGCTGCCGATTTTGAAATCGGGTCCATCGCATCGCATCCGACCATATCGCATGCAATGCGATGCGATGGACCCGATTTTTCCATAGGATTCAATGTTAAAATGGACTGAGTCCATTTTAACATGGAATTCAATGGGAAAAGGGGTCCTTTTCATACCCCTACTATCCAAGTGGGCATGGAGTTGGATATAAACCTGTGCCGAGCGTAGCGAGCCACCGAGCCCGAAGCGTGGCGAGCGTAGCAAGCCCCGCGAGGGGACACAGAATACCGTTTTTCTTTACATAACCTTCCTTTTTATCTCCGCAACATATTGGGATGCCATTCCTCTATTTTTTCTTCTTTTTTTCTTTTCTTATTATATGTATTTTTGTCATTAAATGTATAATTTAATTTTTCATTTTTTATTTATTTATTTCAATTGTACTTACTTTATTTAGCACACATTTGTTATTGTTTTTTATGTATGTATGCATATTTCTTTATAAAGGATACTATGCTTTACAGAGATATTAAGATTAATATAATGCTATATAAACATTTTGAAAATTACACTTGATTGAGTAATAAGTGCCTCTGCCAAAATTCAAACCCGCCAAGGTTTAATGAACAACCTGCGCATGGACATCTCATGGAAGCACTAATTAGTACTGAAACACGATTGGATGTTTGTCTTTTAAATACTGTGGCTCACAAACCCAGAGCTATCTGCCTTCTGAAGAAACCGCTGCCTACTGACAGCGGAGAAACGCGTCAAGAAACAATATCAGCTTGCACTCCTCACAGTTGACCCAGAGTGACCGCTAAGACCATCTGCCTCTAAAAACCTCCAAGCCGTTCCTCTCCTTGCTGCTCCACCGCGATCTCCCCAGTGTTCCCACCATCTACAATCAGCCGGCGTCTGACTGGTAATTCAAGTTAACCTGGGTGAGTTTTGCACAGCGCACTAACATCTGTGATTCCCGGCACACAGCAACCTCCATCTGCGCTGTTCGCCAGAGACGGACGGCTCGCCCCCTGTGTAACATCACATCAGCGGGTCGTCAACAGGCGGCGACCGCTGACAGGGGAGCTGGAGCTGTCTGTTAATCATACAGAGCACAGCATACCATCAGGAATTCCCATCGGCTATTAAAAATCCAAAGGAATCGAGGTCTGTTTGATCACTCTGAGTGAACTAATTATTATACATTATTTTCTGAGTCCATATGAGAAGAAACTTTATGAACTCAATAATTAAAGGACAAATAGCTGGTCAATACAGCTTTTAAAAGTGTGTGCGATTATATTGTCTTTTCCATTGTTGTTTTTTATATATTTTTTATGAGTCTTTATTAACTGTACAATTTTATTGTGAGATATATCTCAAGAATAAATTTATATTGATTACATCCTATTGTGTGGCGCTCTCTAGATATATGCGAGTTATCGCTTATATCTTATTGTACTACATTGTTCTCCTACAAATTAACCAATTTGTAATTGGGAGCAGCCAACTCTTTGTATATTGATATATATTTTTATCTCTACCATTACTACATAAGAAAAAAAATGTGTGTGTAATTTTCAATTTGATACCACCATCCTTTCGCCCCCCCTTTTCTATAAAGAGGTGAGGTCATTAGTTGCGCCCGATTGGTTTGTTCTTTCTGAACCATAGTTGTTATTATTATATATGTCAAACCCTAAACAGACTGTTCCGATATTATTAACATTGCTGACAGAATTTGAGAGAGTAGGCGGCTTTAAAATTAACTATGCGAAATCAGAAGCACTAAATGTGTTCCCAGAGGCAAAAGAGGGATGGGGAGAGACATTTCCTTTCAACCGGGCACCAAAACAAGGTATAACATACTTAGGGATCAATATCCCATCATGTGTCATAAACTAAATTATGACACACTGTGGGCCAAGACCAAGACCAATTTTGCAAAATGGAGCCACTTGCCCCGATCATACATGGGAAGGGGTTACTTGTACAAAATGGTAACTTTCCCATGTCTTCTTTGCACATTACAAATGCTTCCAATAATACCCCATAAAACTGATATAACCAAACATAACAAAGAACTCTCAAAGTTCCTATGGTTGGGGAAAAAAACAAGAATATCTCTATTCAAAATGCAGCAGAAAAAAAGAACTAGGGGGATTAAATTTGCCATCTCTGAAAACATACGCAATCTCGGCAAACTACCGTATTGCCATAGATTGGATTACAGGGAACAATAGATATGCTATCTACTCAATGGAGCAAAGCTTTGCTCCAGACATTAATTTATTATCTTTCTTGCATATAACACCTAAAATGACACCAGATAAGGTAAAAAACAATATATTATTGAATACTACTATGTATAATATGTATGGCATGGAGAATAGCATGGACAGATATGCAATTTTCTAAAAATAACTACATTTTTCTACCATTTTGGGGGAATTCGTGCTTTCCACCAAACCAATATGTGGGCATCTTTAAGGTATGGTATTTGGGAGGATTAAGGTGAGTGGCAAATATACTAAATATAGATTCTTTGACTCCTCTCTCATATACAGGATTAAAGGACAAATACTCTGGCCTACAAATACCATACCACACTTATATGCAAATATAGAGTTATGCATGGTCTATAGTTACAAAATATCGAACAGAAGAAAAACTATGTCAATTAGATAGAGCGATATGTTTGGGGAAAGCTATTTCCATCTCACAAAATAAATGATTTATGTCGGGAAAAAATGGGGCTGGACCAAAAACCGAAAGGGTTGTTGAAGTGGCGAATAGACTTCCCAGAATTAAAAATGGAGGACATGCTAAAGGCCTATAATCAGCTGAATAAAACTTTGGTGTCTTCTTCTATGGAGATGCACCAAAAGCTATTACACAGAGCCTATTTCACGCCAACACTGAAAAGGCTGATTGGAGAGGCTACGGACGAGAATTGCTATAAATGTGGAATGCCAGGTGCGGATTTAGTACACTGCATGCGGTCATGCGAGATGGTACAAGCATTATGGCTAGAACTACAAGAACATATTAACCAAAGTTTGAGGCTAGATTTTGCCATCACTAAACCATGGGTATTCTGGGGCATATATTCGCCACAGAAACAAAAGAAATTAACACCAGCCAATAGAAAACTACTTATAAAATTGGCGGCAGCAACAAAAAAGACAATATTAGCACAATGGATTACTACTACCCCAGCCTTGATGACTCTAGCCCATCCAAGCTTAACATATCTGTTCCTTATGGACTGGACAGAAACATCGTCCCAGAAAGAGAAACTGACAAAAAATGGTACATGGCTACCATACATAAAAATAATGTTACCACCTATGAAGATAGCCCTTTGAAATTCATTTGTAGAGACCACATGGTATATACAAGAAACATTAAATAACAAACCCCCATTCTAGAGAAAAAAGGCCAACCAAAACGGAGAGGGAATTTGGGATAATTTAAACAAACAAAGTCAACTGTGTAAAATGTTGAAGTGTAATGTGATGAACAGATGGAATGTAATGGGATTTTAAACGTATTGTTACATATATTGTCAATAAAAAAGTATAAAAAAAAAAACATCCCTATGATGGCTGTAATATGGTCTATATAGGTTTATTTCTATTGAGTTATTCGTGAGCAATGGGTCCTGATTATATGACCATGTCTTTGATTATTTATCCTATATATCCTTCCCAATAAGTGAAGTACTCTCTGGATATAAAGAAGCCACTGTGACCCTGGTAGGATCAACAAAGTTAAGAATATTCACTTCTCACGATAAGATAGATTACACTTAAAGCTTCTTTTTCTAGAGGGTTAAAAGACGAAGGGAAGTACTCGGACTTATACACTGTTGTGTCTTGTTTAAATGTAGGGATTAGAGATAGTACTGTAAGATAAGCTACTGATCCCAGCAAAGAGAACCATAAGCCTTCCCCCCTCTCTTGCCTTCTTTTTTTTTTTCTCTTTCTCCTCCCTCTCTCTCTCTCTTCCCCGCCCACGGCCCCACCACCACCCTTACCTTTTTGTTCCAATACGAAATTGTGGGATGAAGTTTGATTAGCTTAGATGAGTGCAGGTTTTTTATAACCATAATAGATTTGGACTAAGGAGAGGGGAAAAATATAGTTGCTACCCCTTAATAATGTTCATGCAACTCTCCTTAAGAGGGGAGTTCTACGGTGCGGGATATAGCACCTTATTGTCTTGGGTGATGGGAGATGTATATTTTTATGTGATGTTTGTATTGACAGGAGGGAAACTAATTTCCGAAATAAGAACTATGCAACAATATGGGTAGCCTGATAAAACTGATGTCCTTGAATGTAAAAGGGCTAAATTCCCCGCAAAAAAGGAGGAAAATGTTGAAGTATTTAAATGACCAAGATGTTGGGATTGCAGCCCTTCAGGAAACACACTTTTCAAAAGTGCAGCAACCCAGTCTGTGCAATGGTAAATATACTGAAGCCTATTTTTCAAGTGCACTAAGAAAAAAGGCGGGAGTGGCTATCCTGATTAAAAAGGAGATTAAGATAGAGATAGATTTACAAGTAACTGATAAAGAAGGAAGATACCTAATATTAAAGGGAAGCCTTAATAATAAAAAAGTTACAATTGCTTCAGTATATGTGCCAAATAGCTCACAGATTGGTTTCCTGAGAACTTTTTGGCAGAAGTTTAACTCGATAGCAGATGGATCTTTATTCGTATTAGGAGACTTTAATTTAGTAAGAGACCTTAAATTGGATTAATCAGAACAGAAAAGTTCAAAATCAGCCCACGCATATAAAAGACTGGTGGATAAATTTAATGAGACTACACATAAAGCTGGAATGTATGACATCTGGAGAGTACTCCACCCGACTGTCAGAGATTATACGTTTTTTTCATATGTTCATAAATCTTATTCGGGAATAGATTTTGTCTTTACGGATAGGATCACCCTACAAAATATAAAAAGGGCGGATATTCTGTCAAAAACGTTCTCTGATCATGCACCCCTTCTAATCCAATGGCAACAAAAGGTGTTTAATACAATTCCTAGAAGTTGGCGTTGTCCAAATTATATTTTTTCCTCACAAGATACTAAAAACCTAGTAAAAGAAGCCTTGGAGGAATATCTCCTATTTAATAACCCTCAACAGACTAACGCAACCAATATGTGGTGCGCCTTAAAAGCAGTGATGCGGGGGGAAAATTATTCAGATCACTGCCAGATTAAAAAAACAGGAACGACAAGTCCTGATAGACTTTGAAGAGCAAATTAAAGAACTTGAAAGAAGTCACCAAGTACAACCAGGCAATGATCAAATATTAAAGGATCTCCTCAAATTAAGAGAAGAGTTAGAATCACTAAATATTAAACAAATAAATCGACAAATGGATAGATTTAAACAAAAATTTCACGGGGAGGCCAATAAAGCTAATAGATTTATGGCTAAGAAAATTAAAGGGACAAGGCTTAAAAGCTCAATAACAGCACTATTTAACCCCTTCACGACATTTGACGTATATATACGTCATGGTCGGGAAGTACTTCCCGACCGTTGACGTATATATACGTCATGACTTCTAACTGTCACTGCGTCTAGAGACGCAGTGACAGTTAGGTGATGTCTGCTGTCCCTGACAGCAGACATCCCCCCTCGTCGCCCAGGGGGGGCAGGGGTGCCCCCCCCGGTCGGCGATCGCTGTGATTGGCTGTTCAAATCTGAACAGTCAATCACAGCGTTTCCTGTGTTACCGGCGGCTAAGCCGCTCGGTAACACAGAAAACGGTGGTGATCGGTGCAGCACCGATCACCACCGATGTGCAGCCCCCCCCTCCCACCCGCCGGGCACTCACCCGGCGGCAGCAGCAGCAGCAGCTCCCCCGGCTCCCATGGTGCGCACGCAGCGCTGCCCTCCTCCCCCCTCCCTCCCGCAGCAGCAGCAGCAGCAGCAGCATCATGCTGCTAGAAAAGTGAAAATAAAATAAAAAAATAAGTATTGCATATATATATATATATATATATATATATATATACACACACATATATATATATATATATATATATATATATATATATATATGTGTGTGTATATATATATGTATATATACAGATGGGGCCGGGCTCATCTTTGCAGGGGATGGCGATGGCGTTGCCATCGCCATTCCCTGCTCCCGCGCCATCTGTGTGTCGGAAGGGGACGCGCGCGCACGAGGTGCGCGCGCGTCCCCTTCCGACGGTGCTGCCCTCGGTCGCCCGGTGCCCACACCGGGCGCCCGCACCCCCCCACAGCCTCCTCGGGTCCCCCCAGCCCCCCTTTGAGCGGGAGGCGGACAGTATTGTGTCCGCCTCGCCGCCCGGCCGCCCGGATACTGAGACGCGCGTGCGTGGGGGACGCACGCGCGTCTCAGTCAGATGGCGCGCCGTGTTGCTGGCGGATCGCCAGCAGCATGCTGCTGGCGATTCGCCAGCAAGCATAAGGCCTGCGCTATCTGTATATATATATATATATATATATATATACACACACATATATATATATATATATATATATATATATATATATATATGTGTGTGTGTGTGTGTGTGTGTGTATACCGCACCGATCACCAACGATCGCCAGCCCCCCCCCCCCCTCCCACCCGGCAGCCCCCCTCCCTCCCACCCACCCGGCTGCCGCAGCGCCAGCACCCCTCCCACCCCCCCGCCAGCCGCAGCGCCAGCCCCCCTCCCAAAGCTGGTGACCAAAATGGGGTCACTTGTGGGGGGGTTCCACTGTATTGGTGCTTCGGGGGTCTTGCTAATGCGACATAGCACCCACCATTCATTCCACCACCAAAAATCACTCCTTCCCTTCTGAGTCCTGCCATGCACCCAACTGGTAATTTTTGGTCACATGTGAGGCATTGCCGTACTCGGGAGAAATTGGGGCACAGATTTTGGGGTGCTTTGTCTCCTTCATTCCTTGTGAAAATTAAAAATTTTGAGCCAGAACTGCATTTTTGTGTAAAAAATTAAATTTTTTTACACAAAAATGCAGATCTGGCTCAAAATTTTTCATTTTCACAAGGAATGAAGGAGACAAAGCACCCCAAAATCTGTGCCCCAATTTCTCCCGGGTACGGCAATGCCTCACATGTGACCAAAAAATACCAGTTGGGTGCATGGCAGGACTCAGAAGGGAAGGAGTGATTTTTGGATTTTGCAGCACAGATTCTGGTTGAATGACCCCCGAAACACCCATACAGTGGAACCCCCCCACAAGTGACCCCATTTTGCAAACTACACCCCTCAGGGAATTCATCTAGGGGTATAGAGTACATTTCAAACCCCCCGAGGTTTCACCAATTTTGATACAACTGAGCTGTGAAAATGAAAAATTAATTTTTTTCATTTTCACTGCCCAGTTGTACCACAATTGGTGAAACCCCTGGGGGTTTGAAATGTACTCTATACCCCTAGATGAATTCCCTGAGGGGTGTAGTTTGCAAAATGGGGTCACTTGTGGGGGGGTTCCTAACTTTTAGCATCTTATGGTGCCTAGAAACCTACATGGTGCCTAAAAAATAATCTCATAAAAAGGAGGCTCCAAAATCAAGTAGGTGCTCCTTCTATTATGAAGCCTGTGGTTTGGTCACCGTGCACACTAGGGCCACATATAGGATATTTATGAAAACCAAAGAATTGGGGGAATCAATTTTTAGTCACATTTCTCTAGTAAAATGTACTGTGTTCCTTAGAAAAATGTATTAAAATTGCAAATCTGCAAAAAAAAAGAAATTTTGAAATTTCACCTACACTTTGTTTTAATTCCTGTGAAACACCTAAAGGGTTAACAAACTTCCAAAATGCTGTTTTGAATACTGTGAGGGGTGCAGTTTTTGAAATGGCATCATTTATGGGGGTGTCTCACATACAAGTCCCTCAAAGTCACATCAAAACTGACCTGGTCCCTAAAAAAATCAGAGTTTGAAATTTTCTTGAAAATTTGAGAATTTGCTATTCATATTTTAAGCCTCCTAGTGTCCAAAAAAATGAAAAGGAGGTTGAAATAATGATGGCAACATAAAGTATACATATGGTCTATGTTAGTTATTAACTATTTTGAGTGGTAAGATTATTTGTCTCACAAGCAGAAAATTTAACATTTTGAAAATTGCTAAATTTTCCATTTTTTTACGATATTTTGGTATTTTTAAAAAAAAACACAGACTGTATCGACCAAAATTTACCACTAACTTGAAGTACAATGTGTCACGAGAAAACAATCTCAAAATCACTGGGATAAGTAAAAGCAAAAAAAAGTTATCCCCACTTAAGTGAGACATGTCAGATTTGAAAAAAAGGGCTCTGTCATGAAGGCACAAACTGGCTCTGTCATGAAGGGGTTAATAAGAAAGGTGAGAAAATAACTAACCCAGCGGAAATGTCCAACATATTTGCAGATTACCTGGGAAAATTGTATAACCTGAGTGAAGATAGGGAGACATTGCAACCGACTCCACAGGAAATAGACACCTTTTTCACGAAAATAGACTTACCGAAACTATCCCAGCAACAGAGGGAAAAGCTTAATGCCCCGTGGAACCTGGGGGAGGTAGTGGGGGCAATTAAAACCCTTAAATTAAATAAAACACCTGGGGCAGATGGCTTTATTAACAACTTTTTCTTAATATACCAGAAAGAAATAGCACCCACCCTACTCCAGGTTTTCCTTGAAACAAATAGAACGGGTAAATTCCCCAAAGAGATGCTGGAAGCAAGGATAGTCATGATAGGGAAAGAGGGGAAAGACCTCACAGTTCCTACTAATTATCGGCCAATTGCATTACTCAACAGCGATATTAAAATTCTCACCAAGGTGATTGTTAATAGACTCACCCCAATCCTAAAGGATTTAATAAAGATAGAACAGGCGGGGTTTGTCAGGGATAGACAAGGTACACATAACATTTATAGAGCAATACAGATTATGGAATACGCATCTAAGAAAGAGTTTCAGCTGGTGGTTCTGTCTCTAGATGGAGAAAAAGCTTTTGATCGCTTAAACTGGATATTCCTGGAAAAAGCCTTGGAAAAATTTGGATTTGAGGGAAGCTTTCTGAGGGCTATCCTTTCGCTATACTCTGCGCCATCTGCACGAGTATATTGCAATGGCTTCCTGTCACAGAAACTTAAGATTACAAACGGGACAAGACAAGGCTGCCCGCTCTCTCCAGTAATTTATGTATTGGCGATCGAACCACTAGCGGAAACCATTAGGCAATCAATAGAATAAATAATAAATATTAAATAATAAAATTCAACATAAAATATTACTATATGCAGACGATGTACTTCTCTTCCTGACAAACCCTAAGCACACCTTGACTCCACTCTTGAATATAATCCAAGAATTTAAAGAGTATCATATTACAAACTGAATACAAATAAATCTGAAGCTCTTCCACTGAATCTCGAGCCTAACGATCGAGATTTTCTGAAAGAAAGATACAAATTTAGATGGAAAGAGAACTCTTTGCAGTATTTGGGTGTCCAATTGGTATCTAACTAAAATAATCTGATAGATTTTAACTATACCCCTCTTCTCCACCAATTAAACACAAAAATTAATAACTGGATGAATATAGAAGTATCAGTATTGGGTAGAATTGCTATATTAAAAAATGTCTTACTCCCCAAGGTACTATATTTATTTCACGCCATTCCAAAAGTACTCCCCAAATACTGGGTGACTAGATTTAATAGCATATTCAACAAATATATCTGGAGGAATAAACGTGCTAAAATAGCTAAGAAATATTTAATGTTCCCTAAAGATAGAGGTGGCCTTGGTCTTCCGAACCTAGAAATATACCAATCGGCTACGTTAATTGACCAAATTAAGTCAGTGTGTGGTCCTATGGGAAAGGACTTATGACCAGACCTAGAATCGGACAACATGCCACTAGTCCCCTTCGATTACTTACTATGGCTCCCGCCTTCAGTTGGAAGCCGCTGTAGCGAGTTATAGAAGGGTATGAGAGCCATACTCCAGAATTGGTATAAATTTCTAGAAACAATAAATCTTTTGGGTTCCCCGATAGGCCACCTACCCTTGGGTGCCCTAACAAAAATAATCCCAAATCTCAATTTGGAATTATGGGAAAAGCTTTCTATAAAAACACTTGCAGACTTGTTTGACAATAGACAATTAATGTCATTTGATCAGATCAAGAATAAATTTGGAGTCCCAAACTCTGACTTTTATAAATTCCTGCAGATAAGGCACTGCTTACAATCTGACATCTTTGCCTTAAGGGAACTGACATCACTCCCTATAGAGTATGTACACCATATTTATGGGTTGAAGAAGAGGGGAGGAATTACCTTTTGGTATAGAACCCTAACAAGAAAATGGAGAGTATAAGAGGAAAACTATATGGCAGCAGGAGTGGGAAAAAGATTTGAATTTTGAATGGGACATTTCGCAATGGTCACAATTATTTAATACAGTTAATCATATGTCCAAATCCATATTGCATATCGAAAGGTACTTTAAAATTTTCTATCAAACCTATTATACCCCAGCTAAAATCAATGGTTTCTCTCCAGATCACCCAGATGGGTGCTGGAGATGTGGGGAAAGAGCGGATATAAAGCACATCTTCTGGTCCTGTGTGAAACTAGAAGGCTTTTGGGCTGATATTAAAATATTGCTTTCTGAGAGTTTGGGCTTGGCAGTACAATTAACACCACATTTGATATTATTACATATCTTTCCATCAAGCCTAACTTCTTCGAAGAAATACCTCTTAAATCAAATCATTTCTGCAACAATCGCTACTATTGCCCAACTATAGAAACAAGAACAGGCACCATCCTCTCAGAAAGTAATAAATAAGATCGAATACAGCTATAAGATGGAAACCTTAGGGAAAAATCACGGTGATAGAAATGTAAAATTATGGACAGATTGGGAAGCCTTTCGGAAGAGAACATTAGATGGGAATCCCGTAATACGTTGTATATAGAAGAGCGCCGGGGGTAGAAACTCCTATATTGTTGCATATATATATATCTACCTATGAAAGTAGTAAAATGAACTCTGAAATTTACGTGGAAGATCAATAATTAAGATATTAAAGCGATCCCCCCTGTCAATAATATTTGTAGTTTGTATAGGTGTATAATTGTTGTAAAATTGTCTGTATTTGTTAATGTCACAGTGTTGGAGTTTATGTAATGTACTTTTTCTTGGAGGGCCAAGATTGGACGGTCCTCGTTGTTTGTCAGAATTTTTTAAAAATACAAATAAAAATTTATAAAAAAAATAAAAAAAAGAAGCCACAGAGAATTATTTATACACAAAAAGACATCTCATCATAATTTGGGAAATCATGTCAGAGAAAAACCATGTAGTTATTCTTCTTATTGAGGCCAGTTGGAGACATGTATCCATCAAAAATATCAGTCGTATCTCTTGTTTGAGAAGTTCTTTATCCCAATCTCCTCTCCGTATGCCCATTTCCACCTTCAGTATTCCAAATGCTTTCAAACCATTCGCATTTCCCTGGTGGTATCTTTCGAAATGTTTAGCTACTAATGTCAGAGTTTTGAAATTTGCTTGATCTATTTTAGCATCTTTTATACTCAGGAGATGCTCAGATAATCTCATTCTCAGGGGTCTTCGTGTTTTCTCTATATAATGTTTCCCACAGGGGCACTCCAGGTTGTAAATCACCCCTGCCGTGTCACATGAGATGTACTTTTTGTATTTTTTACAATTTTAGTTGTATCTGTCCATATAGGATTCTCGTGGGCTCATATATGAAACTCTGCATGTGCCACACTTGAAGGATCCTTTTTTATGGATGATAGGTTTCACTTCCTTTTCCAGATGGCTGTGGACTAAAATGTCCCTGAGGTTACAACTCCGCCTCCAGCTTATATCCACTTTCTCTCCCAGGATCTCCTCCAGGTCCTTATCCGTTCTCAGGATATTGATATGCTTATTGAGTGCTCTCTGGACCTCTCGCCATTCCTGGCAGAAGGTACCTATGTTTATTAATATGTTTAATGTCGACACCCCCATTATTTACCACATCAGTGCCGGCATCCCACCCTTTCAGTTTAAGTCAAGAGCTTAATAGTAGACCATCAAACTTGAAAAAATGTCTAGAAACAATTCTAGAGAAAGATATTACCCACATTGATACTACACAAGAGGATTGGCTAAATGATATATATGCCCTCAAAATGGCCTTAGCCAAACAAACAGAGATCTTTTGGAATAAGGCAACATTTTAGAGCTATATTAGACAACAAATAACCCCAAGAGGTCTTAGAGTTTTTCCGTCCTACAAATTGGCTAATGAGAAAAATGAGTGGGAGAAGATACTCACCACCTGCTCTTTTAATCTTATAAATGTCCTCATAAAACATGATGAAATCATGCTAGACAGATACGCACAAGAGATTACCATTCTGGGCCACAAATTGAAGAACTTCAAAAGCCTAGATAAATTCCAAAAGACATGTCAGAAAATAAAACTGGAATAGGAGGTCATAGAAAAAGAGCTCATTAGCAGAAAGAAAGGAAAACTGCAATGGGATCTTAGTGTTTTAAAAACCAATATAGTTTATAGGTGGAATTTCACCAATAAAAAAAAGATCCCCTAACAACACTGCAGGGTATACAACATCAGATGTGGATTCTTCTGAAGGGGAACAAACTGACACATCTTATACTGCCAGGGCTAGACGTGATTTTTTTAGGGTTCAGCCCCAGGGACACCAGAGGGATTCTGGATCGAGATGCAGGAGAACCAGAAGGGGGAAGAAAAGGAAAAGAGGTCCAAGGGATTGGAGGGAGGACCGCAAAGAAACCAGACAGTACAAGAGATAATCCCGTCCGATTCCCTAAGAATTAAAAATCTGACTGAACACATTCTCACAGAAGCCCAAATCTCCATCTTAAATAGGGGCCTTTCCTTTTCACCCACTAAATCCATAAACAGATTTGAATTTCAGAAGGACCTCTATCTATATGTGAGGAAAGTATTACTCAAAAAGTTTTTTTTAAACGTTCTGAACAATGCGTTAGGAGAATCTCTGTCAGATATAATGAATAACGACCCTTTCCAAACATGAATTGATCAATTCTTGGATAGTAATGACATGCAAGTCATGTTGTTGCAAATACTACACGATCTGTCTGAAGTGGATGAAGTAACTGAGACCCCAATGACACAAACCAATGAGACTCAGGGGACAGTATTGAAAAATAAATCCACCTTTGTACCTGATCCCTCGATTTGCCCACAGGTTAAATTATTTCTAGAGCTCGTGAGCAGAGAGTTCGATAAAATAGAAATAAATAAAGGGGCACATAACTTGCATGACAACCTGACTAGATCTGAAAGGAGATGCACTGCGTGAGATCAAAGAGTGGAAAGACACAAATGTAAAACCCTCCAATAAGGGGTCATAGTGTTATGGTCTCGGGAAAAATATCAGAAAGAATTGTGGAGGCAGCTTAGTGACACGTCCTGCTATAGGAAGTTCACTTTTAATCCCACAAGCGACTTCACAGAAATCTATCAGAAGATGATAACAAAATTATAACAAGTTATAACAAAATTTCAATTTGAATTTCTGGTGGTTAAGAACGTAAGGATACCTACCCTGTACTTGTTGCACAAGATCCACAAATGTGAGGAGAATCCACCAGGGAGACCCATTGTGTCCGGCATAGGGGGTCTCACAGAGAAAGCAAGCCAATTTGTGGACCATTATCTAAGACGATTTAACATCACTCTACCCTCCTATGTCCGTGATACGATGGACGTTCTGAACAAGCTACAGGGCATCACTCTGAACCAAAATTCATGGCTCATTACATGTGATATCGAGAGCTTGTACACAAGCATTATACATGATTTCGTATCCAGGCAACCAAGTATTTTTTAATCATGGATCGACACACACTACTGAATGACTTCATTGTAAGATTGCTGCAATTTGTTCTGTCCAAGAACTATTTTGTTTGTGAAGACCACTTTTACCTACAGGTACAGGGGACAGCTATGGAGAGCACGTGTGCCCCCACGTATGCAAACCTGTACCTGGGGTGGTGGGAAAGAGAGCGGGTCTTCATAGATAATAACGAGATGTACACGGAACATGTGTTACTATGGTTATGATACATCGATGACCTGCTCATCATATAGAAGGGGGAGATAGGTCTATTCATTGACTTCATCAATAAATTGAACCACAATGACCTAAAGCTCAAGTTGACTTCCATATGAGCCAGCAAGAAGTGGAATACCTGGATCTCCGAATTAATGTGGAATCAGATGGAACGATCTTCACTGATATTTTTTGCAAAAGTACGGCAACCAATTCACTGCTCCACTCTGAGAGTGCACATTTCCCTCCTGTGATAAAAGGCCTCCCAAAGGGGGAATACCCAAGGACCAGACAAGATTGTTCTAAACAAACAGTATACAATGAAAGGGCAGACCAACTTGATTTGAGACTTAAAAGCAGAGGCTATAGCAACAGAGCCATACACATAGAAACAGATGGATGTGATAGAGAAGAACTCCTTGTGCCAAATAGCAAAATTGCAGCCCAACATCATAAAGTTAGGTTCATAGGTACCTTCTGCCAGGAATGGCGAGAGGTCCAGAGAGCACTCAATAAGCATATCAATATCCTGAGAACAGATAAGGACCTGGAGGAGATCCTGGGAGAGAAAGTGGAGATAGAGGAGATTGAGGAGAGAGATCGCTGAGATATGGAGAGCTGTGCCCTGGATACCTGTTTGTCGGCTGAGCTTGGACGAGAGATGGCCGGCTGTTGATTTCTTGGGCTGGTGCAGTTAAGGCGGTGGCGAGGTGTGCAGCCTAATCAAGTGGCGGGTGACTGCTGTGGAGACCGGGTCCTGAGTCCGTGATGCGGCTGTGCTGAGACGCGGCGGTGTTAGGATCGAGTGACGGCGGCCCGGAAGTGAGTCACGTCTAGCGCGTGTGCTGGGCTTGCGGAAGGAGAGGCTGGAGGCACGACTGTGGGAGAAGCAAGGGCGTCGGGAGGCAGAGGGGCCCCGGAGGTCCGAAGTGGGGGACGCAGTGTGCTTCCAGTACCCCCCAAGTGCCAACCGACCAGCGGGCAGGATCGCCCAGAAGTAAGGTGGCTGAGCTAGGAGATCTAAAGCAAGTGAGCCCAGAGGTGTCCTGGAAGTGGCTGACAGGTGTCAGACTAACAGAAGTACAGGGGGTGTTACAGGGGGAGAGCGGTGTGAGCCGTGGGCACAACATATCAGCACATATATATCCTATGAGAGATATGCAGGCTTCCTGGCACAATTATATTTACTGACTGGTTGGGACAGCAATAAGTTGTGCAGTGTGTGGGGGTACCACGCATCATATCTGAACATCCTGTCTGTTGAATATCTAGGTGCAGGAGTGGGTTGCACCGCTGCACTATTTGAATCAGTATGGGAAAAACCGGTCAGGCCGCTGCAGCTGCTAAATTAGAAAAATTTGCTAGAAGTGAGAATAAATCTGTACATATGGAAACAGGGGAATTCCTGTCACCAAGTAAAAATACTCATTTCCAAAAAAATGTCAGCAGATCAAATGCCAGATGCTACACTTCAGAAACTGCTCGAGGTCATTAAGAGCAGTGGGGCAGACTTAGTGGCAAGATTGAACAAACACAAAATGAAATAATACTGCTGAGACAGTCTGTGCTGAGTGTCCAGGCAAGAGTACAGGAGACAGAGAATAGAATATCGCTGCTGGAGGATGCACAGGGGGCTGTATTAACACAAATTAAAAAAAATGACTGCGACGGTAATTAGTTGTCAAAATCAGGTTGCAGAGATGGAGGGCCGCTTGCGGCGGAGTAACATCAGACTTGTTGGAGTCCCGGAAAGAACAGAGGGGGATAACAGTGAGGCGTGTCTGGTGGCCGAATTCGATAGAGAGACCCTTTCGGCGCATTTCTGTGTCGAGAGAGCCCACCGTGTGCAGATGAAAGCCCAACCCCCGGGTGACCCAAATAGGACAATGATTGCAAAACTGTTAAACTACAGAGATAGAGACAGTATTATCCGGTTGTCTAGAAGTCGTAATTTGACAATCAATGGCAGTACTATCATGATATTTCCAGATTATGCACGTGAGGTCCAGAAGAACCGCATGAAATTCATCGATGTGAAGAAAAGACTGAGAGATTTAAATATCCAGTATTCGATGATCTTTCCAGCGAAATTAAGGGTTATAGTGGATGGACAAACAAGGTTTTTTTCTAGCTCTGAAGAAGCAGCAACCTGGCTAGAAGGATATAACCCTAAAGGGAAAAAGTAACCCAGTATGTTGGAACTTTTGAGACATTGAGTTTGGGGGCTGTAGGTGCCCAGTGAATACAGTGTGATACTATTCGTGGTTTTTTTTCCCTTTTTTTTTCTCTTCGTATCTCTCTCTCTTGGTGTATAAATATTCTGTTATGGAAAACGCCTGGGGCTCACTCGAGAGAGTGATTACCTCGGGAGGATTTTGCCCCTTGCAGGTGGTGCATGCTTAGTAGATTGAGTAGTGTAGTGGGTAGGGGGGGGGGAGGGGGGTGGACGGGGGCAGGAGGTACGCTACAGATGGGGTGGTGTACAGGGTGGGGGGAGGGCATGGGCATGGTCCAGGATCAGTTTGAAGTTTGATAAGGGTGGATATCCTCTAAATTGTATGTCAGCAGGAAAACTTGGAATATGGTGAAGATCATTTATTGGAACGTACGGGGTTTAAACAATAGGATAAAAAGGGCTATGGTAATGAATCAAAGTAAACAGTACGGGACACAGGTGATATGTTTGGGAGAAACGCACTTACAGGGGGAAAAAAGAAAGGCCCTAGATAGGGCATGGATTGGGTGCACATTTCACTCATGTTTTTCGAATAAGGCAAGGGGTGTGTCTATATTATTTAACAAGAATACTCTGTTTAAATGTGGTAGACAGGAAATCGATGACTTGGGCAGATTTGTTTTCTTGCAAGGCCACCTGGCCGGTAGACAAATTTGTATATTGGCAGTATATATTCCGCCGCCCTTTCAATACGAGGTGTTGAAACGGGCTGTGGAATTTGCTGCCAAAGCTGAGGGGGCAGCTTGGGGGACATGAATAATGTCCTCAACCCTGGTCTGGACCGGTGGAGGAGGGGTAATCTGAGTAGCAATATGGGGAACAAGGACTACATCATTTTATAGAGGATGTGGGGTGGAAAGATTGGTGGAGGGAGAAGCACCCTACAACAAGTATGTTCTCGTGCTACTCCCACTCACATGATTCCTTGTCCCGAATAGATATGGCATGGATGAATGACACCCTCCTTCCACACGTCGAAAATGTAGAATATCTGTCTCTGGGAATCTCCGATCACTCAAGGCATAAGAATATGGAAGTGTCATCGATCATGGCTGGAACAGATGGGGGGCGGATCGGAGGTAGTGAGTGAGTGGGAGGCATATTTTGAGCAGAATGAGGGTTCGACTGGGGGAGAGATTGTGTGGGATGCGGGGAAAGCATTCCTGAGGGGTACGCTCATAAAGAAAATCGCTTATATTTAACAACTGTCCAGGAAGAAGAATGTGGAACTAGAGAGAGTGTGTAAGGAGTTGGAGAAAAAGTACTGGCAAGAGAAATCTGAAGTAGCTAAAGCAGAATGGTTGAGGGCCAATACAGAATGGATGGATGAATGTCAAAAGAAGGCAGTAATCCGGGAATCTTTTCTCACACATAATAGGTATACTAGTTACGATAGACCCGGTAGCTATCTGGCGCAGTTGGTTAAGATCGAAAATAGCAAGAGCAATAACGTCATACAGATAGTAAAAGGGGATGGTACAATTAGTGAGCGCACTCCGGAAATTGCAGATGCATTCCTGCAATACTTCAAAAAAGTTTACACCTCTACATTGGTAGGCATGGAGCATGATATAAAAGGATTCCTGAGTAAAATAGATATGCCTGAGTTAAGTGACATAGATAGAGAACTACTAGAACAGCCCATATCGGTAGAAGAAGTGTGCAGAGCAATCAACACAATGCCATCTGGGAAAACGCCCTGTAGTGACGCTTTACCGTCAGAGATTTATAAGAAGTTCTGCAACAAAGTAGCAATAAAGATGACCAAAATGTTTAATAACTGCCTGAACAATGGGAAACTCTCGGACACACTGGCAGGTATTCAATGCTGTTTGCGAGAGGTGACAGTGAGCAGGTCTTCCTGCTCACTGTCACCACTCACCCTGACAGCATTCAACACACCCTCCGCATATGCCAATTCCCTTCTCGCTCCGTTTTTTGAGCGAGGGAGAATTGGCGGATGCGGCTCCAGAATCAGCGAGACTCGCAGCTAAAAACTGCGAGTTTTCTGCAGTAGACGCGGGTCTCGCTGTTTGGGGGATTTACCCAGAACGTTGAATAGAGCGAGCGGCCGGCGCGGGGGTTAAACAGAGAGGATCGCTGTTTTTCTGCAATCCTCGCTGTTTAACCCCCTCGCCGGCCACTCGCTGCAGCATTGAATACCCCCAATGTGTGAGGCTGTGGTTATCCTAATTTTGAAAGAAAATAAAGATCCAACAGCATTGGAAGCATATAGACCGATCTCCTTAATAAATTTGGATGCCAAAATATTGGCTAAGATTCTAGCAAACAGAATAGGGCAGGTGGGAGCTAATTTAATCTACTCCGATCAGACAGGGTTTCGAAAAAACATGAGCACCGCAAAAAATATAAGAAGGTTCTATACCAATATCCAAAAAGAACAGCAGGTAGGGGGGGGAACAAGCCATAGTCTCCTTAGATGCCGCAAAGGTGTACGATAGTATTGAATGGGGGTTCTTGTGGGAGGTGTTAAATAAGCTTGGGTTTGGGAAAAAATTCATTGGCTGGATAAAAACCTTATATGCAGCCCCTAGAGCCAGAATTCAGGTAAATGGATATGTGACCGAGGCCTTCCAATTAGAGAGGGGTACAAGACAGGGGTTCCCTCTGTCCCCTGTCTTGTTTAACTTAGCAATAAAGCCTCTGGCATGTGCTTTGCGACAGAACCCTGAATTGGAGGGCTTCGGAAAAGATCGATTGGACGGACATAAACAAATCATAGCATTATCCGCAGATGATATGCTGGTGTATCGGGCCGATCATAAAAAAGAACTTCCGATACTATTATCACAGTTAGAGGAGTTTGGGAAAAGGTCCGGGATTAAAATTAATCGAGAGAAGTCCAACATCATCCCTCTAAAAGGAGACTGTTCTAGGACAAAGGGAGGGGAGGACCCATTAAGGTGGGTAAATGATATGAAGTACCTGGGGGTTCGTATATCTAACAACGTGGATGATTTTATAAAAATGAATGTTGAGCCCTTTATTAGTTGGTATAAAGGGAAAATCAAAACGTGGGTGAAACTACGGTTAACTGTTACGGGCAGAGTAAATTTAATTAAAATGGTGGTATTGCCAAAAATATTATATATACTCCTACAGTCATCAATACAGAAGAAAAGTATGTCCTTGTGTAGTGCACCTCATAGGATTCTCACGAGTAAAAATTAACTTTTATTTCACAATTACTAAAAGAGCGAAATATAAAAACACACAGACAATACATAGACACAATGTGTTTAAAAGAAAACGGCCGCTCCCTGACTCCCCACACTATACTGTCTGTTATATAAATCTCCTGTAATCTAGGAGTGAGTAGCCGACACTTAAATAATACGTATATATAATCAAAGGTATGAGAGTGTCTTATTGGCTAAATCCCCTGTGTGGGGGTGCCAAAAATTGACAATAGTGTGGTGATTGTGTATTATTTGACACAGTATTATTTATGACAGGTCACAATTCTTTCACTCTATAAGGATGTAATAGTGGTATGCCTCACAAACTGCAGGGATTGTTACTGATTTCTGCAGATGGTAGAGCCTCTCCAAATAGTTGACACGACCGTCGACTTGTGTCACGGTAAATGTCGACTAACACCAATGTTTCCCCACCTGGGAAGTTGACATATAATCTGCCTATCTCTTTAAATAGAATTAGCTGAAATTGCTGTAATCAGAAGACAGTATAATACAACAAATAATTGGTGGGTAAAGTTGTCTGAGATGACAATCATAATTATAATAACAACATTGGGAGTCGGCTATTGGGTGTCGACAGTGGCGTCAATGATAATTTATAATGATCTGCCGAGGTTGTTACTACTCACTGCAGATAAATTAATTTATGCCAGTATCCAGAGTGTGTCACAGTAAATGTCGATTGACATCAATAATTTCCCTTGTGAGAAGTATACATATGATACAGTCTGTCTCAGTGATACATTGCTCAAATGGCTAGGGAGACGATACAAAGTAACAACTCATGAGTAAATACAGTGGTGATTGATGTGAGGACTGTATGTGAATTCACTTGATAGTCAGCCCCACTGTCTCAGGGTAGCGTGATGTCTGACACCCTGGATAATGGGCAGTATTGTCTGTCAGCAACGGGAGTAGCATAAGCCCCCTGCTGCAGACTATTAGGAGAGAATAGCACTCCCCGCAAACGTGAGGTTCACCTCACACTGTCAGTCTCGGCACCACACCACACTTTGAGGGCTCCTAGAATATTAAAAATACAGATCAAAATACATCCTATTAGTGTGTGAGTCAGAGAGCGTCACCGCTAGCCGGCGTGCGCTTCGCTACAGCTTTTTCAAGGCCAACCCGACTGGCCATACTGGAGCTCTTGATATACCATCCCTGGTCCCGATTGACGGGAGCTGCATCCAATCATGTTATCGCTCTAGGAGCAGTGTACTAGTTGATAGGTCGGTGGGCGCGGCACATTCACAACAATGATTGGCAGTTGCCACGTCCCATCATATCGCTATCCCGCTTGTGCTGCCTCCTGATTGGTTATGTCATACAGCAGTGGAATGTTGACATATCCCTTTATTCTCTATCGCTGCTATAATGTATCCGGTATGTATATATACAACATAATTAAGTTCTGATCTCATGGACCTTTCGCATAAATAGTAATGAATATTTCCCTACATAGGGCTGTCATAACAGTCAATACTCGATGATTGAACCGGTCAGGCGATAGCCGGTACACACTGTGCCATTTTACCGTTTTTAGGTGACGTAAATTTTTTTTCAATTGTACTGTCATATAGCAGTGGAATGTTAACATGTCCCTTTATTCTCTATCGCTGCTATAATGTAACTGATATGTGCATGCCTGACATGATTAGGTTCTAATCTCATTGATCTTTCGCATAAAAAATATATAATGAATATTTTTCTGCGTAGGGCTGTCATAACAGTCAATACTCGGTAATTGGATGGATCATGTTGTGCAATTTTACCGTTTTTTGGTGGCGTGAAAATTTGTAATTGTACTGTTTCTTAATTTAATATGGTATTTATTATTGTATATTGCGCCTTAAAGTTCCATTGCGCCTGAGAGTTCCATTGCAGAAATAACTGGTCATCATATATACCACCTAATTCTGTTGAGTGTCAGTTATGTTGAGAACAAGACTGAATTCTTAAAATCATGTTTTTGATATGTGATCCACTATGAATTCTATTGTGGCACATCAATCTCAGATAGTTAGCATAGATGGCAGTAACATGTCACAGCTATGGTCATCTATTAATCTTTAACGATCAATAGATAATTCATAAATTGTGAATAAGACATTATCATTAATTATTAGTGTGTTTTACAGTTGTGAATCAGTGTACAATTCGTGGATTGTTTATTATCCTTAGGGAAATGTGGATTGTGCCGTATGGGGGTGACAGAAAGATTATAGAAAAAAATATATTGTCGTGACTGACAATGGTGTATTCTTCCGAGAAGAATTTTCTGGAATATAGTGATATTGTGATGCTAGATAAGGGGTGACATAAGAAATGTGATATTTGGAGATATAGATATGTGGAACATGATTTTTATCCTTCCTGTAAAAGAGGGAGGGAAGGAGGAAGAATATATTTAAAGTGACACGTGATATACTGCAGTGTCTAATATCACTGTTTATACGTAATAAGGGGTTGTTGTGCAGAACTCAGTGAATGTGATAAACTTCAAATTTGAAAAAGAAAAAAGAAAATTGAGTGAAAAAATAAACGTGAAACAAGGCCCTTAATTGAAATGGAGATGAAAATATGTGATCATAGTAGGCATCCCGTATCAATAAAGGATGCAAATTATATTCATATCAAGGGGCAAATAGGTACTGACATGGACTACCAATATGTTGGCATAGTGGTTACAAGGTTCGTGAATATGAGTTAGAGATATGCTGTAAACTTGTTCTCTTCATTTAAACCATTTGGGAACATGGTCTCTAACAGGAATATCAACCTGGTTTCCTGTCTGAGGAGTTCACTGTCTAAATCACCTCTTCTAATGCCTAGATTGACCTCCAGCATGCAGAAATCAGTAACAATCCCTGCAGTTTGTGAGGCATACCACTATTACATCCTTATAGAGTGAAAGGGGATGCGGTCATTTGGTCTACTGCATTATGGTCGAAAGTCATTAGGTCGAATCCATTAGGTCGACATGCTAAAAGGTCGACATGACTCTAGGTCGACATGATTCTAGTTCGAAAGGTCATTAGTTCGACAGGTCATTAGTTCGACAAGGTCATTAGTTCGACATTGTCTATGACGACATTCACAAGGTCGACATGGAGTTTTTCACTGTTTTTTGAGCCAACATGTGCCGACAGGCGGTATTTCATGCACTACCATCCACTAGGGCGTGGTGGGAGAATAAAATAGTGTGCCGAGCGTAGCGAGGCACCGTGCCCGACGCATAGCGAGCGCAGCGAGCGATGCGAGGGGATGCAGTGCACTTTAAACTGTGTCCATGTCGACTGTGTTGACATTCAGGTAAAAAAACAGTGAAAAACCCCATGTCGACCTTGTGAATGTCGACATAGACAATGTCGAACTAATGACCTTGTCGAACTAATGACCTGTCGAACTAATGACCTTTCGACCTAGAATCATGTCGACCTTTTCCCATGTCGACCTAGAGTCATGTCGACCTTTTAGCATGTCGACCTAATGGATTCGACCTAATGACTTTCGACCATAATGCAATAGACCAAATGATCCCAACCCAGTGAAAGAATTGTGACCTGTCATACATAATACTGTGTCAAATAATACACAATCACCACACTATTGTCAATTTTTGGCACCCCCACACAGGGGATTTAGCCAATAAGACACTCTCATACCTTTGATTATATATACGTATTATTTAAGTGTCGGCTACTCACTCCTAGATTACAGGAGATTTATATAACAGACAGTATAGTGTGGGGAGTCAGGGAGCGGCCGTTTTCTTTTAAACACATTGGGGGAAATTTACTAAAGGAAATTTGTAAAAAATAGGTGTATTTGTATTTAGAAATACACTTATTTTTGACATTTACTATCCCGAAAATACAGCAATTCGTATTCGTATTGATAGCACATCAATATGAATACGAATTGCCGTATTTTCGGGATAGTAAATGTCAAAAATAAGTGTATTTCTAAATACAAATACACCTATTTTTTTACAAATTTCCTTTAGTAAATTTCCCCCATTGTGTCTATGTATTGTCTGTGTGTTTTTATATTTCGCTCTTTTAGAAATTGTGAAATAAAAGTTAATTTTTACTCGTGAGAATCCTATGAGGTGCACTACACAAGGACATACTTTTCTTCTGTATTGATGTCCTATTTTTGATGTCCAGTGGTGGCACACCCCCCTAGCATTTACTACATATTATATTTCTATATTTAGCTCATTGGGGGTCCACCCATAATCCTCGCAACTAATGAGGGTCCTGTGCGAATAGCAATCTTCCTCTTCCTTACTCCTACAGTCACCCAAATACATACCGGGCAGAGTCTTCAAACAAATTGACAGTATTACATCTTCATTAATTTGGGGAAAAAAAGGGCTAGGATTAAACTAAAAACCCTGGTGAGGAATAAAAAATCGTGAGGTTTAGGACTACACCATTTCAGATTATATTATTTAGCTGCGCAATTGTGGCATCTAAGAGACTGGATGGGAGAAGGTGAAGATAGTTTGAGGAAACTAGTAGAACAGGTTAAGGTAGGCTACACCCCCAAACAATTGTTACTTGATAAAAATGCAGGTACAATGAATAAATCAGTGATTAAACAGGCTAAAAAAATTTGGGAAGTGACAAGTAAAATTATGGGGACGGTGGGGGTGGACCCCGAAAACCCAATATGGGCCACGGGAGTAGGTAGGAAGAACAGAGTGGCTCGGAATAAGGACATAAAGACAGTGTGAGGTAGAGTGGGCATAGTGAGTGTGGATCAGGTATATGAGGGGGGCTGGATAAAGTCCTTTGATCAATTAGTGGTGGAATATGGGATTGGGAAAAAAATGGCCTTCTGGTACCACCAACTTGGAAAGGACCTACAGCTGGCGTATGGAACAGAGGGTATAGTCATACCAGATTCAATAATTAAACTAATTCTAGATCTCGGAAAAAATAGAAAGGTGGCGGATATTTATAAAATGCTACTAAATAAATTCAATGATAGTCAGGAGCTCAAAATCAGAGAGGAGTGGAGGAAAGATGTAGGGGAGATCGCTGATCAGGAGTGGGCTAAGATGCTAAGTTCACCAAAGGAAGCCACAGTCTCACTTAGGTATCAACAAATCCAATTATTTCTTCTCCACCGAGTTTATGTGACCCCGGTAAAGCTTAGGAAGATTGATAAAAATAAAAATGATAGGTGCCCAAAATGCAAAGATAAACAGGGAACCTTTCTTTATATGGTATGGGAGTGTAAACACTTGCAAAAATTGTGGCACCAAGTTCAGGATATAATTAGACATATAGGGTTTATGGATTTCAAGATTAATAAAAAAGTATGCCTGTTGAATAGAATTATATTAGCACGGGTAAATATGCACCAGACACAATGTATTAAGAATTTATTGACTTTAGTAAAGGTGGTGGTAGTAAGAAAATGGCTGGGTCATTCTAGCCCTAATATAAACCAATGGGTGAATCTGGTAAATTGCACAATTAGTCATGAGAGATACAGTATATGTACATGAAGAAAGGTCAGATAGCAAACTTTCACAAGGTGTGGAACCTATGGTTGAAATCCCAGTATTACAATGGAGAAGCATGTGGAGTAGAGTAAAAGCTGACTATAAATGAAGCATTACAACAGAACAAACCAAATCATATAAAATTGAGGTTGGGGGTGGGAGGGGGGAGAAAGGGGTGGGTTGGATGGGGATATATGGTTAGTGTTTTTTCTTGATGTGTTATGGTATATGGATAAGTGGTGCATAGGTTTGTGTCTCTGTTGTCATCCTGCATGCAAATAATGAGTGGGCTTAAGTTAAGGCCATAAAGATGGCTAATTCGATCTGTGACAATAGGGTACAGGGAGAGTAAGCATACAGGAGACAATGTTAGAGCTGGAGATAGAAAAATGTTGAAGAGCACTGTGTACTATTGTAAATTGGTTAATGCAGCTATGATGAAGTACCTCATATGTGTTTTTATGTATGCATGTTTGCATAGTTTGTATTGGATATGTTGTAAAAAAAAGAAAATAAAGACTATATAAAAAAATAAAAATAATATAAGGTGTTCCTAGGTAGTAAGTGTCCTTACAAAGGCTCTACAGAAAAAAAGTTTTCTTGCAGACCGCAAAATTGGAAATATACCAATTCACAATCTGCAAAAAGCCCCAGCGCTCAAAATTTAAAGAGAATTACTATATTTAGAGATATCCAATAAGGGACAGCTGCTGCAAATCACACCTGTGGGTTTGCCTATACCCACAAAGGTATAATCGTACAAAGATGAGGAAAGGTAATTGGTATGTATTGCGCTGCTGAACCCAATTTATTGTATATATACTCTAAAATAGAGGGAATGACCAACGTGCAGTGAATGACACGGACACACTGCTTAAAAAAGTATACATTTAATATATTATATCAAATAATACATAAAACATTAAGGGAAATAATCAGGAACACAAAAATTACATATATAAGGAAAATAAAAAACACATTAAATAATGACACTCTATTAAAAAATCTTTCATAGGATAAATATATCGGCTGGGTGGTTGTAGCCTGATAGATAGTAGTCCTTAAATGGGGCTAAAAATGGACGTTTGTTAAATTGGAGGCACTCCGCTGTTAATTAGCCACATTAAGAATGATGAAATTTGTTAGATGGTTTTTATGCGTCTCAGAAATGCTGTTAGTAGAAATAAGTTAATATGAATAATGGAATAAATGTCCGATGAAAAGTTATTATTTGGTAGGATGAAATGAATAAAGGTAACAGTCACTCTGGCGTGTAAGTGGCACGCACTATAGCAAGCAGATGGTTGATTTTGCGTATAGCAAGCAGTAGGTATGCAGCAGTGATGGTATGCAGTGATTGGAAACAGGGGGTTAATGGTTTTATCTCACCCACAGATAGCGTTTGCCAAGTCTGATGGTTGCTCCGTTCACCGTAAGGAGGAAGATGTTAGGGGCCGGTAGTTGTCCTCTGTGGGACGCCAGATGCACTGGCGCCGGCGGGTGGTGTTGCTCTCCTGGAAGGACGGAGCGTCCTAATGTTCAGACGGCGATACTGCTGCTGACGATGATTGCGCTGTTCTTCCGTGTAGCGCTAAAAGGCTGTGTACACAGCGGGACAATAGGTGGCGGCGGGCGGCTCCAAACGTCTCAGTGGTATGACGTCAACGAGTTTCGTCTCCTACGTGGTAATGGAGACTTTTTCAAGTCTTGAAAAAGTCTCCATTACCACGTAGGAGACGAAACGCGTTGACGTCATACCACTGAGACGTTTGGAGCCGCCCGCCGCCACCTATTGTCCCGCTGTGTACACAGCCTTTTAGCGCTACACGGAAGAACAGCGCAATCATCGTCAGCAGCAGTATCGCCGTCTGAACATTAGGACGCTCCGTCCTTCCAGGAGAGCAACACCACCCGCCGGCGCCAGTGCATCTGGCGTCCCACAGAGGACAACTACCGGCCCCTAACATCTTCCTCCTTACGGTGAACGGAGCAACCATCAGACTTGGCAAACGCTATCTGTGGGTGAGATAAAACCATTAACCCCCTGTTTCCAATCACTGCATACCATCACTGCTGCATACCTACTGCTTGCTATACGCAAAATCAACCATCTGCTTGCTATAGTGCGTGCCACTTACACGCCAGAGTGACTGTTACCTTTATTCATTTCATCCTACCAAATAATAACTTTTCATCGGACATTTATTCCATTATTCATATTAACTTATTTCTACTAACAGCATTTCTGAGACGCATAAAAACCATCTAACAAATTTCATCATTCTTTATGTGGCTTATTAACAGCGGAGTGCCTCCAATTTAACAAACGTCCATTTTTAGCCCCATTTAAGGACTACTATCTATCAGGCTACAACCACCCAGCCGATATATTTATCCTATGAAAGATTTTTTAATAGAGTGTCATTATTTAATGTGTTTTTTATTTTCCTTATATATGTAATTTTTGTGTTCCTGATTATTTCCCTTAATGTTTTATGTATTATTTGATATAATATATTAAATTTATACTTTTTTAAGCAGTGTGTCCGTGTCATTCACTGCACGTTGGTCATTCCCTCTATTTTAGAGTATATATACAATAAATTGGGTTCAGCAGCGCAATACATACCAATTACCTTTCCTCCTTACAAAGGCTACATATGGCACAACAGTTGTTGTCCGAATTTGGATAGAAATAATTCCAGACCAAAGAGGTGGATTTTTTTTGGTCTTTTGCACGACAATGTGCTTTTTCTTCACATGGCCAGCAACTGTCTCCACTGGTACCATATTCAAACAAACCACATCACTATCAGAAGCATCATTATCATCCTCCTCCTCAGTGCCAGCTACACCAACATCCTCCTCATCCTGGTGTACTTTCCCGGTAACATCTGCAATCTCAATGCTAATAACTGGACTGGCAGTGCTCCTCCCAGCACTTATAGGGGGTGTGCAAATGGTGGAAAGAGCCTCCTCTTCCCATACAGTGTTGGAAAGGTGAGGCCTATACATCTAAATTGCAGACACACTTGGACTCTCTTTGGGGATTTGTGATATCTCTGAATGCACAGTTGTTTCCTGTGTTTTAACAAGTTTTATTTTTTTTATTTTACAAGAGGGAGGAAGTCTTCCATCTTCATGAAAAGCAAAACCACCAGTTATGAACATAGGCCAAGGCCTTAGCCTTTCCATGCCCCTTTGTATTGTGAATGGCATACTGACCATTTTAAGTTTCTCATCAGGTTTTTTTATTTGCATAAACATTTTTTTATTTGGTTTATAATGTCCTTTATGACATTGGGCATCAGCCTTAGCAGACGATGTTGATGGACTTGCATCGTCAATGTCATGACTAATGGCAACCCTTTAGCACTAGTAGTAGGAAGTTGTTCCTGATCTTTAAATTGTGTGTCCTCCATTTGTCTATCAACACACACCACCACCACTGGACTTGTATATGGCAGCACCACTGGACCTATATAGGCACACACCAGGGCAGCACCAATGGACTTGTATATGGCAGCACAAAGTAGTACTACTGGACTTATATATGGCAGCACAGGACAGCAAACTGCATCCATCCCACGCCACCTGCAGATGGACACATGTCCTTCCACTACCCTCTCTAATGCTGGAGTGAAGATGGAGCTGATCTATGGGGACTTATAAAGAATCCAAAACCCATGAGAATCCGACAGTAGAATGATAACACTTTGCATCGATCTGAGAGAAGAGTTTGGTGGGAAAACCCGTGCTGGATTCTGATCCTGGGTGTGTGTGTGCGTGTGTGTGTGTGTGTGTGGGGGGGGGGGGGGGGGGGGGGGTGGTTGGATCCAAACCCACTCATCCCTATGGAAATATCATCTGATTACAAAGATATCTTATTACCTTGGATAAGTACATTATAGGGCCTCTCACACTCTTCTGTTATGCTCTCTGACTGTGTCAGAAATTGCTGAGTGTGTTCGCATCTGTGACCGCATCCCTTACCCGCAAGCTGGTGTGTTCTGCAATGCAAGTGCCTGTTCAGTGCTGTCCCCAGTCATTCTCCGTGGCAAGATGTGCATGACAATTCCCTGGGCCTAGTCGGCATCCAACGCTGATTCCAAGCCAGTCCCACGCTGCATGGGCACCGCCATGACGCCATGATTTCCCTGTAATCTTGATACTCTGACCTGTGCACTTGATCATGTTAATTGATGCTTCTTTTAGTGGCCAAGAATTTATCATTTTTTTTATCAAGGATCCACAAGCTCCGGTCTCAACAAGTGCAGGGGAACCCGCACATACCACACGGAACAAACCCCCAGCACGGAGATACCTGCAGCGGCGTACATCCATCACGGCAGGCGCTGCTATTCGGCCTCTACACGGTCTCCTGCCCCGCTCATTACAGCCACTTCGCCCCATCACGCTGGAACAGCCTGACCCGGTCACACACTCCGGCGGCTCAGCAGGGAGACGCTGCATCGATTAAGGAGCTTATGTGGACACTACTCACTTACCCACAGTGTGCCAGCCAGCTATTTAATTCAGCAAGCCTTGGACATCAAGCCACCCACACTACAGGGAAGGCATGTATCTGCACACGTAAGTGAGCACCATTTACAAACTGTTTCTTGCTCCTTGCCACTTACTCAGTATAAGGGACCATCTGGGACTCCAGAACCACAAGTATGAATTATATCACAGTGTGGACACTAACCTCTTAAAGTGGATTACCGAGTCTCTATACTAAAACAAAAAGCTTGCATTTACCAAATTACCCCAATGTGGGATTAACATCAGGCGGAGATTTGACATCAAATATTTATGTGTACCTCCGATGTCTATTACAGTGCATAATAATAAGTTTAATTGAGCAGATTTATTGTATTTATTTATTTTAATTTTTTCTTTATTTATTTTTTCTCTTTTACATTTTTTCTTTTAAGGTTTATTCGTTATTTTTTCTAATAAGGTTTATCTTTATGTTTATCATATTTTATATTCTATAATAAAAGTTTTTATATATTTGTATATGCAATTGATTCATTTCCTACATCCAGAGCACCTAGTGGTAATTTCTTCAAGAATTGATCAAGTTTTGATTTAATTTCATTAACAGTAGTTGCCGTATCTACCCCCACTGGCAATGAGTTCCAGAATTTTGATCTGATCTAATGGTGAAGAATCAGAATTTTTTTTTTGCTATAGTTATTGTACAGTAAATCGAATTTACATATATTTGGACATTAGTCAGGAGTAGAACAACAGAATGGTACAAGAAAACTTCAAGTCACAAAGGAACAACAGTCTGTTTCACCCTTATAAATGTATGTGAGAAGAAAAAAAACTAGTAATGGTTCCGGTTCTAGAAGTGGTAATGTTACATAGTCCCATCAAACATAGCTATGCAAAAACAGTGTAGTACAAGGAAAACATAACACAAGGGAGTGGAAGGGGTATGGAGTATGAGGGATAGAAATAATGCGGGTGAGAGATGAGTGGGGGGGAGTTAATGAGAACAGAGTCTGGTAACCAACATACAGACAGTAGTTGGTGAGCTTACAGCCTATATCAGACCAATAAATTATAAAAACTATAAATTCAGATAGGAAGGGTAAAGAGAAAAGTCTCCTTAAATTCCATCCAGGGTAACCAAGTAATTCTAAATTTAGAGGATTTCTCAGTTGCAAAGGTTATAATATCGTCCATATCCATAAAGTGGTCTATTTTTTTTAACCAGTCTTTAATCGAGGGGGGCTTGTCGGTCTCCATATGATCAGAATAATTGCTTTAGTTGCATTGTTTAGGTGCCGAAGAAGGTTTGTATGTGCTTATAGGTGCATTAGTCATATTCAGACACCAAAAACCTGGAACTTTTGGAATCTCATCTTTCAGTATATGTTCTGAGATTTAAAAAAGTTCTAACCAAAAAGGGGAAATCACTGGGCATTGCCGCCATATGTGCAAATTTATGGATATAGCAGAGTTACACCTCCAGCATTAATTGGAAAGGTTGGGATACATTTTGTGGAGCAGTTTGGGAATTCTATACCAACTGGATAAGATTTTATATAAGTTCTCTCTAGTGGAGAGGCTAAGGGAGATTGTGTGTGTGCTTCAATAGACCACTTCCCAATCAATGTGGGGAACTATGCCCTTTCTTTATCCTCTGGGAGACAGGAGGTTGGTGAAATAGGTCTTCTATCAGGATGGAATATATCTGAGAAATAGTGTGAGATGGAGTGTGTGGGGAAACACAAAGTCACTCAAAGTTGGTGAGATTCCTTGAGATGGAGGGTAGTGTATCTGTAGAGGAAATAAAGTGTTTATTTAGCTTTATTTCCAGAACTTTAGGGTAGGAGAAACAGTGGGGTAACTAATTAGGGGTAATGAAGGAAGCCAAGGAACCACTACTATGAAGCTGTTTTCCTCCAATTCCACTCACAATTTTGAGTCCTTAGCCAGAGACAAGTCTATTATTTGATTTAATAGTACCGCATGGTAATACCTGGAAATATGTGGAAGCTGCTTTCCCCCCTTGAGCTTTTATCTAAAAAGAATATCATGCTTAAATCTAGGGTTAACATGACCACATATAAATTGGCATATAAGCCTTTGGATTGACCGAAACCAAGAGAGGGGAATGTGAATAGGGATATATAGTATTTTGGGAAGCGAGTTCAATTTAATTACATTAATGCTCCCTATCCAGGATAAATGTGAAGATCTCCATTTTTGAAAATCTAAATGAATAGCTTTCAAGAGAGATGTAAAATGTAGGTGAAATAGTTGGGAGAGGTCATTTGAAAGTATAACTCCCAAATATTTCAGTTAATGGTCATGCCAAGTAAAGGTGAATGATTATTTTAAAATTATTGATTGTACATGCGGGGGGGATGTCACATTCAGAGCAATAGATTTGGAGTAATTTATTTTGAAATTGGAGAGTTCGCCGAATTTCCGGAATTCCTGTAGTAGATTTGGTAGAGAGCTTGTTGGATTCAAAATCAATGCCGGTAAATCTCAGCAAAAAGAACCAACTTGTGTTCACGGCCTTTCAGGGAGAGGCCGGATATATTTGGGTTTGCTTGTACTGCCCTTGCCAAAGCCTCCATACATAGGACGTACAACAAGGGAGATAGAGGGCATCCTTGTCAGGTGGCAACAGAAATATTAAATGACTCAGGGGGCTTCCGGTTCCGGTGCGGCGGATGTAGGACGCTTCTCCCCGCAGCTCCGTACCTCACCCGCCGCAAATACCCTGCTAGAGCCTAAAGGCTCACCCTACCTTACTCCAGCCGCAACACATCTCTCACCGAGTCTCTGAGGACCCTGCAGACGCAGTCTGAGACCCGCGATGGCGAGCAGGTAGCAGCGTGGCGCCAAGGACGGAGACCGCGCACAGGTACCAAAGATGGCGGCCGAGCCCTACACGGACCCCTGGGATGCGACCATCACGCTCCCACAGGTACACAGCAATCCCCCTCTCTCACAAGGGGCACACAAAGCGCCACACTCAGAGCGCAAGAACCCTCCTAATCATTCCCTTACCTATGATGACATTGTACAGGCTATTAGGGAGACAGTGCAGCCCATGCTGACAGAGCAGGAACAAACAAACGCTGCAGCGCTTCAGCAAGCTGTGGCTGATATCAAGAGCCAGCACAAGCAGCTAAACAAGAGGGTATCTCAGGTAGAGCACATAGCTGGGGAGAATTTTAAAACAGTCTCTGAGCTACAAGAGGCTACAGCGGCCTTACATAAGTCTGAAGTACAGGTCTGGGCTAAACTAGACGATCTGGAAAACAGATCACGCAGGAACAACCTGCGGGTTGTGGGACTCCCTGAAACAGTAAAAGGCCCAGCTCTCTATACATTCCTGCGACAGACGCTCCCGGAGCTGCTAGAAATAAATGATGTCTGCAATGATTTAGTTATTGAACGAGCGCACAGGACAGGCCGGGTATCAGAATCCAATGGCGCCAAGCCGAGAGTGGTCCTGTTTAAATGCCTTAATTACATACATAAAGAGGCAATATGGGCAGTGTCCCGCCGTAAGAGAGATCTGTGGTGGAACGATACCAGACTCTTAATCTTCCAGGACTATTCCCCTGAACTCACACGGGCAAGGAAAGCATTCCATAGGGGGAGGGGCCCTAAACTGCACACCCTGGACATATGAGGTGCTACCTGCTGAGACTTGTAGTGCAGCAAGCAGGAGGAGGAGTTTGCAGGTGCACACTAAATATATATGCTAGACCTTTTAATATCTTGCTATATTGCATTTGAGGTTATTAGCATAGTAATGGCCATTAGTATCGGCTTGTCCACCGCGTCCAGGTTACCTCATTAGGACAAGTCCCTAACACTACTCTGGGACAGGTCCAGGGCACAGGGCCCCCCAGGCCAGCCCAGCAGAACCACCCCATGGCATCACATTAGTGTAAAATTAAAGTGATAGTAAAAGGGATAGGGGAAATTATATGTGATAGGACTTACCAAGGTAAGAAGTAATAATAAATGTGAAGGGTGCTACATATATATTAAACAAACTAAAGGGGTGATTGAAAGTATACGATATGATGCCATGGAGCAGCCCAGCAACAGCAGCCCAAAGAGCCCTGAGCCCCAAACACGGTCCCACAGACTAACACTCAGCATATATGTATAGTAGGACTTACCCTCATAGTGCCAAGCTGAAGTGTGCAGTCTTGAATGTTGGGACTCCAACCTAATTAAAATCAATTTGGGACAGGTGGGTGGGGTGCAAGTTTAGGAGGAAGGCGTCTCTAGTTCCTTCCAGTGTGTATGAATACACAATATATAGTACATAGGGGGAGGGGCCCTAAACTGCACACCCTGGACATATGAGGTGCTACCTGCTGAGACTTGTAGTGCAGCAAGCAGGAGGAGGAGTTTGCAGGTGCACACTAAATATATATGCTAGACCTTTTTATATCTTGCTATATTGCATTTGAGGTTATTAGCATAGTAATGGCCATTAGTATCGGCTTG
The DNA here is from genome assembly GCF_055691185.1 of Crinia signifera. NCBI lineage: Eukaryota > Metazoa > Chordata > Amphibia > Anura > Myobatrachidae > Crinia > Crinia signifera. Next base: position 69,486,057 of record NC_139224.1, read on the forward strand.
TCCACCGCGTCCAGGTTACCTCATTAGGACAAGTCCCTAACACTACTCTGGGACAGGTCCAGGGCACAGGGCCCCCCAGGCCAGCCCAGCAGAACCACCCCATGGCATCACATTAGTGTAAAATTAAAGTGATAGTAAAAGGGATAGGGGAAATTATATGTGATAGGACTTACCAAGGTAAGAAGTAATAATAAATGTGAAGGGTGCTACATATATATTAAACAAACTAAAGGGGTGATTGAAAGTATACGATATGATGCCATGGAGCAGCCCAGCAACAGCAGCCCAAAGAGCCCTGAGCCCCAAACACGGTCCCACAGACTAACACTCAGCATATATGTATAGTAGGACTTACCCTCATAGTGCCAAGCTGAAGTGTGCAGTCTTGAATGTTGGGACTCCAACCTAATTAAAATCAATTTGGGACAGGTGGGTGGGGTGCAAGTTTAGGAGGAAGGCGTCTCTAGTTCCTTCCAGTGTGTATGAATACACAATATATAGTACATAGGGGGAGGGGCCCTAAACTGCACACCCTGGACATATGAGGTGCTACCTGCTGAGACTTGTAGTGCAGCAAGCAGGAGGAGGAGTTTGCAGGTGCACACTAAATATATATGCTAGACCTTTTAATATCTTGCTATATTGCATTTGAGGTTATTAGCATAGTAATGGCCATTAGTATCGGCTTGTCCACCGCGTCCAGGTTACCTCATTAGGACAAGTCCCTAACACTACTCTGGGACAGGTCCAGGGCACAGGGCCCCCCAGGCCAGCCCAGCAGAACCACCCCATGGCATCACATTAGTGTAAAATTAAAGTGATAGTAAAAGGGATAGGGGAAATTATATGTGATAGGACTTACCAAGGTAAGAAGTAATAATAAATGTGAAGGGTCTAGCATATATATTTAAAAGGTCTAGCATATATATTTAGTGTGCACCTGCAAACTCCTCCTCCTGCTTGCTGCACTACAAGTCTCAGCAGGTAGCACCTCATATGTCCAGGGTGTGCAGTTTAGGGCCCCTCCCCCTATGTACTATATATTGTGTATTCATACACACTGGAAGGAACTAGAGACGCCTTCCTCCTAAACTTGCACCCCACCCACCTGTCCCAAATTGATTTTAATTAGGTTGGAGTCCCAACATTCAAGACTGCACACTTCAGCTTGGCACTATGAGGGTAAGTCCTACTATACATATATGCTGAGTGTTAGTCTGTGGGACCGTGTTTGGGGCTCAGGGCTCTTTGGGCTGCTGTTGCTGGGCTGCTCCATGGCATCATATCGTATACTTTCAATCACCCCTTTAGTTTGTTTAATATATATGAAGCACCCTTCACATTTATTATTACTTCTTACCTTGGTAAGTCCTATCACATATAATTTCCCCTATCCCTTTTACTATCACTTTAATTTTACACTAATGTGATGCCATGGGGTGGTTCTGCTGGGCTGGCCTGGGGGGCCCTGTGCCCTGGACCTGTCCCAGAGTAGTGTTAGGGACTTGTCCTAATGAGGTAACCTGGACGCGGTGGACAAGCCGATACTAATGGCCATTGCTAATAACCTCAAAGGAAAGCATTCCAACCTGCATGCACCACTCTGGCTCAATCCGGGAGAAAATTTGCCCTTCTATACCCGGCCCGACTTTGTATCTTTGAGGGTTCTACTTTCAAGGATTTCACTAATTCTTGTGATGCCGAGGCTTACATTCAGGAACAGAACCTGCAGCACCAGGCTGAGGGAACTGAATAAGCTACTGCCTATTATGCCCTGAAGGTTTGATAAATACTGTGCCTCACAGACCCTCTGAACATTTGGCTACTGATCTCTTGTTCAGATATCTGATTGCAAAAAGCCACAAGATCTGAAGATATTAATGGTCCAACTCTAACTGGCATTTAAATAACCCAATGGATAATACAAAGCAAATGTCATCCTCTTCACCCTGCTTTGAAATTGACAATTTCATCTACGCCTAAATGAGACACCAGAGGAGGAAGTATTCACGTATGGACCCAGCCGGAGACCACAATGTGCTACTAATTGTGACTCTGAAACTGAGACCCACTGTATTCTGGGACTGAACTCAGAGATACCACAAAGATGAGAGACTGAGACACCTCCTACCCTAAAGGGCGCATCTCTTGATGCATAACGGTTAAGAGTTAAGGTACAGGGACAATCCAGGCTTGGATTGCTCTTGGTCAGAATTGTTTCAAATTTAAATCAAAGTTGCGGCGGGGCTGATGCGGAGCCACCGCCAAGGTTGTATTGATTTAACTTGTATTTTTATGTTAGTTCCCAGCACACTGGGAAGCCATTTAGAGCTTAGAAGTTTTGGGAGTCCTCCAAAGAGTAACTTATGGTATGACTGTGTTTGCTATACTCCCTCCCTCCTTAATTTCCACCCCCCCTTGTTTCCTCATAATGTCATGTGTTTTATGCTCCTGATTTTAGATACTACCACTAATAACCAGATAATATGTCTATGATCAAAATTGCCTCATGGAACGTGGGTGGCATACACTCACCAGTAAAAAGAAAAAAACTATTAATGTATTTAAACAAAAATGCAATAGATGTGGTAATGCTACAAGAAACACACCTACTCGAACCTGAATATGACAAATTGAATATGCTAGGCTGGCGTGTATTGGCATCAGCCCCTTTCACGTCAAAAGCCCGAGGGGTTACTATCTTAGCTAAAAAACGCCTTCCAATAGAGATTTCTAAAACATTAGTAGACCCGGAAGGGCGGTATGTTCTGTTAGATCTAAAAATACACTCCATTAGATATATTATTATGAACGTTTATGCTCCCAATGCAAACCCGAAAAAATTCTTCCAGCATATTCTTACAATCCTAGCTCAATACATGCCACACCAGGTAATACTGGGAGGTGACTTCAATGTCATATCATCTACATATCTGGACACGAATTCTAAATCAATATCCAGAAAGCCACCTAAAATAGGTATCCCTTTTTTGGCAGAGCAGCTAGCCCTCATAGACACTTGGAGAGCATTGCACCCTACTGATCGGGATTTCACCTGTCAGTCGGCAGCACATGGAACATTATCCCGGATAGACTACCTGCTTGTCTCTGAGGCTATGCTGACTAACTGTATTGAAGCCCAGATAGAACCCATGTGCCTCTCTGATCACTCACTCATATGGTTTTCACTGTCCCTTTCATTAGACATAGGCGCATACCGGCTATGGAGATTTCCCTCGCAACTTACCTCCTCTATTGATTTTAGGAACAAACTAGAAACTTTTTGGGAGGAATTTAGAATAGACAACTTGGAGGTCTTGGACAGTGACCCGGCCCTGTTTTGGCAGACGGCAAAAGCTGTCATTAGAGGACGAATCATTCAATACGTCTCAAAGCACAAGAAGGAGTCGGTTGCTAGATACAAGACGCTCCAATCTGACCTATCCTTAGCCTATCAAACCTATAAACAGACCCCATCCCCTTGAAACAAATTACTATATACTAAAGCAAAAAATAGTTTTGACGCCCTTCTTTCAGCTATGGGAGACAGATATTCCTTTTACAGGGACCACCGATTTCATAAATTTGGCAATAAGACTGGCCGTCTACTATCCAGCCTACTGAAAGCAAACGCTCCGCCAACCATCATTCAAAAAATCAAAAGATCGGATGGTACCCTGGCGGGATCTGGCTCAGACATAGCTGAACTGTTATCCTCTTTCTATACAGATATATACACACAACCCCATCGTGACTTAGATAATGAACGCGCATTCTGGGACACTATATCTCTCCCACAACTAGCACAAGACCAAACGTCACTCCTGGGAGCCCCCATTGAACCCCAAGAAGTAGAAGAGGCTATCAAAAAATTAAAACCACTAAAGTCCCCTGGCCCGGATGGATTGTCAGGGGAATTCTTTAAAATCCTCTTACCCAAAATAGCACCCCAACTTACTAAAGCATTTAATGCCATCATCAGCTCTGGAACTGTCCCGAAATATTTTAATGATGCTATTATTCGTCTTATCCCCAAACCAGGCCGAGATCCACATTTACCAGGCTCCTACAGGCCTATATCCCTTTTAAATGTGGATTACAAATTACTTACTTCTATAATTTCCAACCGTATCAAATTTCTACTCCCTAATATAGTGCACACAGACCAAACAGGATTTATAGTGGGCAGGCACTCCACATCTAATATTAGAAAAGTACTGTCAACTATGCACTGGCTAGCCACACATGAGGATATGGACGCCTCTTACCTACTCGCAGTAGATGCCGAAAAGGCATTCGATATGGTCTCATGGGACCATATCTTCCTCACACTCGCAAAATTCAACTTCCCGTTAAACCTGATTAATATAGTTAAATCCCTTTATACTGGCTCCTCATCCAGACTTATTTGTAATGGATACCTATCAAACCCCATACAACTATCCAGAGGAACACGGCAGGGATGTCCCCTGTCCCCACTCCTCTTTGCGCTCGCCATTGAGCCTCTGGCAGTGGCCCTGAGGGGGCTATCTGAATTCACTGGCATAACAGTTGCAACAAGGGAACTTAAACTCGCGTTATTCGTGGATGACATGCTCCTTTTTGTTAGCAATCCCCTGACATCCATTCCGGCCATAATGCATCTGACAGATAAATTTGGCTCCTTCGCAGGATATAAAATTAATGCTGATAAGTCAGAACTTCTCCCCTTAAACAAACCCGCAACCCGCCTCATATCTTCACCACCCCCACCTGCAGTTTCTAAATTTAAACTTAATAGTCCCTCATTGAAATACCTGGGTGTCCAGCTGCCCTCAGAGATAAGCAAATTGTATGGTCTTAACTACACCCCTATATTCACAAAAATAAACACACTCCTCCAATCATGGATTAACATGCCAATCTCCCTACAAGGCAGAGCAGCAGTCCTAAAAAGCATTGTCTTTCCTAAATTGTCCTATGTTATACAGATGCTCCCAATGTACCCCACAGCGACTGATATAAAGCGTTGTGAGACAATGTTCTCTAAATTCCTATGGGGGGGAAAGAAACCTAGGATATCATTACCCAAATTAAAATTGAAAAAAAGTAATGGGGGAATGGCAATTCCCGACATTAAAGCCTTCTCGAAGGCCACAGCATTTAGATATATCTGGGACTGGCTCCTGGGCACATCAACTTACACCAACTTAGAATTAGAACAACAATCACTATCACCTTACACATTGGCGGCTCTACTTCACACGCCCAAACCCATGCTCCCACCAGAGGCGAAACTGCACCCACTGTTTTGGCACACATATTTGGCATGGTGGTCTGGTAACATATTACTAAAGAGACACCCGACCCACTCTAGATTCCTACAATTCTGTGGCAACCCCTGCTTTCCAGCAGCACAACACAATTCAAGATTTACTTTGTGGAAAAAAAAGGGTATCATCGCTATTAGGGATGTCTTCGACCCAGGGGGCACCATCCTATCTTTTACATCCCTGGTTGAGAAATATCAAATTCCTGACTCAGATTTTTTCATGTATTTGCAACTTAGGCATTATGTTCAGTCACTACCTCCCCCATTTGACTCCTCACTATCTTTAGACCCACTTACCTCCTTAACCGCCAAGATTTCTTTAGCTCCATACAGAATTAGTTTACTGTACTGGGATTTTTTGTCCTTATGTCCCAACAAGCTTTGGGCGCGTGGAGTGTCGACCTGGGAATCAGACTTAGGCAAGCCAGTGGTGCTCAAGGATTTGCACTGGGATCTTACCAATACCCTTAAAGCTTTGCACTCAGCAAGACTGCAGGAGACACATATACGTTTTCTGCACAAGGCTTATATTTCACCGGGCCAACGGGCTCATATGGTACCAGATGCCTCTTCAAAGTGCCTAAAATGTGGTGCCTCAACAGCGCTTTTTATCCACTGCTTTTGGTCGTGCCCAAAGATCAAAAAGTTTTGGAACAAGCTACTGAGCTTTATTAACAGCACCTTTAAACTCCACTTACTTCTTGATCCGTTAGCAATCTTAATGTTAAACTTTTCTGTCTGGCACCTCCCAGGAAAGCAGAAACTCCTAACACCCTTACTATGTTTAATCCTTACTATAGGTAAGAAATTAATACTAACCAATTGGACTGTAAGATTCACACCCAGGATCGACACGATACGCGCCCATCTCCTCAAGACCTTGTATTTGGAAAGGCAATCTACCATGCCCAATTTGGAAGAAGGGGGCATACGTTTTTATAAAAAGTGGGGGCCGTATATCGAGGTATTGGACCCAACCCAACAAAACCAAATTATGTCTATATTTGACTTAACAAAGTGGAGTATCTATCGCAAACTTGCCTTACCGGTGAATACACCATCTGCGAATGTCTAAAATATACATGATGATACCAATACCCCACAGTTTCATGTACTAATGGAAATATATTAGTGAACCAGCAAATCGAATGACATGATCAGGAGCAATTAAATTTAACCCTATGTCCCTCCCATAACCCTTCCCCCATTCCCCCCACCCTCATCCCTTTTCCCCCCTCCCCTCTCCCTTCTCCCACCCAACTGAAAACACAACAATCGGTTTATACAAATAATTTTATTAGGTTTATCTTTGAAGATGTTATTTTGTAAGGAATACACAACATATTACGCCATAGCATGAGTTGATACCTTTCAGCAGTTACCAACTAAGCGAAAGCTACGCTACACTTAATGAAGCAAAGGGCACTAGACATTATTTATATAGACGCCTGAGGTTTCTAGTAAACCGGGTGCTTCTGTGTTCTCGATTCGATCCACGTAGGGTCTCCAGCGGATGGCTGGCCCCTGCGGGGAGAGATTTGAGAAATGACCATATTTTACCATATTGTTCTGTGCGCCCTGATCGGGGTATGACATATTGTTGTACGAACATGTTTATTATGTTAATGTGCTTGGAATTATATCTGTATAACTACAAAAAACTTGAAAAACCAAATAAAAACTAATTTAAAAAAAAAAAAAAATGACTCAGACAGGGAACCATTAATCCGCTAATTTTCGCTGAAGGGAGATCATAGAGGGCCATGATTCTATGGAGACAGGTGTGACAAAAACCTATATGATGCAAAATGCTGAACATTAAGCCCCAATCTACCCTATCAAAAGCCTTTTCTGCATCAGTAGAGATTAATATAGACAGGGATGGAGACAAGCTGGCAAGGTAAATCATATTAAGCACTTTCATGGTGCTTTCTTTAGCCTCACGGCCCAAAACAAACCCCACTTGGTCTCAGTGGATAAGCTGTGGTAATAGCACCTTAAGTCTATTAGCGAGGCATATAACTTCAAATCCATGTTAAGCATGGAGATTGGGCGATATCTACAGCATAGACTGAGGTCCTAGCCCCCCTAGGGAGAACTGTAATATGTGCCTTGATGGACTGTCTCAAGAAATGTTGTGTATCTGAAATTGCACTGAACGCTCGGGAAAGCAAAGTCAGTGTCTATCTAAATGCCTTATAGTAGGCAATAGCAAAGCTCTCTGGTCCTGGGCTTTTACCGGTTGGTGAGGCTTTACTAGCGTTGGCTACTTCATCAAATGAAAAAGGAGTAAAGAGAGAATCTGCAGCCTCCCGAGTATTTCAGGGAAGTTTAAAAAGCGTAGGTAGGAGACTGAATCTTTGTGCACTATGTTATCTAAATGTGCTTCATCTCCAGATAAATTATATAATGTGGAGTAGTAAGAGTGAAATGCCTAGTTGTATAATTCCAAGTCTTACCTCAACTATCTTTAATAGCATAGATAAAGGAAATCGCCCATTGTCCACTGAGAGCTTTAGCGAGAATCTACCTGGATTGTTGCCCCATTGATAATATCTACTGTGGCATTTATGATAGGATAGTTTAATGTTATTGGAGAGAAGTTTGTTACGGGCAGCGTGAGTCTCCTCAAGATGAGTATGGCATTGGGGGGGGGGGGGGGGGAATTACTGTTTATGAGAGGTTTCAAGTAATTTGATTTTAGCAAGCAGTTCCTCTTTTTTCATATTCTTCTGTTTTTTAAGAAAATCACCAAACTGAATGCATATGCCTCACAGGACGCATTTATGGGCTTCCCAGACCGATACTTTGAGGTGTCATCATTATCATTAGGGGATATAAAAGAGTCTAGGGCTGATTCTAGTTGGGTTTTGCAATGGTATCTTGTAAAAAAAGATTCATTGATGTGTCAGGACCAACATTTCCTGTATTTGGGGCAGGATTCGTTTTAGAAAAACAGGGGCATTGTCAGACCACGTGATCTAGCCTATAGATGTTTCTGAAATAAGAAGTAAATGCCTATGGCATTATAAAGAGGTAATCTATTCTCATATAGGTCTGGTGTACAGGCGAATAGTAAGAGTAATCTAACACTGATTGGTGTGACAGTGTTCATACCGTACATCCATCAGCTGGTGGTCATACAGAGTATGTCGCACCTTTCTATAATCCTTTCCTGGTTTAATTGAAGCTTTCCTAGATGAGTCCCAGAGGGGATCTAGAGTTCAATTTAGATCAACACCCAGCACCACTATTCCCTCCAATAAGGGTTCCACCTTCTCTAAGATATAGGAGAGAAATGCAGGCTGTTTCAAATTGGGGGTATAAATATTATTTAATGAAAAATGCTGGTTAAATATGTCACATTTGACTAGAATACCTCTCCCTGCAATCAATTAATGTCATGACGCATTCAAGACAGGTAAATGTCTAACCATCCATCACAGCAAAAGAGATGCACCTGACCGAGAAGTCCATTCAGTTTTACTAAAAACTCGAATCCCTCCTCCTGCAGGATATTGAATTTTCAATAAATTGATAAAAAATAAATGTCATTAAGGTCTTCCTCAGCCACTCCCAATAATCTGTCCACCTGGTGCGATAAAATGTGAACTAATTATTTATGATACTGTACAAATATCTGTACATAACCAAAATATATTAAGTATTTCTGTCTAGCATTTCTGAGTATATTACTTGAAGTAAATTTTATTTAAATTTTTATTAGAACAAGCTTTAAGTTTATATTGTATCATGTTATGTAACATGCATCAATAATGCACTTTGAGTCCTGTTAGAAGTAAAGTGATCTATGCAGTAAATAACATTATTATTATTATTATTATTATTATTATTATTATTATTATTATTATATAATAGAGTACTATATTATTTACAGGTATGTTTTATTTTGTAGTTAATGCACATATAGCAAGTTATCTGCATATTATATATTGCATATATGAATATACACAACGATTTAAAAAAAGAAAGTACTTGCGGGGTGCAGCACATTAGAATTTTCTTTTTATACTTAAGTACTAATAAACTTCATCTAAACCATATTTTCCCAAACAGATGTCAAAATGCAAACGAGCAGTAAAAACAGCTGAATATTATTACTTAATATAATGTTATGCAAGGTTCTGACTATCCCTATAACAGCTGCTTATTTGTGAGCTCACCATAGCGCATATAGGGGCAGATTTATTAAGCTTGGAGAAGAGATAAACTGGAGATAAAGCAGAGAAAAGGTAAAAGGAGATAAAGCACCAGCCAATCAGCTGTGTTTGAAAAAGACAGTTGGGAGTTGATTGGCTGGTGCTTTATCTCCTTTTACCTTTTCTCCGCTTTATCTCCAGTTTATCTCTTCTCCAAGCTTAATAAATCTGCCCCATAGTATCCTAGGATTGCTCCCAGCTCTTTCCCTACCATTACTGGCTGGCAGCTATAAGAAAAGACTCACCTCTTCGACAGGCCCTACAAGTATGTGTATTATCTACTGTATACAATACAGGTATGTGAGGTCTGAAAAGTGTAAATGCATGTAATATTAATTAAAAGTCAGATGAAGATCAAATGAGTTACAACATGTGGCCTACAAACATTTAACATACAATACAAAAAGAAACCAATCACATTGCAGCCAAAACATACAGAATAGATAAAAACTAAAATGAAATGCGATTAAACACATACAGATCTCTATGTCCTTATTAAAGATGCCATCTATTGCATCACACACAGGCATTGTTCTTTTTGTAAATATTTTGTTTGAATATTAAAATAAGCTTTATTAAAAGTTAAGTAAAGCAACATTACATGTAAGTTACACAAGTACAATGCTGTACTCTGTGCATAAGGAGTATTGTCAAGACAATGAATCTCACCTGGTTCTCAACTTCTGAGTTATTCCCGTCTGTTTTTCTTATATTCTCTCCCTGCTGTTGTTTTTAAGTTCCAACAATTGTGCTGCAGTTTTTCAGCTGCACTTATGAGCTGCTTAGAAATCCCGGGAGCTGGAGTTATCCAGCAAAGCTGTAGCACTAGCTTGTTCATTCCGGAGGAAGCTTTTATGCTTTTGAATCCACATTTTCTTGTTCTCTTCTGCAGATTTTTTTTCACTCCTCTTTCCTGAATCTTGCCACGTTTTATGATATGTTTACACCACATATGTATGAGACAGTACCTGCTTCAGGGGCATAATGCTAAATTTAATGATATGATTTACTGATATGTAACTTACTGCTGCAATAATGGTTTAACCCCTTGTTTTAAAACGATTTATGCTGAATGTAAATGAGAACATATAATACCCCTTTCACACTGCAGCTTTAAAACGGTAAATTGCAGATTTTTAACCGTTTCTAAACGGTTATAGATGCAGTGTGAAAGTGCCAGTTTCAAATTACCGGTTCAAGAGAACCGGTAATTCAAAACGGTTAAAAAGAAGGGTCCTACACGGTTCAGACCCGTTATTTTGGTTCAGACCCGGTATTTTGGACCCTAGACACTGGACTCCCCTGGTACCTGGCCAGCGGATCTCACGCCCCCCCTTCTCGCACCTTGCAAGATGGGTCCCCCCCCTTCCCCTGGAACTGTGGCGTCTCCCACACCCTTCCCTTGGTACCTCTAATACTGGGGAGACAGCAGGAAGATGGCGTTCCTGGTCCCGTTGACGGCCGGGGTCTCGGAGGGGGGTCCGCCTGCAAAGTCTTGCCCACGGCGATCAGCCAGTTCTCACATTGCCCCCTGCCTGCGGCCGACTTGGCCGGGGAGGTGTTGTCCGGCCGGTCCCACTGGAGTCTCCATTAGAGAGGCGTGGGTGAGGGCGGCCCGGGAGCTGGGGGGACCTGAGCATCGGTCGCTCCGAGAGCGCTCCCCTCCACAAATCATCCCAGCTGCGCGGCCCCAGCTCCCGCAGGTCGGAGCGGTCGGGGTGAAGGCAGCGGCCGCACAGAGAGATGCTGCAGCAGGCGGGTGAGTGGGGCTTCCCCTAGAGCGATGCAGCTCTAATGCCTGGCAGTGGGGTACTTTTGCTTTGGTGAGTGCACAGTGTGCACTGGCAAGCACCAGGGGAGGGGGGGCGCATGCCAGTACCAGGGGAGGGGTGGCATATTACTGGTTAATTACTGTGTACCTTTCACAACGGGTTCAATGTGAAAGGTACAAAAACGGTAATTAACCAGTAATATACCGTTTACAACATGCAATGTGAAGGGGGTTAAACTTGCTCTGAACCGGTTAAAGAAACGTTTAAAAAACCGGGTCAGGGCAGGTTTTGCAATGTGAAAGCAGCATGAAATGATTTTTCTCAGCATTGTAGACATACTGTATTGTCATTTTTACATTTTAATATTATTTTATCTTTACTATCCCTTTAAACCAGCATATTAATAAATTCACACAGGTATTGTAGCTGCCTGACTTTAATCATGAATTTCACCTGGTTTTAAACAGCCATAGAGTCTGTGTAATGCTGACCATACAAAAAAACAACTTTCATCCAACATTCCTGTAGTTTAATCTGTTTGATTTAAATCATTTGAGGTCAGGGTACTCAATTTATGAATCCAGCCTGATTCACATTTGAAAATGACCAGACTTATCAACACCCCGAATAGAAGGTGGCATATAGTCAATTTTTGACACTCCATTGCATATGATAATCGACTATATTTCACCTTCTATTTGGGGTGGTGGTAGCTGTGGTAAACTATAAAATGTGAATCAGGCTGGATTCATAAATTGGGTTTCTTGACCCCCACGAGGGTTAAATGACAGATTAGGTTTACATTGCTTCCTTTAAATACAGATGTAGCCACCCTCATCTAGCTTACCTGTGGTGTTTGTCTAGATAACTAGTCACTGATTGCATGCAATAAGTGTAAATACCGTTGAGTGCAATACCAGCAATCATCCACCAGATGTTGTTTTTTAAAATCACCATTATGCATGCATCAGATGTCTAATTGCCACGATCCAGGTAACTAAACACTTTCTCTGTCAGTGTCTCTCCAGACTGTCACTGTGGGGGTTATTCTAAATCAATCAGTCTCCCACGTGAACAGATTGTTTGCGACTGCGCATGTGCATACCTCCCAACATGACAGAATGCTCTATTTTTGGACTTCTTATTTTCTGATGACCATCACCTGTGTTGAAACACCTTTCTTACCAATTAACCTATTTAGGACAGGTGAAGGCAATCATAAATTAAGAAGGATGTCCAGAAACTGAGCATTGTGTCCCTTCTGGAGAATGTCATGTTGGGAGGTATGCATATAGGTTTTTATGCGCATGTACAGCCACTGTGTGCGAGTGCGGTGGGGTGTGGGGAGGCGGGCCTATGGTTGTTCTCGTGAGAACACTGGGCATTCCCATGGTAATTCCCCAATGGCGGGTGCGGGGGGTGGGAGTTTCGGGTGGGTGTGGGGCAGCTATATAGAGATGTCTCAAAGCGCTAAAGAAATTATTCAATGGTCACCGACCATCTAATGATTTCTCCCCTGCACCCAAGGCTGCAAATGGATGATTATGCAAATCATCCATTTGCAGGCCTGCGGGGGTTCAGGGGAACGGATGGCCTGCAGTTGGCATCTTGGGGACACGCAAGGCTGCGAAATTCGCAGCCTTGCAAATTCAACCAGAATAAGGACCTGTGTACTTGCCTGGATTTCATTAGCGCTGTTTGCATACTGCCCACAGCTTCCTGACAGTCTCTTCAGAGGTCAACCGGTGCTGCTGAAACTGCAGATATCCCTGCAGTCTTGTCTGATGCCATTCCCAGCTCATTGCGGCTTTCCTCATTACTACCTTTGTTGTAGGCCTCAGTCATGCTGCAAACAAATGAAGGGGCCTATTTTGGTTCATTGTTAGTGAACCGAATTCGGTCCTTGTCCCAATGGTCAGGGTTTGCACATTTCTGTGCATGGGCGCATTTCGATGCATGGGCGCATTTCGGCGCCCACTGACTTATATTTGCAGGAGAAATCATCACCCTCAAATGATGTCTCCAGCTGCGGAACATGCTAGGGGATGTGTCTTCATAACACATGGAAATGGAGGCAGGGGGGGGGGGGGTCTGGTATTCGCTGGGGCAGCGTCACAATGACTCATAAGCTGCGAGCTTCGCAGCTTGCTGAGTCAATTAGAATTGCATCCTATCTTTCCCTCCACAGGCAAACGTGGGTGAAGCCATGTTTGCCAGTATCACATGGGCTTTCCAAGCTAATTCCCTGCAGTTTGCTTCCTGGATAATTGGTCAGCCAATCCCTACTTCCCAGAAGATAAGTGCCATTGAGCACACGTACCAGAGCTGTTTCTGTGCTATGTCTTCTCCTGAATCCTGACTGGAATGGGTTGACAGGTGGGTCTCTAGTTGAGTTGCAACCACTTTCTCAATATAGGAAGTGGGATAGGGATACACTCTTTTTTGGTTCACTTTCTCAATAACCTTTCCTAGAAAAGGAAGATTTGATACTGGCCTGTAGTTGGTCATGCAGTCAGGGTCTGAATTAGATTTTTTAAGAAGTTGTCTGACTATTGCTTCCTTTAGGGGTTCGGACGGGAAAAACGCCTGTCTGCAAAGAGCATTGAACTATTTTTGCAAATGCAGGGCCGATTATTTCCATACACCCTAAAAGAAGTTTGGATGGGGCAGGGTCCAGATCACAGGAGGAGGGACGCAACAGTCGGGAAATTCCAGCAATGTATTGTACATCCACTTGGTCAAAGACGTCCCATGAAGGCAGGTGTCTTACACTAAGTACAATAAAGTGACTTTGTGAATGGGTGCGCTTATATGAACACCGTTTAGCAGCTAGATATACAGTTCTTAAGGTGCCATCCAATAACACCTAACAACAGCAAACAGTACAAAAGGTAAAATAACTGTTCTCCAGCGCTCAGGTGGTTCCCATCAAATGAATCACCATTAAAGTGATTAAAGGTAGTCTTAAAGTTATATCACCATAAAACTCTTTCCATAGGCGATAGATAAACACATCCAAATGAACACTCCTCCTCCACAAACGGTACCATAGAATAAAAAGAAAAAAACAGATAGTGCAGACTGTAAAACACTTATCTATTTTAATCAAGATGTACACTTACAATATGGGGGGATATAAAAACACATGGAAATCCACAACCCGGGGCAATGCAGGAAACGGAGCAGTCACATCAGCAGGGCAATCCAGTCTAGATCTGGTCAGAGTCCTCCTTACTGAATGTCCGATATTCCACAAGGGTCCCAGGCAATGTTCCCTCTAATTTTACGAAGGCTGTGTGCGGCTAAAGATTTTGGCTGTGCAACTTTGGAATGAAATTTACATTTTTGTGCGTCACTTATATATAACTGGAAAATGACATTCAGCATTTGTGTTAACTTTACTTCAAAATGATATTAAACATTTAAAACATTCAAAATACAGTACACAATGTAGTTAATGGGTGAAACACACATTAATTGAGTCCACAACTACAAAAAGGGACCACTGCTGCTTTGTGCGCTCAGTTGTAATGTCTGTGCGCACGCTCGTCAAGGTGTGTGCGCGCGCACGTGCGCACAGCTTAGAGGGAACACTGGTCCCAGGTCCAGATTAAAACAATGGCAATGGTTAAGAAGCGCTAAACGCATTTCGGATCAGATCGATCCTTCATCAGTAGCGTGACGAAGGATTGACGGTACATCTTGATTAAAATAGATAAGTGTTTTACAGTCTGCACTATCTGTTTTTTTCTTTTTATTCTATGGTACCGTTTGTGGAGGAGGAGTTTTCATTTGTGTTTATCTATCGCCTATGGAAAGAGTTTTATGGTGATATAACTTTAAGACTATACTTTAATCACTTTAATGGTGATTCATTTGATGGGAACCACCTGAGCGGATCAGCAGACGATCCGCTGGCCAGCAGCTTACAGAGCTGCTGGCCAGGCCCTCACAGTGGTGAAAATGGGGCGTGGCCTCAAGGGGATGAAGCGATTTGCAGGCCGTGCACCTTACCTCCAAGCCACACCCCCTAATTTTTGGTAAGCACAGCTGCCACATTTTGCTTGCCAAAAAACTTGGGAGGTATGGTATTGTTTAAGATGTGTTCCTTGCGCAATACAGATATGGTACGCCATCACAGCCTGTGGGTAAGTGCAGATTCAGCACTCTCACAGAGTGAGATTGCTGTCACTCACACAATGGTGGAGCTGCTAATTCACAGATTTGTGTGCTTATTGGAATACACACATGCAGACTGCATGTGACTATGCAACTGAAGGTCTGAGCAGTAAACAGAGCCAAGAGCATGGGGTAAAAGTGGTGTTGATTGGGGTAGGAGGCAGTGTGGTGCAGATGGGGAGGAATACAAATGTGTAAATGGTAGGAAGGCTAAGCAGCACTAATGGGGGACTAACAAAGCAGATGGGTGGAAAACAGTGGCACAGATTGGGGAAGGTAAGACAGAGTGATGCGATTGGGTGGGAAACAGGGGAGCAGTTGGAGGAAAGACAGCACTGATGGGGGAGGGGGTTTGGAGCAAACGGGATAAAGGGAAAACAGAGCAGTACAGATGGAGAGGGGAGACATCAGTACAGACGGAAGGAAACTGTGTCATGGGTGAGGCAGGCAGAGCAGCATGGATGGAGGGGGAGACAGAGTATTACTAAAAGAGGGGAAGCCAGTGGCACAGATAGAAGGAAACAGTGGCATCTGTGTGGAAAGACAGGGCAGGGCAGATGGGAAAAGACACATTGGTGCGGATGAGGGAATACACACAGCAGTAGGGATTGGGGAAGACAGAGCAGCCTGAAGGCGTATAGAAAGTCTAGATGCGTAGTAGTTGGGAGTATTATCGTTTTTGCAATTATGAAAGATGTTTCTGGTAACTGCATGTGAATACTAAATGAAATGGATATATGTATTGAGTGTGAAAGATGTTGGAACCTCAGTGGGATAGTTCTAGTAATAGTGTTTATTCTAGCACCCGCCATCTTTGAAAACCCATGCAGTTCCTCTTCCCTGTCTGGGGTGTTGCTGTCTGCTGTAGTGTTTCTAGCACAGGTCTGGTCTGCAGTGCGGATATACAGACACAATGGTGGAGCTGCTAATTCACAGATTTGTGTGCTCATTGGAATACACACATGCAGTCTATGCAACTGAAGGTCTGAGCAGTTATGTGGCACACTCATCCTAGTAAGTACCAGTAATCATCTAAAACTGTCTATACCTCTGAATTACTATAGTGTTCATTCTAGCACCCGCCATCTTTAAAAACCCATGCAGTTCCTCTTCCCTGTCTGGGGTGTAGCTGTCTGCTATAGTAATTCTAGCACAGTGTTGTCTGTATATCCGCATTGCTTGGCTTTGGTTGTGCAATTAGTATTACTCAAACTTTATCCTCCTCTTGTTTTAAGCTGGATAGCTCTTCCAACAGACCCAGGAGGTGGCTACCTAGTGTCATCTGAAGTTCTCATCCAAATCTGTCCAGCAGAAATACTTTTTTTCTTAAACCCCAATGCCTCTACCTCCTCTATATTACGCAACTTTGCCATGTCTTGCTTCCCTGACTCACTTTGTATAATGGCTGGCCACTTTTTGGCCACCAGGACCTCAACAGGGTTGGGCGTGAGGGTTTTAGTGGCCGTGAACCTAATCTGGACTCAATTAAGCCACCTCACGTTCATTTCATCCAAATTCAGGGGCAAACGCAGGATTTTCAGAAGGGGGTTTCCAGAGGGGCGGAGCAAAGCACGGAGATGGACACTTAGGTGACCCAGTATATGCCGGGTCAGTTAAAGTATTATAGATAGACCAAATGTATATAAATAATAATAATAATAAAAAAAATATATATATATATATACACACACACACACAGGTGTCAACAGCAGTGTAGACCCCTGGGCATAGCAATGTATTGGTGCACCTACCGATCCTCCAGCAGTATGGGTGGGGGAAGCTTTGATATCCCGCGGGTGGTAGGGGGTATTATATCAACCGCTCAGCATGTAGGGCCTGGATCAGTAATTTCCACTAATTACCCCTTTACTGCACATATGGTGGAAGATGGGGTGGGAGAAGGGGGCATTAGGCTGAATGAAGGGGCCCTGATATATAACTTCCAGGGTGGTATTAGGGACTAGGGGATCAGAGTTCAGGAGGCAGAGCAATCTGCCAACGAGAATATAAAATTACATACCAGGTGTGTGGAGCTGGAGCAGTAACCAGCTGCTGGGAGGCTAATATCTCTGGTTTTGGGAACAGTAGAGACAAGCTACTAGTGTCAATCAAAGGGGGAGAGTCCCAGGTTTTGGAATATACCCTCAGAAAAGCTCTAAGTCCGACAAAATCTGAAATATCTGACTGGGAAGAGCAATTAACAGGCTTGGATGGGGACCACTGCTTTAAAGTCAGATATCTCTGGTTCCCAAGGGCCGATTTTTAAAATTATTGTACCCATGGAAAGAGGGGACCCTCAGACTCATGGGGGGGGTTTCTGGTTACTCAGAAACCCCCCCTTGCGTGCGCTACTGAAATTGGTCCATCAGTGTCCAAATGCATACCGGACAATCAGACAAATAATATAAGATATAAGATATGTACAATAGTTTCATATGTCAGATGATGTTTAATAAATGTTTAACAAATGTTAAATACTGCTTCATCAATTCTTACAAAAAACAGATTTATTTTTACAAATTGAGAATCTAGAATAAGGAACCAATTTATAAAAAGGACATTAAAGCAATACAAAATTCACAAATACATCCAGCTTTGGAACATACATATTTTCAGCCGACTCCACCATATCTTGAAACCTGAAATGCTGTATAATTGTGATATGCAAGAACTGATGGACTTCTCTACATTTAGAGTACTCTTATCAGTAATATTATGGTGATTCAGACACATTGACAACACATTAAAAGTGAGTGTGCTTATTTAACGTTGCCATTCTTGCCAAGACCTATTTTCAGGGCCGCCAAGAGAAATCCTGGGCCCCGGTACAACTTCCTGGGGCCCCCACGGATGGAGCTCCCCGCGCACTCTGTTGACCCCTGTAAGTTCCACTTACCTAAATTCTCATTGATATGGGCTTCATGCTTGATGCCAGGGGTTAACATGCTCTGCCAGGGGTTAACCTGCTCATTGCCATGGGTTTACATGTTCTGCCTGGAGTTACATGCTCTGCCAGGGGTAAACATGCTCTTTGCCATGGGATTAACCTGCTCTGTCAGGGGTTACATGCTCTGCATGGGGTTACACAGGCTGCAGTAACACAGAGGACTCCCAGCTGCTTCCAGAGGGTGGAAACGCTTTGAAAGCAGCTGGGAGTCCTCTGTGTTACTGCAGCCTGATATAAGAACAAAGGGAGTTTGCAGAAGGAGAGAGGAAATACTTTTGAAAGTGGTGAGCTGAACAGCATCTGCAGTCTGTGGCAAGCAGATGTGAGTACAAGCCCCACATTTAGCCACCCACCCGCTGAAAGTGAACCCAGGTGGGAGAGCAGGAAAGGGGGATAGCGCACAGCTGATTTCAGCTGTCAGTGATCGCGCACCCCAACCAGAGACATTGCCGGCAGTCTCTTGGTTCCTGCACTACGCTGACTGTAAGATCACTGCAGGGCATAACAGCCTGAGCGTCAGAGGGACTGGTGTGACAGGAGAGACCAGTGGCTGCAGTGGCAGTGTGGCCACTGATGTTAACATCACTCTCCTGAAACAGGATAACTATCCGAAACTAAAGGGAACACGGCCAGATTACAGTGGCAGTGTGTCGACGTGTGTCATCCCCAGATCAAAGGATATAGAATCCTGACCAGTGACTACAGCGAATGGGTGAGAGTAATTTTCTTTCCTTCTATATGGTTCAGACCTTAGAAAAGGTTACTCCAGACTATGGCCAGTATTCAATGCCTCAGATTCGCCGTTTTTTTTCAGTGAATCTGGCAATTCGCTGGGTTAACGGCAAGTTTTCTGTTAGAAAAAACAATTCGCCATATTCAATGGAGGCAATTCGCCACAAATGAACAGCGAATGTCTGCCGATTCGCCGTAAATGATTCTCCACAATTCGCCTGTGATTTTCAATGGGGTTTTTAGTGGAATTCGCCGACAGTGTATTCAATGCTCAAATGGAGAACTGCTTTCTCCATTGATTTTCGCCATGATTCTCCGTTTAGCATTCGTCATCTTTTTTAGGTGAACTGTAATGTGATCTTTTAAATTAAAGCGTTTTTAATTTTTTTTTTGGTGTTAAAAAATCAGATTTTTTTTCTATGAAAGGGCATGCTATTTTTATTCATATACTTGCAGCACATGAATATATTTTTAATATATATATATATTTTTTTAAACAATATATATATATTTTTTTACACATTCGCCAGCAGGGGGCCGGGAGCCGGAGCCGCTCATTAATATTCATATATTCACTGCACACTGGTCCCGATCATTACATAGGCACGATCGGGACCCGTGAGTGCAGCGGCTCCGATCCCAGCACCCTACCAGCACCCTGCGAGCTCTTCTTCTCCCCCACAGTGACCGGACACCCCCACAGGTGGGACACATGTGTGTTGCTGCACTGGTTGTGGTGGTGGGGGGGAGGGGATGCGGGGGACATGAGCTGACAGGCAAGAGGACGGGGACGGCTCCAGCAGCAGCAGACCTCTGGCTCTGGCAGCCCCAGCGCGGTGATAGCAGATGTCAGCGCTGGGGCTGCTGGAGCCGGAGGTCTGCTACTGCTGCTGGGCCCGTCCATCATCAGGCTGTGCGGCGACTATCCCCCCCCCCTTCAGAAATGTGCGGACCTCAGCGGAGGGGAAAGGGGTGAAGATACTGCTCATCAGTATCAACACCCCGCCCGCTCTGTTCCCCGACCCCACAGACCTGCCTCAGCTGACGTAGATCCAGCAGCAGTAGCAGACCTCCGGCTCAGGCAGCCCCAGCGCGGTGATAGCAGATGTCAGCGCTGGGATTGCTGGAGCCGGAGGTCTGCCACTGCTGCTGGAGCCGTCCCCATCCTCAGGCTGTGCGGGGGCTCCTGGCAGTATCAGCGCGCTCCCCCGCCGGGACTCTGCTCAATCCCCTGCAGTGGCAGTGTAGCCGCAGCAGCAGGGGAGAGAGCCCAGGACTATTCGCCCCAGAGGGTGATTATCGCCGTCAGGGGCAGAGAGCCCCTGACGCGTTGAATAGGGAGGATGGGCGGCTGCTGGGCGAATCTCCCTGAAGGGAGAATTGTGGCGAAAGTGCAGCGAATCCTACACAGGATTCGCTGCCAGCCGCCAGCCCGGCCATTGAATACTGGCCTATAACTGAATACTCATAGGATTACCCGGGGATTACCTCTTATCCTTGAGATTGTTCTGGATATAGAAAGAAAGTGCCTAGAAAATGTCTGGTTCGCTACATCCAAGTTTTCCTGTTCTTTGATGGTGCAGTGACTGTTTACAACGAAGATTTTTTTGTCTTTTTTGTCTTTTTTATTGTATGTGGAAGCCATTTTTTATGTGGAGTTTTTCACGATTTTTTAATAATTTTTTTTGACTTTTATAAAAAAGAGGAGTGGACTATGCTACTTTAAATAAGGATATCGCTGAAGAAGATACATGTAAACGTCTAGTTCACTCTGAATTCAGGAGTCCAGCGCTGTGAGAGGTCTCTAGTAAACCCCCTTGTTGTACATTCTGGT
Organism: Crinia signifera; assembly: GCF_055691185.1. Classification (NCBI taxonomy): domain Eukaryota; kingdom Metazoa; phylum Chordata; class Amphibia; order Anura; family Myobatrachidae; genus Crinia; species Crinia signifera. The sequence goes on from NC_139224.1 coordinate 69,507,052, forward strand.
ACTTTGTTTAGTTTCACGGCGGCAGTGCGAGGACGCTGAAGCTATGAATATTGGCAGCTTGCCAAACTGCCTTAAGCTACGCTATCAGCATAGCGACTGTTTGAATTCTGGCAGCTTGCCAGCTGCTTAGTGGTTTAGTTTCAGGGCAGCAGCGCGTGCTGCCTTACTTCTGTCATGTACGTTATCAGCGTGCTACTCCTCCAAAGCAGCCCAGCGCTGCTACTCCTAACCTCCTGTGAAGTGAGCGCCTCTCACACAGCACTTGTGTCCTCATGATATCCTCTCTCCTGTGGAGAGGGGATCATGCGGGCGCCGGCGCTTTGTGATACGTAGGAGCACGTCAGACGCTCCAGCAGCAATGCAATGATACCCTCCTGCCTCTGACCTCGGAGTAGCTATTGCTCAGATGTATGATATGGCAGGTTTGAATGTGTTCCTAAAACACCCCCACCATCCACGCCATCCCGAAGCGTGGCGAGTGCAGCGGTACGCGTCCTACCGACCCACCATACCCCCACCATCCACGTCGGCATGGAGTTGATTTCATATAGTGTGGCTACCTAGCCCGAAGCGTGGCGACCGCAGCGAACCCCACGAGGGGACACGGATAACTTCACATGTATTCTGCATGCGCTCGTCACGCTTCGGGCTCGGTGGATCGCTGTGCTCGCCACACTATATAAAATCAACTCCACGCCGACGTCGATGGTGGGGGTATGAAAAGGTCGGGAGGACGCGTAACACGTCCACTTGACACGCTTCGGGATGGCGTGGATAGTGGGGTATGAAATGGAGACATTTGCCAGTATGTAACATGGAGCACTGGCAAATGCCTCCTTCATTGTGCATGATACGCAATTGCGTCCGCACCCGCTCTTTGAACAGGAGAGGCACGTGCTGCTCAGACACACGAGTCTCATTGCTGGAGCGTCTGAGACGCTCCTACATATCACAAAGATGGAGCGCCTCTCCGCCGGCGCCCTCATGATCCCCTCTCCACAGGAGAGAGGATATCATATGGGCACAACCACTGTGTAAGAGGCACTCACTTCACAGGAGGTTAGGAGTAGCAGCATTGGGCTGCCTTGGAGGAGTCAGCGTAGCACGCTGATAACGTACATGACAGAAGTAAGGCAGCATGTGCTGCCGTCCTGAAACTAAACAACTAAGCAGCTGGCAAGCTAACAGAATTCAAATAGTCGCTACCTTGATAGCGTAGCTTAAGGCAGTTTGGCAAGCTGACAATATTCATAGCTTCAGCGTCCTCGCGCTGCCGCCGTGAAACTAAACAAGTACCTACATTCTCAATTAAACATATCAGGATACCAATTGTGACATATATACACCTCCCATAGGATATCTGCAGTGATGCGTGAGGTGAAGCACCTTTTTATGGTAATTGTTTTTTGGCCTTGTGCTGTTGTATAGCTGTTTTTAGTCTCTGTTAACGTGCAGTGATGAGTATAAATACTATTATATTAGTACTCAGTACTTCCTCAGGAGGAAGGTGTGGGGTTTCCACATCAAAATGCCTTGAGCCTCCTCTTTTCTTGCTTCGACCAGCCAGTTCTAGACCGACCAGCAACATTAATTTAACATCTTAGGTGGTCAAGACTCACCATCCAGGAATGCCATCCATCTTTGCAAGGATATTTTGCTAATTCATGGATGCTGTTGATGGACTCTGACCTCCACTGAGTAACATCCCTTACTGGGTAATTGAACGAAACTCTATGCCACTCAATTGAGTACTGATATAGTATTTATACTCATCATTGCACGAACATAGAGACTAAAACCAGCTATACAACAGCACCACTCCAAAAACCATTTCCTACAAAAGGTGCTTCACCTCACGGATCACTGTTGATATCCTGTGGGAGGTATAAATATATATTAGGGTGGAGTGAAAAACTGAAATTGAGAAATTCAAAATCGGCTAGTATGGGAAAGCTGTGACTTGACCTGAATAAGAAACGTGCATAAGCTTTTTGATTAGAGTATAAATATATATATCTTTCTTGGTTGTTCAGCACTCTGGACAGAAGGTTTAATACCGTGGTGCCCTCAATAGAGCAAATGCAGCAGTGTGTGTCCCCTGGCTTGTAGTAAAGCCCAGGGGAATAAAGCAGCACTCATGGATTTCTTGAAAAGGCTCTTTATAAAGTCAAGGTGAAGATATAAACAGCATCATCAACGTTTCAAGGCTGGACAGCCTTTTCATCATAAACTGCACAGGCACTATTTGCACTTTATAGCGCATCCTGATGAAAAGGCTGTCCAGCCTTGAAACGTTGATGATGCAGTTTATATCTTCACCTTGACTTTATAAAGAGCCTTTTCAAGAAATCCGTGAGTGCCGCTTTATTCCCCTGGGCTTTGCTACAATTCAGGGGACACAAACTGATATATATATATTTATATATATATATATATATATATATATATATATATATATATATATATAAAGGAGCGCACAAAAGAGCCAAATGTTAAGATTTTACTAAGAAATCTGTATCAAAGCTCATACATCACAGTGAACATAGCCAGCATGAGAAAAATAGTCACCGACAGTTTATGCACGCTACGGGTACGGGATCTGGGGACTCCAGCAACTTCCGACCAGGATGGATATGCGATGACAGTGTACTCGACACACCACGCTGAGGGCACGGGGCCTGGGGACTCCAGTCACTCCGACCCAGATGGACCAGCGGCGGTGTGCATAAACTGTCGGTGACTATTTTTCTCATGCTGGCTATGTTCACTGTGATGTATGAGCTTTGATACATATTTCTTAGTAAAATCTTAACATTTGGTTTTTTTGTGCGCTAATTCTTTTTCCTTGTATATTTTCACTGTGTCTGAGGCCTGACTAGTCTCATTTGAAGTGAGCTGCACTACATATATTTTTGCACAGACTTTCAGCTGCTGTTATATGTGTGATTTTGCGCAGAATTTATATATCTATATATATATATATATATATAGATATAGATATAGATATATAGATATGTATATATAGATAGAGGCGGCGGCACTCGCAAAAGAATTCAGACCACACCACGTGGATAACCACCAACGTTTCAAGTCCCTGCGGACTCTTTATCAAGGTGCAAAATAACGTTATTTTGCACCTTGATAAAGGGTCCGCAATGGCTGATGGAAATAACTGACTGTAATAAATAATTAAGAATGATTTTTACACTGTGAAATTCATCACTGTCACATTTACATTTACAAGAATGTTTAATTGGACATCCAACAATATCATATGTGAACAAGATCCTATGGAGTTAAGTGTAATGAGGAGAGGCAAGGAAGGAATCTAGAGAAAGGCAACTATGTCGACTCCCTCATTCAGACCATTTGGGGTGAGTGAGTTTAGGGTGTATATCCAGAAGCTTTCTTTCTTTATCAGTTCCTGGCCTCTTCCCCTGGGGTTCGGGGGTACTCGTTCAATGATGGTAAACTTGAAGTTTTCTTTAGTCACAGTTGAATTGTGCTTGTCAATGTAGTGTCTGGGCATTTTTTGCTACTTGTCAAAATCTATTGTTATTGCCTAAATAAGGATTTACTACATTCAGCGCTTTTTCCGTTGGACGGTATGTATTTATTTATCTAAAGAAAGGCCGTCCTCTTGTCTATATCGAGTATAAGAGGGGAAAATCATAGATCAATGTTTCCATCCTTAGATCACCCATACTTAGGATTGGGACCACCACCTCAGAATTACAATTCTTATGAGGCGATACCATATACGAAGACTAACGGTATGAGTTTTATCCTCATTGTTCTCCCTCATTCCACGTATTCCCCTTATCTCCTGTTCACCATTTATGCATGATTCAAAAATAGCGATCAAATATGCTAATTTTATGTATCTGAGCTAACCAACCTCTGTGCGATCAATAACATCACTATCCTTTAAAAACATAACTTCCTGATAGACCAAAACAGGTAATTTATGAAAGGAACTTCAATTGACAAACCTAGATCCTTATCCATCATCCTCCCTCCCCATATCGTGCTCTCCTTCCTTAAACTCTCTTATCCTTATGAAGGTGTTCTGAATTTTTTTTTTTTTATATGAATGTACATATTGACACTGTTGTAACATAATTTTCAGCTCGAACTGGTTCTGCTTATTTGCTTCCTTCGTCCCTGATGAAGTCACTTCAGTGACGAAACGTGTTGGGCCAACAACATTCTATGGAAGTTCAATCACAGATTATGAAATATCAGACATTATACTGAATGTTTTTATTAAAAATGTCATAATTTTTTAATCCCTATTGTGTTACTGCAATTGTTATTAGCGTACTCTGAAACCCTTTTCTTATATATATATATATATATATATATATATATATATAGCAGTTGTAAGTTGGCGCCCTTTTTTAGGCCTTTAAGAACTGATTCTCTATTAGCCTTTGATGAATTGTAACATGGATAAAGGTAAAGTCCAAACTTTGTAAATATTTATTAAAAAGTCTTTAAAACCACTTGGGTATATATGTCACAATTGGTATCCTGATATGTTTTGTTGTGTATGAATGTATTTTATGAGGATTTATTTTGCTAAATAATTGCATTTAACAATCAGTTTATTGTGTTTTTGAAATTATTCAGTGAAGTTTAGCACTTTTCAAAATCTTTTCTGTGTATTTATCTACCTTTTTACGTGTCTACGTCTTTCATGTCTTTTAACCTTTTGGGGTAGACCTATTGACATATATATATTGTGTATTTTCGCTCCATAAGATGCACCTGATATTAAAACACAACTAGTTTTTAGAGGAGGAAAACAGGAAAAAAATATTCTGAACCAAATAGTGTAATAAAACACAAAAATTCACTCAATGCAGTTAGAATTGCAAATTCACACTACTCAAAATAAAATGGAGTGAACTTTGTCAAGAGACCTTCCGGTACACCCATAAAGTGATCACTCCAGTAGCAAAACCAAACAGAAGGCATAAGTGGGCATAAGTAAAGTACTGTCCCAGAGGTCACATGCCGTTTGCCAGGAGTTGCATGCCCGGAAGTTGGGCTCCTCCAGCAGCAAGAAGCGGTGGAAGCTCAGCACACGGTGCCCCGGAGAGTGGAGATACGGCTGCAGGGCGGGGGAAGTAGCTAGCCATTGTCTCCCTCGCTGAGCCGGGTAGCCAGAGAGTCGGGAGTAGCGGTGGCTCTGCGGGGAGTCGGGACTCGGGGACTGCCCAGCGTCTGTCAAGATGAAGCAGGCGGCAGCCAGGGTAGAGAGGTCAGAGGTCTCAGGCAGCAAATGAAAGAAGACGCTGCCTGCAGTGATTGGCTGGGGCGGCACTGTAGGCGATCTGGTGCCCAGTATTTATCGAGCCCTGCATTAAGGTCCCCAACGTGCACTCTTTTTTTGCAGTATTCGCTCCATAAGACGCATACACTTTTCCCCCCACTTTTTTTGGTGGAAAAAGTGCGTCTTATGGAGCGAAAAATACGGTAATTGTTCAGTTAAGTTATTCTGATTAAAACCTAAAAAATTGTTTAATTCAATGTTGAAAAGAACATTTTCAACATTTGCTCACTGGAGAAACGGAGGTTGAGAGGTGATATGATTAGTATGTTCAAATACAGGTTTGGGAATAATATGGAACTGGGAGATGATTTGTTCACTAAAAGGCCTATACTTAGGACACGTGGGCATGTACTGAGGCTCGAGGAAAAGAAATTACGTACTGAATTAAGAAGGGGATTCTTCACCATTAGAGCAGTAAAATTCTGGAACTCCTTGCTGGTGGGGGTGGTTACAGCAACTACTGTTAATGAATTTAAATCAAAACTGGATACATTTTTGGCAACTAAGGGAATCCTATAGATATGACTTAAGGTGCCCATACACGCTGCGATTTCAGCATGCGTTTTGAACTTTTAAAGTTCAAAACGCATCGCATCGGCTTAAATCGCACCTGGTTCCCACGCGTACAATATTGTAAAGCACACAAAGTATCTGCAGGCAGTACTTTTTGTGCTTTATTGCATCACATCGCATCAGTTTTGAAGGACAGGTTGAGTATCCCTTATCCAAAATGCTCGGGACCAGGAGAATTTTGGATAACGGATTATTCCGTATTTCGGAATATTTTAATATTTCAATGATGTATTTTGAAGTATCTTGCATTTATGCTGTATAAACACATAATATACACACAAATATATTTTATTACCACATAAAATACACACAAATATATTTTAATTGTTCAAAAAACAAGGTTTCAAAACGTGAAACAAAATGTGTGTACTATCTCAGCACTGAATTTGAATGCCAAGCAATCATTGTCTTGCACATATATAGTGCCAGTTACATATCATGTCCCCAGTGATGCTGTTACAAATGTCCCCAGTGAGTTTTTAGCAAAAAAAAAAAATTTTTTTCACTTTCTGGAATGTCCGTATTTCGGAATAATTTGGATAACGGATATTCGGATACGGGATACTCGACCTGTACATGCGATGCGATGTCCATTAGTGACTATTAACTTTAATAAAAGAGACTGAAATCGCATTACATCGCACCGCACCCGCACAGTACAGTACGTCGCATCGCATCCCCTTCCAGTGCCAAAATCGCATGGCACCTGTTAAGTTCATAACGCACAGCACATGAATATCGCAGCGTGTATGGGCACCTTTTGTCAAGTCAGTAAATATAAGTCAAATAGGTTGAACTCGATGGACTTTTTTCAGCCTTAATTACTATGTTACTATGTAAATATTAAATTATAGGATGACACTCTAGGTGTGCGCAAATGATGGAGATGCTCGCATGTCCCATTCTTAGCAATGGACGTGCGATCGTGTGAGACTTTTACGCATCTACATCTTCCGGCACGCCTTCCACCAGCAGCCGCCAGATACTGATATCTGGAGCACTTGCAGCAACAGGGAGAGTGGCCCCGTCTATATGAAGATGTTTGAAGGAAAAAAGGGGGACACTAGATGGATAGCTATTCGTTTTGGAATGACCTTAAACATTAAATATAAATACCCCTATCAGGATTTCAGCTTATATGGTATTAACACAAAAAGTATTTAATTAACAGCCCGCCATTGGCTCCATCTGTAGTTTACAGCTGCATAGGATCAGATAAACCACACATGTCACTATACCATCAATTCTTATATTCTGGTCTCCTATATTGGTTTTTTTCTCAATAAGCTTGAAATTCCTTTAAGCTGCAGTTTCATTTTCATTACATTTACTATGAGAGTATTGGCAGGGGTTAAAGTGAGGGGGAATGGGGTGGAACTGTGTTCCACCACCTATAATGGCGAGGTGGAACTTTTTAACCTCCACATTGGCCCTGCACAGTAATTCTCACAGAAAAGCATTCTAGTTTGCAGGGAGATGCCCAAAACCCTACCACTGGCCCTGTCTCTGCCTAATGGGGGGAGGGAAGGGGAGGGGGAAGGGGAAGGGGAGGGGGAGGGGGGGTAATTAGGTGGCATAGAGAATCTAGTTCCCCCATCTTTGCATGACCACTTTAAGCCCTGAATATTGGCAAAGCATTATGGGGGATTCAACCGTTAATGCTTAATGCCGGTGATTTATTCAAGCATATTTTCATCATACAGTAACATGTATTAATATACCTTTATACTGTGCATACTGGACAGAGTAAGTCCAAAACGTATTAGCAGGATATAGGACATTATTAGCTTAAAGTATAATTGACCAATGAGTATGAACATGATATGGCATTACCTAACTATAAATCCTGTCCAAAGAACCACCTTCCATTCTCTTGGAGGAGATTTAGGCCCTCATTCTGGTTGACTCGGTAAGCTGTACAAATAAAAAGGAAAAGAAAAGTACTCGCAAAGATCGCAGCTTACCGAGTACCAGAGGGGCCACCCGACAAATCGCCCCCCCCCCCCCCCCCCCTCAGTACCGTATCCTCTCGCAACCAAGCGAGGAGATTTGTTATAAAAACACATCCCCTCGTATGTCCCACTGGTGGAGAGATCATTCGATGGACGCCTACCATTGAATGATTTCTCAAGGGCTCGCAAATATAAGTCAATGGAGATGAACTTATATTTGCGGGCTTACGGCTGAAGAAAGAACGGACCTCTGACGTCATGTGTCATCAGCCCCCCCGTCCCTGGCATCCGCATCATGCCGCCATTAGCATGGGAACACCCAGTGTTTGCATGGGAACACCAATGAAACTTTCCCATGCCCCATCGCCACCACTGCCCATGTCTGCCCCCACTGTGCGAGCACCATTTTTGAAGATCGATATATAGAGTCCATTGCTGTCACATCCAAAAATAAGGACAATATACCGCAAAGCGAGTGTGGCACTCGGGACAACTTGTTAAATAAAGCACATTAACACAGCTCTTATCAACGTTTCATTTATATTATAGAATTTTCATCAGGCTATAACAATCAGTAACAAATTTCTACCTTATATCCCCACCAAATGTGAATTGGTGCATCTGCTGTGCCCAGGGACACTGGATGATGCCATTAGAGCGCTGGGTCACAGCACACGGCACGCCATCGACCAGCACGTTCCCGCGGCAACCAATAATAATAACCAGTGCATGCACAATAATCAACTCAAATGAAAATACATTTCTCTTCTGGAGATAATTTAAACAGTCCACGAGCACTTCATCACAATCCTAACTAGAAGGTTAACCTAAATACATGATGCTACTAAGTATGCACTATAAATATATAATAAATGACAACCAATCAGTAATTTAATCACCCCTCAGATAGTTGCAGCACCTACTAAAAACAAGATATTGGAATTGTGTCATTCAAGCCCAGTGGTAAAATCACCCTCAACCAGTGAATCCAAAATGCTTCAAGGCTGTGAATGGGTGTTTATGCTAAAAACCCATTCACATGTGCGTGGAGATTTTCAGGGTACGGAGGGAGGGACGGCCGTTCATGCTGGCGGTGTTAAAATGACACGCAAAGCTGTGATTTTCGCAACCTTGTGCCTGTCAAACATAATAGCCACCTGAGTCCGGAAGCTTTGCGACATTATAAGGGGCATTTAAAAGAGAAGGAGGTTCGTGTGTTGCCTCCGTCATACAGACCTCCTCCTCTGTCTGGATAAAATAGACTTGCCTACCTGACCCTCTCCATGAGGGAGAATCTGCTCTATTCCTGGACTTCCCTGGTAATGTATGATTGCCATCACCTGTGGGGAGCTGGTTAATTGATAGGAAAGGTGTTTCACCTCAGGTGATGGCAATCATACATTACTAGGGAAGTCCAGGAACAGAGCATTTTCTCCCTCATGGAGGGGTTCAGGTAGGCAAGTATGACCCAAATCTCTCTGCACATGTTGCAGATGTAACATGTTCAGAGAGAGATTTGGGTGTTATTTTGTTTCTGTAAAGGCTAAATACTGGCTGCTTTATTTACACTGCAATATAGATATCAGTTTGAAGTACAACCCCCACCTAAATATAACTCTTTCTCTGCACATGTTACATCTTCCCCACCTGCAGTGCACATAGTTTTGTCCATTAAAGAGAGAATTTGCTTTTGCGAGTGAACCAGAATCAGGGCCTATATGTATACAGCTTGTGATGCCTATGCGCACCTCTGTGGGATCACCATCACTAGAAAAAATGTGCACACCCATGGGAACACTCAGCGTTTCATGGGCGTTCCAATGAAAATGCAGGGCGTTCCCATGGTAATCGGCGGGTGACGTGGGCGCCGGGGGGCAGGCAGCTGACATCAGGATGTGAGCTGCCCTTCCATCCATTTCAGCCTGAAAGTGCATGCATATATAAGTGACCTGAGAGTCACTTTATATATGCGTGCATGCACCACATCTTTCGATGGTCGGCGACCATCAAAAGATGTGGGTGCTCCCCCGCAGCCTGCAAATGGATGTTTATGTTAAACAAGCGCTGCAAAGCGGGAGGGGGGGGGGTGTATGATGGATTTGCAGCCTTAAGAATCAACCAGAATAGCCCCCAATGCATGTTGTGTCTTTATTGTAATATTTGTTTTACAGGTGGAACTAGCAGTGGACCCTTTAATTTCCTGCATATTAATATTTACTATTTATAGTTATCTAAGTACCAGCATGCATGGGAGGCTTGCTAGGACCTGTAGTTCCATAGGTAATACCCAATATTAGCTCTTTAAATTGACACTTAATGCCTAGGGGTGCTGAACATAGCACCGGGTTTCAGCCCTGGCCCTTGAGTGCCCACAAAAGTGGGAGCTTAGTAAATTTACCCCTAGTACTGTTAGATTGCTTTGATCATTGAGGTTGTTAATCTGTGGTCTAAGTGAAGACATTTTTGCATAAAAACAAGAAATAAAAATATGCAAAGATGTATTTTTTTACATTTGCAAAGTTCCATCAAGTTTTACAGATCATTAATTTTCAATTTTTTTAAAAAAAGTTTGCTTTACAAATATTCTAAATGTAATGAAAAAATAATTATTACAAAACCATATATAAATCAATGTGAAGTAATATGATTATTGCAATATGATTATTGCATACCGATACAAGTAACAATAAATGAAAATAAAACCTAAACCAACCTGATACAAATGGAGCCGGTCTCAGTGTTGCAAGGGCTCGCAATAGAATCACCAGCCCTCGCCAGCCGCCAGGCCCCGGCATCTGTTGGGATGGAGCTCCAGCTGCCGTCTGCCTCCTCTCCGTTGCAGTTCGCCAGCCCCCACCACCTCCCTGCACCCCCCACCCTAACCCTGCCCGTCTCCCTGAAGCGGATACGGGCAGGATTTCTGCCTCCGAGTGACTGGGATGTGCGTGCGGTGAGACGCTCGCACGTCCCAGTCTGATGGAGTCCCTCTCAGCCAGGGTTGGGATCATTAGGTTGACATAATGATGGTTGACAGGGGTCTAGGTCGACATGACACAAGGTCGACAGGTTTTTTGACACAGTCGACATGGACACTGTTTTAAGTGCACCTGGTCCCCTCGCTGCGCTCGCCATAATTCGGGCTCAGTGCCTCTATTTTCTAACCTGTGGGTGAGTGGCTGGTTGCCGGGGGAGCAGGCAGCTGGCAGCAGGGAGCATGCATGTGGTGGGGTTGGCCAGGCAGCATGTGGCATACTTCCCAACATTTGAAAATGTGAAAGAGGGTACCAAAAGGGGTGTGGCTTAATCGATATGTGGGCATGGCTTGTAACACCCACTGGGTGTGTCTAGACCTGGCTGGACCAAGGTGGCTCCATCTGTATACAACATATACTATAATCTATATATAACTATATCAATCCATAAATTATATATATAGATAGATAGATAGATAGATAGGCGGCTTCGGGGGGACAGCAGAGTAAGTGGAACAGCAGAGCTAAGTGTCATTGCTGAGTGAGTGGGAGGGGAGATAGTGCTGAATGTCAGGGCTGACTGAGGTGGTCAGTCATTTAGTAGAGAAACCAAGCAGCTCTTAGTGCATGAACAGTGCATGTTGCCAGGTGTATACACAAGTGATGCCCATACACTGTAGCAGCACATGATACCACAATTCCCTAGTGTGTGTGTCCCTGATATTAGCAATATAGAGGCAGCTTGCCTGCCCAGCGCTGGGGAGTAGGGTATATCAGCAGCATAGACATACTGACTGGCTGATAATATTATCCCAGTCTCTACAGATTAATTTGCTGGCGCATGGGTGTCACTGCTGGGGGATCTCTGTCTCCCCTTCCTACTAGATTGTAAGCTCCTCCGAGCAGGGTCCTCTTCCCTCCTGTTGTCAAAGCCCACTTCTCTTCACATTTCACTCACAGCTCTCCTTTACTCCAACACTCAGTGACCATCTTCGTCTGCATACTCCTCTCCATCATTGGCCTCAAGCCTCTATTTGTATGTTGATTGGGTCCTCACTACTTACATTTAAGCTGTAATGTGTATTGATCTGTGGCGCTCTTTATTTGTACTGTATTTTTGTTATTTATTCAATGTTATGCCAAGTTTTGTCTCCCTGTACTGTTCCTTTGTACGGCGCTGCGAAACACTTGTGGCGCCTTATAAATAAAATTATAATAATAATAATCTCATGATGGTCAGCGCAAGTATGAGCAGTGGCTACTGCAACCTGGAGGAAATTATTAAGGATTACTTCTTTACAGCCAGGGAGAACCTCTCCAGAATGCTGCAGGAGATCAGCGGCGCTGACACTGCGGGGGGGACCCGCTAATTAATATTCACTGCGAGCTGGGTCCCGCTCATGGTGGCAGGCAGGGTGCTGTCAGGTGGAACACCTTTCTGATAAGCCGCCATAATGCTTTCCGTTAGCAAAGTTTTCTGAATAGCTGGAATATCAAACTGGCAGAATATATTCCGCCAGATGAGCTGATGTAAATCAGCAAACTGGCGGAATATATTCTGCTTCCACCTGACAGTGAATGTACCCCACAATGTTTTATGTAGAACAATGGATCGCTATTCGGAGCATGGATTGCTAATCAGAGATTAATTCACAATTATTTTGATAATAGAATGACTGCACGTATGCAACATTTGCAATATGCATTCATGGCCAAATTAGCGAATAAATATAAATACGCTTAGAAGTCTCATAGTACTTACAGTTTCATTGACAGGAACTAGCGCTTAGAGGGCGAGATATGGCATTTTCTGGGTGTGTTGGAAAAAACGCAAGTGCCCAGATGTTGTTTGGAAGGGTCTCTGGCATCAGTGTTTACCATTTCCATCCAAGTTTTGGAGAAGATTAGTGGTAGCCAGGGCCGGACTGGCCATCTGGCACTTCTGGCAAATGCCAGAAGGGCCGATGGCCTTGTGGGCCAGTTTTCTGCTTACTGAGCACAGCGCAGTAATTACAGATTTACATCATGACGCTGCAGCGTCATGACGTGACAGTATCTGAGCTTCACCAGCAGGGGGGGTAGCTGAGGGGCCGGCCGCGGGTGTAAGAAAATGAAACTAGGTCCCACGGAGGAGACAGAGAGAGCAGACGCTCTGCGTCCTCTCATCTCTGCTGTTCTTCTGGTCTGCGCTGCACTACCTGTCACAGTGTGTATGACAGGCAGCAGCACCGGAAGCCTTCCACACAGAGCTTATCTCTGTACCTCCCAAGATGTCCGCACAGGCTGGCAGTTCTCACTGCGTCCTCTGCCTGCTGCTGCTTGATGGATTTCTCTTCCTGCTTCTAAGCACGGAAGTTTTCACCCTGCTGCACTCAAATTACAAGCCCGGCCCTCCCCTCTACGAGCTGCTGCTGCTGCTGCACATTCACAGGGAGCCAAGAAAGGGGACGTCAGGAAGATTTAACCCTCTGCCATCCTGTTTTTTGACAGTAAACTTCAAAAGTGTGTTTCATTTTTGTGTGTGTGTGTGTGTGTGGTTAATGGGCATAATGTATTGTGTCATATTCTGTAGTGGGCATTACAGTTTGTGCCACAGTGTGTAATGGACATTATGGTAGGTGCCATGATGTGTAGTGGGCATTATGATGTGTGCCACCATGTGTAATGGGTATAATGGTGTGTATTGCCTCCATAATGTGTAATGCCTCCTTTTTGTAATGCCACGCCTCCTTTCCATGAGACCAGGCCCCTCTTCGCCGCGCAAGGTGGGCCTGTGTGCTCAAAATGCCAGGGCCTATTTCTAGTCCCAGTCCGGCCCTGGTGGTAGCCCTACGCTGGTGAAAATGGAAAACAACTGTTCGATGGTTTGGTTTTGGTGAATGGAACTGTGAATGGATTGCTATTTGCAATGCATTTGCAATTTTCTGCCTATAGTACCCTGCTATTTCTCTAATTATTGATCCATGCTGAATTAAGCCCAATATTTGGATATGTAGATAGGTTGACCTTTGCAGACTTTCAGATTTAGATTGTGATTTACAGCTGTTTGTTCTTTTCTACAGTCACCACGGATACCATTTATCTTCTATTAAAAGTCATTTTTATGGTGTTTACCATTTTTTTGGGATGGGCGTTATTTGAGGTTGGGGGTGGGACAGCATAGAATTGGCAACCAAGTGAGGACAAAAATTGTAAGTTAAGGGATGTACAGTCACAGTGAAAAGAAAAGAAAATAGATACAGTACTTGGGATATTTCCAACACAGACAAATCTTTTTACAAAGAACACAGAAAACTCATATGTTACTATCACGGAACTCTTCTGTTTCTGCAGAGACAGGTGGGAGACCTCCATTTTCATTCAATCGCTTAGCTCTATAGGTCTCATAATGAATGTTGTGCGTTACTTCTTTGAGATCCTGTAGATGAGTCCTAAGAATAAGAAAGCTTTTTAGTGTGGAAAATATTATATTATCTTCAACAGCAATTAATAAATGTGTCTTTCCACCAAATACTTTACATGTATAAACAAAATAAAAATGTGTTAAACAGTATTTTTTATTCTAACATCCTTTAATGCAGCTATCAATAAATTATATATATATATTTTTTAATAAAGTGTTTTTATTGAACAGGATAGGAATACAGAACAAGTATCATATCAAATATGCAATGGCAGTCAATAGTGGCATCATTAGATCTTGAGGTATACATTGCACATTATATCAGTGAAAAATGCTATCACAATAACTGTTCATATGTAATAAAGCCACTTTGGTAACAGCATATGATGTCTCTGTTCTGTTAAAACCTCATATCAACACATTAGATTATCAATTTATTATTAGGTAAACATAAAGATTAGAAAAGAGAAAAGGGAGAAGAAAGAAAGAGCAAAAGAAAAATGACAAGGACATTTATCATGCATGGAGTGCGCAGAGTAAAACGCCATCCAGCAGGAGGCAGCGTGATCCCATCACCTTATGATTAAAGTAATTGTCATCAGTACTCACATCAGTTTAATCAACTAGTATTCTAATATCAAGAGGGTGAAGAATGTGGGGATTCCAACCACCTATTCCAAATCTTCTCAAATTGACATAGAAACATAGAATTTGACGGCTGATAAGAACCACTTGGCCCATCTAGTCTGCCTAAATTTAGGCATAGAGCCACGTGACATGTAAACATATTTTTCGTGTTGTATTGTGGTGTTTACCAACGCCTTCCATTCCAACAAGGCTGGCCCGGTGCTAGCCATCCAGGACCTAGCAATGATCACTTTGGCCAGAGAACAGACATTAATTACATATTGGCTTTCTGAGAGGTTCAGAGGGGCATTGTCCCTACTTCCCAGGACACACAACTTAGGTGTTAGAGCCCGCTCAGGAATTCCAGTGGATAATATTATTGTCTTAACGGCAACCCAGAAAGAGCTAAGTAAGGGGCAATCCCAAAGGAGATGCCAAAAGCTCCCCTGTGGGAGATAGCATTTAGTGCAGTCAGGTGAGGATCGGCCACCAAATTTAACCAACTTACACGGGGTCAAGTATGTTCTATGCAAAATAAATAGTTGGACTTGTTGATATCTCGCAGAAACTGTAGCATGCCGCGGGAGGGCCAGCGCTTCCTCCTATTCCTCCTCCTCAAATTGACCCACATCAGCCTCCCACTTGGATTTTAAAGTGGATAATGGATCCTTATGCATATAGGATAGCAAAAATGAGTAAGCTAAAGAAATAGCCTTTGTCTGCCCCAAATTAGTGAGAAATATTTTTGCTGGAGAGGAAAGCAACTCAGGGGGACTATTGTTAAACTGGGTGTTAAGAGCATGTCGCAACTGCAAGTACTGAAAAAAGTACAGCTGAGACAGCCCATACTCCTCCATCAACTGTTGGAATGATTTCAAGACGTTTGCTTCATATAATTGTCAGATTGTCACAACACCCCGGGATGACCAGAGCCGTCTGCCAGATTAATAAGTGAGCTCAGATAGTTTAACGGAGTGCCAGAGGGGAGCCTCAGGGTCAACAGCTCTGTATCCCATCAAGGACTGAGCCTCCTGCCAAATCCTAATAGCCTGAATGACTAATGGGGGGGGCATCCTGCCGCCCAGCAATAGCTGTGGAGGTGGGACCGTGGGGCATATTTGGTATAAGAATGTAACTGGAAGCGATCTCTGATCAGTGTCTTGTATCCAGAGTCTGAGGTGCGATAATTGACTGGCATAATAGTACAACCTAAACTGTGGCAGGGCCAGACCCCCATCAGTTCTTGGTCTGGTGAGCGTATTAATGCTGATCCTGGGGCGTTTGTTTGCCCATACCAGTGAAGACAGTAGGCTATTCAGATGCCTAAAGAAGGAGGCCGGGACATACACCGGTGACTGCTGCAGTACGTATAGCACCTTGGGCTGTAGGATCATTTTAATTAGATTGACCCTGCCAGTGACATTTAGAGGTAATTTAGTCCACACTAACGATTTATCTTTAATAAGGGATAATATCGGGAGTAGGTTTTGGGGGATGAAGTCCCGACTATCATTTGTGACACTTATTCCCAAGTATTTGAATTGTGAGACCCAGCTAAGCGGGAGAGGGGTGTCTGCAGCGGGGGGTGGGGGGCCGCGTAGGGGCATGATAGATGATTTGGTCCAATTAACAGTAAGGCCAGAGAATCCACCAAACTCCTCCATCACCTGTAGAGCAACTGGCATGGATATTTTATAATCTTTTTAAAAAAGTAATAGGTCATCGGCATAAAGTGCCACGGTATCCGTCCTCTGTCCCAGCTCCAGTCCAGCTATGTCAGGGTGGTCTCTAAGAGCACAGGCAAGTGGCTCAATAGCTATTGCAAAAAGACCAGGGGAGAGTGGACACCCCTGTCTAGTGCCCCACTCCAGAGCAAAGGGGAGTGAGCTGTGACTATTGACAGAAATCCTGGCCATCGGTCGAAGGTATAATAACTGCACCCATTTTAGGAATATTGGGCCGAAACCCATGCGTCTCATTACCTGCCACAGATAGGGCCACTCGACAGAATCGAAGGCCTTATTGGCGTCGAACGAGACAACAGCAGAGCTCGTCTCATCCACATGTGTAGCCTGAATGTGGGTAAACAGCCGTCTTAAATTCGTGCTAGTAGACATACCCGGCATAAAGCCGGTTTGGTCCGGGTGGATGATGGATAGTATCATGTTATTAAGTCTAATGGCCAGAACCTTTGCCAGGAGTTTAGTATCAGTAGTAATTAGGGAAATAGGCCTGTACGAGTCGGGGTAGTCAGGGTTTTTATCAGGCTTTGGTATAACCACTATAATGGCCTCAGACATAGAGTCCGGCATTGTATTTAGCTCAAAGAGACCATTAAATAAGTTCAATAACTTTGGTGCAAACATATCTATGAGGGATCTATAGAGCTCCACCGGGACTCCATCTACACCCGGAGCCCTTCCACCAGGGAAGGACCGGATCGCAGTCTCAATCTCATCAATTGTGATAGGGGCTTCAAGAGAGGTCCTGGCCTTGTCGGACATTACAGGTAAGTTAATATGCTCCAAGTAGCTGGACAAATCCTCCTGTGAGCAGTCCAGTCTGGACCGATACAGATCTCGGTAGAAGCTGAGAAACACATCAGCTATTTCCCCCGTAGATGTCCTCAGCACTCCGTCCGTACTATAGATCTGGGCAATAGTATTAGCTGGACGGTCTGACCACACCAAATGGGCCAAGACACTGGCCGTCTTATCTGCATTCATATATAAGTGGTGGGATTTAAATAGAAGGCTACGAGCATTACGCTCCTCTAAATGAGAGACCCAGTCGTTCTGTGCCTGTTCCCACCTCAGTCGAGACTCCTAGGAGCCACCGCCCAGATGTGCAGCCTCCAGACTCCGACACTCCTCCTCCAATTCTGCACCTCGGACTCTATGGGCCAGCTTAAGGGAAGCAATTTTTGATATGAGGGTTCCCCTCAGATACGCCTTAAATGCATCCCAAACGACCGGTGAAGAGGCAGTGCCTATGTTATCCCCAAAGTATCCCTCCGTCCGGCACTCCATCTCCACCGTTAACACCAAAGGAGAATGGTCTGAGACGCCCCTCGCCCTGTAAGAGATATTTGTAAGTCTAGGCAATATTGAGGGAGAGACCAGGGCAAGGTCAACTCGTGAGAAGGAACTGTGGGTCTTAGAAAAGCAGGAGAACTGAGTCACAGTTGGGTTTTTGAGTCGCCATGCATCTCGCAAACCAATTGATTCTATATAATTGGCAAAACTTGAAGGGCGGTCCTCCATAGGAACAGAGCCCGGGGGCCACCACTTATCTAGGCCCTGGTTCATTAATTTATTAAAATCCCAGAGACATAGAACTGGTGTGTCAGGTGATTGGGCCACATATGCTGCCACGTGTCTCAAAACATCGTAATTAAAGAGGGGAGGGACATATACTGCCAAAATTAAGAAGGGCTGCGAGTATAATTTACAGTTCAGGAATACGTATCTACCCAGTGGGTCCGTTTTAACATCAATAAGTACGAATTGTACCGATTTCTTAATTAGTACGGAAACCCCCCTAGAATGTGTAGTGTGGGAGGCATGGTATGTCCATCCCACCCAGGGCCTGCGCAGAGACAGCAATCTGTTACCCTCTAGATGAGTCTCCACCAGGCAGGTAATGTCAGAGCCATATTGCCTAACCAGTTTGAGAACTAGGGAGCGCTTGACTATCATTTATCCCACGGACATTCCAGGTTAAAATATTAAGTTGCACCATCTTATAATAGAGAGTTTAACACGTTGAGGACATTAATAAATTATATATTTAATGCTCCAAACTTTTGTGAGGCAATCTTTAAATGAAAAGCAAGTGTTACCAGCACTAGATGCCATGGGTGACATGTAGTAGGATGAGAATTTATGACTCTTGAGATTTTTGAAAAAAAAAATAGGCCGAAGTAGCATGTATTGTGTAATCTGCGAATTTAAATGGGTGCAAATTGCGGTGTATATTGCACTTTTTATTGGTGAAATTGCATACTTCAAATCGCGGGTGCCAGAGGCGTAACTCTGGGAGGCAATGGAGTCATCTGCCGTCGGGCTCCTGCTCCCAAGGGGGCACCTCTCCTCTCCTGCCAGTTTGAATCAGTTCATTGAAAGTCATCGATATCACTTCTGTGGCTGACTCCCCCTCATAACATCATTTTTGCAAGTGTCACAACCTGTATTCCTGTATTCAAACCCATGACCTGTCTTACTGGAGACAGACACCTTACTGATTGAGCTATATGGGGGGGCACCAATATTTATCTTGTCTCCGGGCAACTGGGGTGAACTTACGCCACTGGCGGGTGCCGCTCACTTGGCTCCAAGGGGGTGATGTGTGGCTGCCCCACTCCACAGGCGGTGGGTGGGGGGCTGAATGAAAAATTAGACAAAGGCGGTGGTTTGCACATGTCTATTATTGCACATGCACAGACCCCCCCCATCATCGGGGATGGGGCCAAATTCGGACCTGCATGAATAGGTCCGAATTGGCCCCATAGTGCAGTTTTCTGGGAGCCTGGACCAAGGTTAAGCAACTTGGTCTGATCCATTGCCCACTATGCATTGTGGTGGATGTTATAATGGTAAAATAGCACTGTAATTTGGCATCATTTGAACTGGAGGACACTGTAATGTGGCACAATATGCACAAGAGGGCAATTTAATGTTACATAAAAAGAACTAGAGCACTGTAAATTTAGCACCATATGAAATGGAGGCACTATAGTGTGGCATAATAAGTACTGTGGACACTGATAGTCATAGTATGAATTAGGGATACTGTGTGGCATAATTTGTACTGGCAGCCCTATTATCATCATCATGTAAAATAAGTATGCACAGTACAGAAATACAGTACAATGGTTCCTAAAATAAACTAGGTTACTACTTTGGGGCATAATATTAACTAGGTACTACTATATTTAGAAAATGAACTAGGGCACATACTCTCTTCCCTTAATCTCTGTGGGCTGCTGATTCCACCAGCCATCCCCTGGGGAAACCGAATACCTTCTCTTTTAGCCTCACCCATGTGGGTGTCGTGAGAAGTTAGAGGAAAGGATGAATAACATAGCCAGGTAAATGACTTCAGGGAGCTCAAAAGTGTTTCCCCACTATAACCTTGCATGGGGAAGCAATGTTTTGCATATGCGAATGCATATGCATATGGGTGGCATTTAATCCACGCACAAAGGTGTGAAATTAACAGCTTTGCATGAGGATGAGAATAAGGTCCTCTGTCTTGGGTCCTTGTCGAATTCAGATTGAGGCTTGAGTTGGCAAAATTGGCCCCTTAGCAGTATCAAAGTCAGTTTCAGGGAATTTTTCCCCACTATAGACAAACCATGTGCATTGACTATCAGGCAGGCTAAGGATTGACCACTTCCCACTGTCTAATGGGGAAAGTTTGCATGTCACGCACAAGCATTGAAGTTAATTGGGTAAAAACAACAGGGCAGAACTACTGTACCTGTGAAACTGTGTGTTGGAGGATAAAAAAGGAAATACATGCCATGTTTTGTGTATATCTTCTGTGACATCAAGAGAGTTGTACTGCTGTGAACAGCTGTATGCTTTATTCTGCAAAGCAAGTATTTTTAAAGACTGCTTGAGCAAAAAACTTCTTGCCTTCAAACCAACTGCATCAATTTTCTGTGACTGTTAGTATTGCACCAAGAGCTATCCCATTCTCTGGCTTTTCGAGGTGGTAATGGGTGGCGCAGTTGAATGTTATGTTTACACTTGCCCAGAAGTTCTCTAGCCTCATGCAGCTAGATCTTCATCAGTTAAGCTGTATACACACGTTGCAATATATTGCTCAGTGTCTCCTTTTCATCAGCGACCAGAGATCGCTGATGAACAGGAGACTGTGCCTGGGGAGCTGCAGAGGGAAGCTCCTGTGACCAGTGACCATTAGGAGGCTGCACACGGGAGCGTGCACCTGGCGATTTACCGCTGCAGCACAAACAAATCGCTGGCAATATGGTCGATATTAGCAACCCCCTTCTTTCAAACTAGACTGCTGCCGCTCACGCACCGGCTGCCGACGGCATAAAAAAAAAGTGTGTGTCCGGACCAGGGTCCCCCTGACAGGTCCGGCCAAATTGTACCCGCCCCCCCCCCCCTCTCAGCAGCCCTGGCTGCGGAGCGTAGTCGCCAAGGCGTGTGAAGGGAGTAGGTGCCCTTGCTACATGGGGAGGAGGGAAAGAAGCGTGCTGCCAGACAGTTTTACCTTTAGACCAAGGTAGCAGTGCACTCTCTAGGCCTACAGACAGGCAGAAGCAGCCCTAAATCCATAAAAATGTACTGGCATGAAGGACAGTGACAGGCCGTGGTACAGAGGAATACACTACGCCTGAGATTACTCCAGGGATCGCCCTAACCAATTTGATGCCCTAGGCGAGATTTTTGCTGGTGCCCCCTTTTCTTCCCACTATTACTCAGCACTCTTCTCTCAGCATAACACCCATCACGAGCAACACAGATCAGCAGCAGCCAGCAACTCTCATCACTCCTCACCCCCACCAGGCAATCCCGGGGCAATGTGCCAGGTACCAGCAGTTTCCATCCTGGGTGACACTGAGCAGCAAACCGTGGCAATGGGAGAACTAATGGATAAAAACAGCAGTCGGGAGGCCGATCCCTTGCCGGATGTTGGCGATTAGTACATTGCTGGCATCTAAACTACTGTCAGAACACTGGAGCCAGAACTATCCACTATCCACGTCATACCCCCAGTATCCACGTGGGCGTGTAGTTAATTTTATAAAGTGTGGCGAATGCAGCGAGGGGACGCGTATACGCGTCCGCTCGCCACACTCTATAAATTTAACTCCACGCCCACGTGGATAACTGGGGGTATGACGTGGATAGTGGGGATATGAACCTTTGTCTAAGCACAGCTCCAGTTACGTAAATTACGTAGTTTACGTAAGTTATGTAGTTTATGTAGCCAGCATAGTGGTGTATTGGTATTCTCAATACACCATTATGCAAACTACGTAATGGGCGCCCTGCTAATACATAAGTACCGAAATGTATATATTCCACTTTGACATTTTGTTTATTACTCCAACCCTGATATACAGTAGTTTATGATCTTTACTTCCAACCTTTATGTATTTTACATCCATCATCCCCTCTAATTTTGTGACAATAAAAACCCTCCAGATCCAATCTTTATCCTATACCCATACACTTCACCACTTTCATACTTTAAATATGTCACCCCCACCCCTTATATACTGTAATTTCCGCCCACACCTCCCCCTTTATATATTTTATGCTAACGTACACTTACTTGCTAGCTGTGGGGGACTACTCCAGGGTAGAAGGCAAGCCACAGGAGATGAGCACTGTAGTTACCTGTCATCAATCCAGCATAAGGCTTCTGGAGGCAGAGTTGTGGGTGGGCAGAGACTGACAGCGGCTTGCGTGCAGTGTGTGCAGCAGGCCTGCCCCAGGTCCCAGGAGTCACGGCTGCAGCACTGCACATGTCCTGAGAGGGAGCTGGTACAAAGCTGCCATTGTTTAGTGGCCCAATCCCCCCCTGATCTCAGCCGGCTCTTTACCACATTGAAACTGTGCCACCACAGCTGCACAGGAGTATAGTAAGTGCGTGGGCAGGGTATGGGGCATGGTTTATGAACATTTTGGCACCTATGTACATCACTGACCCTCAAGACTCCTTGTCTGCTGGGGCCCGGGACTCCAGTTCCCACAGACCCCCCTAATAGCCCTGGGAGTAAGCAACAGACACAGGATACAATCAAGGACCGGAACCAGGTATAACAGGAACTAAAATCTGAAGGACAATAACCTAGATTCATCCTAGGGTACTAATGGAATTAAGGGAGTAATTAGCAACCCCTCTGTATTACATTTTTGAGAACTCATTTTCATCTGGTAAGGTACCAAAAGACTAGAGAATAGCGGAGTTAGTACCAATATTCAAAAAAGGAAAAAGGGAAGACCCAGCTAACTAAAGAACTGTGAGCTTAACATCAATAGTGGGTAAATTATTTGAGGGATTTTTAAGGGATGGTATCCAAAAATATTTAGAGCTTCACAGTCAAATCAGTATTAACCAACATGGGTTTGTGAAAAATCGATCATGCCAAACAAATTTACTTGGCTTTTATGAGGATGTCAGCAACAACCTTGATAATGGAAATGCAGTAGACGTGGTGGTACTTGTGTAGTTTCACGGTGCCAGTCTCTTTTTACTCTTTCTTTGAAAATTGGCAGCTTGCCAGAGCAGTCTGTTTACTTTTACTTTGAAAAACTTGGCAGCTTTACAGCTAGCGTGCGGGCAGAGTCTGTGTTTAGTTTGACTATGAAACTTGGCAGCTTTACAGAGTTCTATACTGTATGCAAGCAAAGAAGTAGTGGATAGGAAAAACACAGCACTCAATGTAAACTATGTTAACAAGATGTTAATGAATCCTGTATGTGAACAAATTTCAAAGATACAAAACCAGATCGAGCTTAGCAGGGTCAACAGGTGTATTGCATACAATGCTCCAGATCTATTCAATCCACATTCTCCCCTATTTAAAAGCACAGGGGAGACAGGGGAAAAAGCAACATGGTGCAGGTCAATAAAGTAAAACAAATATTTAATCTGACAATTGCACTTACAATAAAGTGACTTGATATAAAAGCATGAACAGTGTGTCACTGGCAAAAACAGCAGGCATGCGATGTCATCAGGATCGTCCTTCAGTCTGGGTCCCTTGGTCCGGGGGCAAGGGAGGCTCAGTCCAGGATTATCTTCTGCTTCACAGCTGTTTCCACGGGTCCACACGTCAGGCTGGTGTTTAAAAAGCACGCTTAAACGCGTTTTCAGAAAGTTCTTCCTTCGTCGCTTCTAGCTTACTAGCATGAATAAAAAAGGGCATGGAGACTAGGAACTCAAATGTAATTATGCCACTGTACAAGGCATTGGTTAGACCAGTGGTTCTCAACCTCGGTACTCAGGGACCTACAACAGTGCACATTTTCCAGATCACTACACAGAATCAAAGGTGAAATAATTAGCTCCACTTGTGATCTTTTAAAATGTGCCAATGATTAATTAATGCTGTGTATCTGTGAGGTGACCTGGAAAACGTGCACCGTTTGGGGTCCCTGAGGACCGAGGTTGAGAACCACTGGGTTAGACCACATCTAGAATATTGGGAACAATTCTGGGCCCCACACTATAAAAAGGACATTATCGAACTGGAAAAAGTCCAAAGAAGAGCAACCAAACTAAAAAAGGGAATGGAGAATTTAATCTATGAAGATAGATTGAACCACTTAGAACTGTTTATGCTAGAAAAGAGACATTTAAGGGGGGACATGCTTAACATGTACAAATATATCAGGTGCCAATATAAGGAACTGTCAGACGCCCTTTTTACCTTTTAAGGAAGGACTCAAGGACACGAGTGTTATGATCCAGGAAGTAACTGAGGTAACAGAACATCTCCATACTGTATGGTGGTGCTGCCTCTAACCTCACTCTATTGGCCCTTCCGGACAGGTGGTTGTGGACTGCGGGATGCTAGGCTTTGCCTGTAGCCGCCATGGCTGAAAGGGCGAGTTAGGCCCGCCCAAGCTCCAGTGCAGCCAGGTGTTAGGTGGGGACAAGCCCACAACGACCGCCAAGGATAGGTCCAAGAGGACAATCTGACTAAACTAATAACCCAGACTAAATAGGATAAGTACAAGTCCCTGAAGTGACACAAGTATGGAAAATAATAATGAAAATACTGCGACTCCGTCACAACCAAAACAACAGTCAAGCGACCCTGTCGCAACCAAACACCAGGCGACCTCGTCGCACACAGACAGGTTGTTCCTAGCACAACTTAAAGGGGAACAACCGCACATAAATAAACTGGAGGAATAATGCCCAACCTCCTCTTGGGCAACTGACATGCACCACAGTGCAACCTAACCGTAGCCTAAGACTACTCACAACACCGGGCATAAGATGGAAGGTAGTGGTTCCCAGATGTTTGGGAGTCAGCAGACTCAAGCAGGAAAGGTAGCAGCAGCACATCCCAGGAAGAATCCTGCATAAGGGACAGGATGACTGGACCCAGACTGCAGCAAGACAAGAGACTTGACAGAACAAGACAATCCAGACCAGGAAATTGCAAACCAAGAAACAGGAAGCTATCACTGGCTCTGCATTGCTAGGAAGAATGCCTTAAGAAGGACTCAGGTGATTAGCACACCTGTGACATCTCCAGCCAACCTGCCAGCAGGAATAATGAGCTCATTATCAATCAGCCTTGTGAATAAATCAAGACTCCAGAAGATTTGAGCTGCAATGGCACAGACTGACCTCCGGAGGCCACCAAAGAGTCAAATGTCAAACACAAACTAAACAGAACACAAAACTGAACTGAACCATACTAATGGTTCCTAACAATGAGGACATGAGTTTAGATTAGAGGAAAGAAAATTTGTTTCCCTTAGAAGAGAACATTTTTTACAGTAAGGGCAGCCAAATTATGGAACGCTGGAGATGTGGTGTCGGCAGACACAATGAATACATTTAAAATAAGGTTGGAGAAACGTCTATTGGATAAAAACATACATGCAATAATCGTAATCTGTCCTTAAATATATCAGTATACACTACATATAACAAAGAATGAAGCTAATACACCAAGGTTGAACTGGATGGACATATGTATTTTATTCAGCCTTAAATACTATGTTACTATGTAACTATAACCGGCATCAGGTACAGATGTAGCTGCCCTCAGTATTGCCAAGTGCTCACTAGATCCCCCTAGCTGGTGAGCGCTGGCGGAGGGTGGCAGCAAGTGGTCCAGCAGATAGGGATGTGTGAGAGGCTCACTCGCTCGTGCGTCCAATTGCTGAGAATGGAAGTGCAAGCGGCTCGTATGTGTGCCCCATTCTGTCGCACGGCGCCGGCTAGCAGCCAGCTATCCTTTTGCCAGGAGCCACTCTAATGAGATCGGCTCCATCTTTAAAGGGCAGGCTGGATTATATACTGTAGATAGCAAGTTCCAATTAGGATAACTGGGAAAGGACAAGCCTCTTAATACCTAGATTAACTGCAGCTGACACAAAAGTAAAGGGCTAATTATGTAGCAGCTGAGACTGCTCACAGAACACCTACAGGACCTAGGCTGCAGTTACCCAGACCCACCAGAGGTGGCTCGTAACACTCTGCTAGCTACCATCCAGGGTCTGGGTCCATAGCAAGGAACCAGTGGAAATGAGCCAACTCTAAATCGATGTGATACATACTGTATAAAGCAGAAGTGGTTTCAGGTTCAGCTTGAGGAAGCCTGGTGGTGGAAGCAAGCCAAGTAGCCACTGCACAGGGGGTAGAGTCAGTGACAGACTGTTACTTTTGTTAAGAGAAATTGCCTATCACATCAGATCCAGTGGGATAAAACAAATCTGTGAATGCTTGCCACAGGCAGTGAGGTGCAGCCAGTCACAGATGTTGGAGCATTTTCATTCACCAAATTCCAAGTTGAGCTTTCATCTGGACTGTTTTATATCTCCAAGCTCTGCCTCCTTTAATAGCAGCCATGTTTCTCAACAGCAGGATATTAATTCCAATGTCCAGGAGGGCAGAATACAAACCCTAACCCTAACTAGGGTGATCCCCTAGTGCCTTTGACATTGTGGATCACCCTCTCCTCCTCCACACACTCCAAAACATTGGCCTCTCTGGCACAGTCTTCAACTGGTTTTCCTCTTACCTCTTCAACCGTTCCTTCTCAGTCTCTGCCTCTGGCTCCACCTCACCACCTTCCATCCTTCCTGTTGGGGTCCCTCAGGGTTCCGTCCTTGGCCCCCTTCTGTTCTCTCTGTACACCTCCTCTCTGGGTGCACTCATTAACTCCTTTGGCTTCCAATATCACCTCTATGCGGATGACACCCAAATCTATCTCTCCTTTCCTGATCTGTCCCCCACTGTTTTCTCTCAAGTTTCCAACTGCCTCTCTGCCATCTCCACCTGGATGTCTGAGCGATTTCTGAAGCTGAATATGGACAAAACCGAACTTATTATCTTTCCCCCACCCAGAGCTATGCCCCCTACTAATATCTCTATCACTGTTAACAACACCATCGTCTCCCCCGTTCCCCAACTCCGCTGCATGGGTGTCACTCTTGACTCCTCCCTCTCCTTTGCACCCCACATCAAAGCCCTGGCCCATTCTTGCCGGTTCCAGTTACGCAACATTGCTTGCATCAGGCCCTTTCTCTCACAGAGTGCAACTAAGCTGATCATCCACTCACTGGTCATCTCACGGTTCGACTACTGCAATGTTCTCCTCACTGGCCTCGCTCAATCCCAACTGTCTCCTCTCCAATCTGTCCTCAATGCTGCAGCCAGGCTTATCTTCCTCTCCCGTCGCTCTAATTCTGCCACTCCCCTTCAACAAAATCTGCACTGGCTTCCATTCCCCTAGAGAATCCTCTTCAAACACCTCACACTCACACACAGGGCCATCTCTAATTCCATTGCTCCATATATCTATAACCTCATCTCCATTCATACACCCTCCCACCCTCTACGGTCGGCTGACGACTGTCGTCTCTCCTCCTCCCTGATCACGGCTTCCCATGCTAGAGTACAGGACTTTGCCCGTGCTGCACTCCTTCAGTGGAATGCACTCCCTCGCTCCATTAGACTCTCCCCGACCTTGCAAAGCTTCAAACGGGCACTGAAAACTCACCTATTCACCAAAGCATACCCGTCCACTGCATAAACCAGCTGGTTCTCTGACCCCTTGCCTTTTTACATCCTGCTATCTAACCACCACCCACTAGCGTGCACCTCTTGTAATCTGTCTGTCTCCCCTTCCTACTAGATTGTAAGCTCCTCTAAACAGGGCCCTCTTCCCTCCTGTTGTCAAAGCCCACTTCTCTTCACATTTCACTCACAGCTCTCCTATACTCCAACACTCAGTGACCATCTTTGTCCGCATACTCCTCTCCATCATTGGCATCAAGCCTCTAGTTGTATGTTGATTGAGTCCTCCCTACTTACATTTAAGCTGTAATGTGTATTGATCTGTGGCGCTCTTTATTTGCACTGTATTTTTGTTATTTATTCAATGTTATGCCAAGCTTTGTCTCCCTGTATTGTTCCTTTGTACGGCGCTGCGAAACACTTGTGGCGTCTTATAAATAAAATTATAGTAATAATAATAATAATAATAATAATAATGCATTGATTTTTTTCAGGCTTGGTTCTCACGACACCACGCAGTTCACATTTTCCTGGTCACGCAGCAGGTACACAGATTTATTAATTACTCACATTTTAAAATATCCACAAGTGGAGCTAACTAGGGATGCAAAATCAGGCGATATTTTTTTCAATTCCAGGACTCAATTTTAGGATTGAAAAAATATCAAAATATTACATCCTTTCGGGATTGAAAAATGCTTTATCTTGGGATTGTCTTCCACAATAAAATAATGCCCTCCCCCCCCCCCCCCCAAACTGGCCACCCTGCACATTTACTCACGTGGCGGGTGGGAAGTGCATCGATGCGGGAGTGCAGCGAGGAGCAGCGCAGTGCAGCCGGGAGCTGTGCGGTGAGGCCGGAAGTGCGGCCAGAATGCTGACCCCATAACCTCTGAACATGTCACAGCTGGGGACTGGAGCAGCCAGGCAGCATCTGAGCGGGTTATCACAAAAATTCCAGGACTGGAAACTCCAATCCCTGTATTCAAATCCCTATAATTTTAGGGCCAAATCCCTGGACCACGCTGACCCCGATCCTGGTACTGGCCCTCCTAGAGGTAATTATTTTACATGTGTTTCTGTGAGAGAGTGAGATAGAGAGATGTACATATTGTATTTAGAAACAAGGGCACTCCAAGGTGACTTTAAAATTAAACCTTATGGAAAGTACGTTTTGGTCCAGAACAGGTTCAGGAACCCAGATGATGTCCTATTTAATTAGAGGTTCAGGAACTGAGTCCCTGCTGGTTCCTGCTGAAAAATAGCACTGTGTACTGTATATATCAGCTGACATACTGTAAAAGAAGCAAGTTTATAGATAAAAAACTTTTATATAAGTTAATGGTGGCCAGCCCATATAACAAAAAAATCCTTATATCCTAAACAAATATTCACAGTACATAAACTAAAAACAAACAAAATCTACAAAACAAAAAATGTCTAAATATATATAAAGCAATTAGTAAATATATACAATTGTCTCAATGTAAAGGTCCCCATACACAGTCCGTTCGTGGCGAATCCGTTTTGTACTTTGAGATGCGCGCTTCAGCGACAGCTCATCGTACAGTACAAAAAGTGCTGCACATACCATCGCATCGCATGTACAATGCATGCACCAGGCATGCGATGCGATGCGTGCTTTACAAGTACAAAACGGATCCGCTAAACGGACCGTGTATGGGGACCTTAAGGGTGGATCTGGATGACATGAGGTCCTCATTTAGCCAGCATTGGTGTAAGCAGGACGGATGATGTAATGGTTAGCATTACTGCCTCACAGCACTGAGGTCATGGGTGCTATTCCCACAACGGCTCTAACTGTGCAGAGTTTGTATATTCTCCCCGTGCTTGCGTGGGTTTCCTCCCACAATCCAAAAATATACTGGTAGGTTAATTGGCTCCCAACAAAATGAACCCTAGAATGTCTGTGTGTGCTTGTACATGTGGTAGGGAATATAGATTGTAAGCTCCACTGGGGCAGGGACTGATGTGAATGTTCAACTACAGTATACTCTGTAAAGTGCTGCGGAATATGTGTGTGCTATATAAGAAACTGTTAATAAATATATAAACTTGAATGATGTCCACAAAAGATATACATTTTTCTGTTTTGCAATGTAAACAATAGTTGATGAGCACTATACCTATACGGTAAGGTGACTGCGCACCCATTCTCAGTTAGATTCCATCTATGTGTCCCTGTGGATGTATTGATAGGTGAGCGCTAGTGGGCCAAGGGAGGGCATTGATGCCACAGAGTGCTGGGATGGCCAGATGATATCCCCGACACAGCCCCATAAGTGTTCACTCCCAGCAGCAGGCAGCTTGTGTGAAACCACAGCAGTCACAGGTGCTCCGGACTTGATCCTCTTGGCATAAATCAGATGGAATAATGCAGGCGGTGCTCAGACAATAATCGGTCAGCAGTGTTCAGGTATCCCTTGATTCTCTAATGCATTTCATTCCTGACGGGAACTTTATCAAAAATTGCTTCTTTGATAAATTTCCCATCAGGAACGAAACGCGTGCACATACCTGCAGTAATCCAAGATTGGGTGCAAGGACCACATGTTTTGTTGAAGGCAAAACCACACACCCATTTGCATGAAGATGATACTGAAGGCCTATAGAGGAGTGGACAAGGAAGACTGTGAAGAGTATGGTGAAATTGTAAAGACGCTTTTTCAGTTATGTTTTATCACTCCTGAGTCCTATATAAAAAAACTATTGGGGGGATCCGAAATCACCACATTGGATATACTGATTGGCCTGATTTGCCAAGAGCAGTTGTATTGTATGTGTGCCCCAGAGATTAAAAAGTGGGTTTCAGACTAGGAGTCACAAAACCTAAAGATGGTTCCCAAAAGATTCTAGGATACTCTGGGGATTCAATCACCATAGTTAGCCCCCACCTTATTGATTCTGCTGCAGTTATTTCTATAAAAAGCATTAACATAAATGCAAATAGATGACACAAAATATTACCTCCAGATAGAATCACAATGGGGAGTTAAAGCGTATGTGCCATATAATAAGATATCTAATGTGCCAATACGAATAGGAATTTTGTGATGAAGACAGTGGGGGAAATTTACTTACAAAAATACCCCTGGATTTGGTATGCATAATACTGCCTACACATATTTTCGTCATTCACTATGCTGAAAATATGCCAATTCGTATTCATGGCACATTCATATTCGTAATTACGAATACGAATGCTTATGCCACCGAAAGAATACAAGTAGGTAGGATACTATGTATTCTGGTAATATTGGTTTCAGTATCGCGCTCTACCCTCTAGGTTGTTTATTGGTGCAGCAAATCTGGGTCTTGTCCAAAGACCTGATAACATAGATATTGTATTGGGGGTAGAAATGCTCAATCCTTGGTTTCTGATGTGTGTGGTTACTTGTTTGTAATAGAGTATAAATAGAGTATAAATATACTGTGAGGCTGGTGTGGGAAAACAAATGATCTTTATTATCACTGGTGCAATTAAGATAAAGAGTCTCTTAATGAAGGGTGAAATGGGGGTGGTCAGCCTGCTGGTGGGCGTCACTGGGGCCAGAGGTGTACTGTGGATCTCACTGTTGTGTCTTCCACAGGCTCTGGTATGCGTGTCAGCCTCCCTGTGTCGACCTGGGTAGGGTGGGGGACCAGTGGGGACTCCGTGCGGGTGGGGGGCACTGGGGTACCGCTGGTGGGGGGTAGGGGGAAAGTCTGTGATGAACACTTGTGGTGTGGGGTGGAACGCTTGAACTGGGGGTTCACTGGCTGGAGTCTCAGTCCGTACAGGTGTACACGTTCCTGGTGGTCAAGGCAAGTGCTGGGTGGTACCGGGGGCTGGCGTCTCTAACCCTTCGGTGGTGCACCTACAAATCTACCCCTCGCACAAGACCTACCCGCAGGGGGGCCAGTGCCTCCGCCAAAGGCCAAAAACCCCCCAAGGGGAGCAGGACTTAATATTCAACCTGTCCGCAACACCCCTTTCTGAATCTGAGATGTGCCTCCTGAGTAAAGGACTTTCTTTTGTCCCCACACACTCCCCCGACAAGTTCAAATGGAAAGTGGACACTTTCAAGTTCCAGCGGACGCTGAAGCTTAGAGAATTCTTCGGCAAAACAGCCACTCATCCTGAAGCCGAACCCTTACCCTTGGCCATACAACGCCTGGGACCACCGTCCAGGTTTGACCCACACTCCACCAACGCATCTATCAAGACGTACTATCGTTTGCTGGACTGTGCCCTACCTGACCCACCCCCCCAGGTACACCCCAACTTGTCTGCTTCTGAGCGCACAGCTCTTGCTGAGCTCAGTAACAGAAGAGATATCATCATTAGAGGGGCTGACAAGGGTGGGGCCATAGTGGTCATGGACACCTGTATGTATATTGAAGAGTGTAATCGTTTACTCAATGATACCTACACATATTCTTTGTTGGCACAGGATCCCACCGGTGACTATAAAAAATCCCTGGACACTCTGTTGTCACGGGCAGTTAACAACAATATCATCACCAACTCTGTTTGTAAAAAGCTCACGGTGGAATACCCAGTGGTGCCCATTTTTTATACTATACCTAAGATCCATAAGGACACACGGCGCCCCCCTGGGAGACCCATCATCTCTGCCAGGGGGTCGCTGTGTGAGCCTATTTCTATTTTTCTTGATAGTTATTTACAACCTTGCATACAGGCATTACCCACCTATCTCAAGGACACCAATGCCCTGCTTGGTATCCTATCTAATTATGAGCATGTCGCCAAGGACACCATGTTAGCAACACTAGACGTGTCTAGCTTGTACACGTGTGTATACCACATTCAGATGGTCTCCGGGCAGTTGGTAACCTCATTACCAACAATCCATTAGACAACGGTCCGGACCCTGTGTTCTTTTTGGAGTTGTTGGAATACACCCTCAAGCATAATTTTTTCTTGTTTGATGGTAGGTTTTATTTGCAAAGGACGGGGTGTGCGATGGGTTCTGTCGCCCTGTCCTTTGCAAATGCCTACATGTGGGAGGTTGAGCAGGGTTTATTTTTGCGTGAGGAGCCCATACGCAGGCACTTAGATCTGTATACTCGATACATTGATGATCTGCTGATCATATGGAACGGGCCCCTCACTCCTTTAGAGGTTCTTATTACAGCACAGAATGCCTCCGACCATTGTTAGCGACATTAAATTGTCGCTAACATCTAGTCCACGGGAAATTCATTTCCTGGACGTGAACATCAGTATAGCGCAGGAGCAGATACACACTGCACTATACATTAAGCCTACTAATCGGAACACCATTCTCCGAAATAACAGCTTTCACCCCCGTTCCACTGTGGAAGGACTGCCGTATTCGCAGTTCCTGCGCATATGCAGAATAACCTCTGACCCCCAATTATGTTTACAGCAACTGGATGAAATGTTGCACAAGTTCGTACAAAGTAGGTACCCCAGGGCTAACCTCATCAAGGCCAAAGATAGAGCGCTGGCACAGGATAGATTGGCCATGATCACCAACAGCCAACCCAAAAAACCTCAAACCCCAGCGCTGCCCTGGGTCAATGAATACAGTACGTCCAACTTGACCACCACCAAACTTGCAAAACGTTGGTGGCCTATAATCACGTGCGATCCAGATCTAAAAAGTTTTAAAACCACCAGATTATTGCCAAGCTATAAACGCAGCGGTAATCTGAAAGATCGATTGGTAAAATTGGATATCACTGCATTTCATTCCCAGCCACCAGGCACCAGACAACAGGCCAATGGGTGCTACCGTTGCCTGGGATGCACTACGTGCAGTTCACTTACACCCAGCACAATTATACAACATCCCCACACTGGGCAAAAATTCAAAATACGCTAGCCCCTCACATGTGCATCCAAATTTATTGTATATGTGATTATCTGCCCCTGTGGCTTGTATTTTGTGGGGAAAACGGATTGTACTTTCAAGGTCAGAATGGCCCAACACCATACACCACATATGAAGCCGGCTGCCCCGATTGCATGGGAAGGGGGTAAGTTGATTGCCTCACTTTCGTGCTATATATGTGGTATATTGACACTGTATTCTTTGTATACAAAAAAAGTTCTTGAAAAAAGTCTGACCGACTGGAATGTCGAACTTGAACCCTTTGGTGGTCTGAGAGGTTTTTTTTAATTAGCCCTGTGAGTGCCGCCCATCTCCCTACATATAACTGGATCACTTCTGCACCCCGGAGGGCACCCGGGCAAGTAAACCTTCCCTAGCTGTGGAGTGCCTGCCAATTCGATATATATATATCTTAACCCTTTGAATGCCAACATTGCTGTGAGTGATCCTT
Source organism: Crinia signifera (assembly GCF_055691185.1). Taxonomy (NCBI): domain Eukaryota; kingdom Metazoa; phylum Chordata; class Amphibia; order Anura; family Myobatrachidae; genus Crinia; species Crinia signifera. Next base: position 69,540,997 of record NC_139224.1, read on the forward strand.
AAAATATCCGCTAAAAAGGCCAGCATTGCTCGCAGCGACTTTTCTTTTAGTACAAGTAAATACAAATTCAGCAAGTCAATTAATTGTAGTTTAGTAAAATATTGCACCACAAAACAACAAAAAAAAGAACAGTCGCTGTAAGTGGTACTGGCATTTTTAACGGATGTCTTGAGGATCTCTCACAGCAATGTTGGCACTCAAAGGGTTAAACTTTACATGCAAGGGTTCCTGCACATTGCTTTTTAAAATGCATTAAACAGAACAACAAAAATCCTCTTATTGGCATGATATAAACATCTGTTATCAGAGAACTCACCTAATTACAAAGTCACGAAGAAGTGAGAACTCACAGTGTGCCAAGTTTTCAACTGAAATATATAAATAAAAAAAGTTTCACTTATATTTAAAATGGTAATAATAAAATCCATGATCACACTTTAGCCCAATAAAATACATACTGCACGGTAAGGTGATAAAAAGTATGTAATTGTTTTATTATTATTTATTTGCAGGTGTAACATTGATTACATTTATCATAATGATACTTCCTTCATCCATAACATTAATTAAAACCATTGTACAGACCTGAGCCATTGAAACAGCTCTTTCCTGCTAAGTGGACAAACAAGACCTTGGATGTTGTGCTGTGGAATCTGGCACTAAAATGTTAGCATCCCATTGTTTAGACTTTTTTAACACATTCCACAGATGATGAATCGTATTGGGATATGGGGAATTTGGACACTCGGTCATGTTCCTGAACTCTCTCATATTCCTCACACGATGCCTGAATTTTTTTTTTAGTTGTACCAGGGTTTATTATCCTGCAAAAAGAGGCCACTGACATTAGGGAATACTGACAGAATGGTGGAGGATTATATGGGTGACAGCATCCAAGTAGGCATGTCAGAGAGTCCATACCTGTACTGGCATCAAAATGAGCTATCAATTCTTACAGGAAGACCAGCGTCCACAAAGTACACACATACTTGTGGCGGTGGATTCCAGTGGGGATGAATTAACACTGTTAGGTGGATGATGATGTACATGACACTGAAGGGGTGAGGAATTGGTGGATGAGGAGGACGACATCTTGCCTAATCTTAGCCATTTTGTGCAGATTAATTGCCATCTTATTTTGTGGGGGCCCAAATGAACCAATAATTTCATCCGCAGTCATGTGGCCGACCCTGGGGCTGAAATGATTGGTTTGTTAAAGGGTGCCTGGCCTGTTTACACAACATAAATTACCAAGGACAAATCCATGTTGCAACTCTTTTTTTATTTTTGTGCATTATGTGCACTTTGGAGCCTAGATGGGCCACGCGTTTGTGCTGTCCACTTGTGTCACTTTGCATAGCCATCCAGCTACCTTGGTGCATCTTTTGGCCTAAAAACAATATTGTGAGATGTGAGGTGTTCAGAATAGACTGGAAATTAGTGAAAATTAATGTTATTGAGGTTAATAGTGTAGGAGAAAAAAAAATCTGCAATTTTTTTTAGTTTTTATGCCCCCCCCCCCCCCCCCCCAAAAAAAAAGGCACTTCTAGAAGTGCTTCATTGACAGGGGCTGCTGTAATTGGACAGCAGACACAACTGCTGTCCAACCACAGCAGCTAATGTCAACTATGCTTTTAGAAGCCATCACCGTACGTCACTGGTCGACATGGACATGTATAAGTGTTCTGTGGCCCCTTTGGTGAGTGTCACACTTGCTGGGGCATTCGCTCAATAGTGGGTGGGCATGGGGGGGGGAGCAGGGGATTATACATTGTTTAATGGGTGCGCTCATAGAAACACTGGGCTTACCACTGTGAACGCAGGTGTGTCTATGTCTGCTTGGGGTGGTTGGCTGATCTCTGGCCAAAATAAAAGTCAGTCTAGACTGACTTTTATTTGCAAAGGAAAAAAAAAATATTTGATGGTGAGCGACCATCGAATGATTCTTTTTCCATGCGGCCACATGCGAATGGATGTGTATGCAAACACATACGCTCACATACTAGTGAGTTCATTCAGATTGTAGAAAAAAATGTATTTAAACTGCAGCTGAAGATTTCTTGTATGGGGGTTATTTGCAGATCATCATCAGAGATATAGGGGTTTAAGTTTTAAGAACTTTTTTTGCATACAAAGAATACAGTGTCAATACACCACATATGAAGCCGGCTGCCCCGATTGCATGGTAAGGGGGTAAGTTGATTGCCTCACTTTCATGCTATATATGTGGTGTATTGACACTGTGGGCCTTATTTTGGTTCATTCTTTCTGACAAAATCCTTCTTAGATGGACAAAACCATGTGCACTGCAGGGGGGCAGATGTAACATGTGCAGAGAGAATTAGATTTGGGTGAGTTATTTTGTTTCTGTGCAGGGAAAATACTGACTGCATGATTTTACACTGCAATATAGATCTCACTTTGAAGAAAAACCCCACCCAAATCTAATTCTCTCTGCACAAGTTACATCTGCCCCACCCGCAGTGCCCATGGTTTTGTTCATCTAAGAAGGATTTTGTCAGAAAGAATGAACTAGAATAACCCCCATAGTAACAGACTCCTGTGAGCACCACTATGACAGTGGTATTGTTGTAAGTGTAGTATGTACATTAATTTGCACTGCTAAATAAATCTACAGTACATGTAAAATGTATGGACATTGGGATAGAGGGCTTTCCTGTTTGTGTAGGATGTTCTATAGCTGTTAGACATAAAACATTCACAGTTCGAAAATGGCTGAACTTTCCCAATAAAATACGTGTATAAACCAGAAATTGTGAGGTAGAAAAGAAAAACGTTTTAACAGTCTAGGGGCCGTCGGGGTGCATTAATGGCACATCGGCTCTGTGGGAGTGCCGATTCGCCAAACAGATGTGTACCTTCTCAACCTAAAGGCTAGACACAGCAAAATGGACTCATTTGTGACATACAGTAATTAAGGTTGAAAAAAACGTTAGTCCATTGAGTTCAACCTATTTGACTTCAGTAGGTCACGATAAGCTTTTCTTTGTGGGTCTGCATGGGTCTGTATGCTCCCACGATCCATAGGATTGCATAGTGTGTATGCTCATACAAACAGGACGTAGCTTGCCACAACAACTTGCAAGCGTAATTCCTCCAATGGCAGATAGGATGAGAGCAGCCACATTTGTATTTGTAGGAGGGCATAACATTTATAGTTTGCAGGAGGTCACCGAATACCCTAGCACCAGTTCTTTATTTTTACCTGAGGTCTGGATATTTTTGGAGGCTTATACTGTATGTAATCTACAGCTTTATGTAGCTTCCATTGATCATTTTTACTGACTCAGTAATATTCCTGTATAAGTTTTCTATATAGGTAAATAAGAGTGACTTTATTGTAAAATTATGTGAAGTTGTGATTTTTGTATTCTGTTTATCTGGCACACTCTTTTGTATGTGTTTTTGGTTACAGAAATAAACATAATTAAAATATTTATTTTACTGACTATTTGTGTACCTGGCTTTTTATTTGGGTTTGTAATAATATCTGGAAAACAAGGCCTGGTTCAGCATTGTAGTTTTGCAAAAATGTAGCATGTTGGAGGCCACAAAGCACAGGGCAAGACTGGGTCCCTCTCTGCAATGTTATGGCAAATTTATGGCAAATTTATCAATCGCTACAATTTGGGCATAGCTGCAAAGGCAGGGGCAGGCCAGCCATGTTTTGCTACACAGCGGCTGCATGTGATGTCAAGCAGCCAAAGCCACCCACCCTGCAAATGGTCTCGACATGCCTGGGTTGTACATACTGCACCCACCTAACGTCCTTCCCAAACTCTGCCCACTGCCAGCATTTAGACTGCGGCCTCCTTTAGCATCCTTAATAACTGTCTGCTGCAAGGTGGTGACCATTTTATTTAAAGGGAGCAGGATCATCAGGACCGTGGACGAATAGATCTGCAGTATGTGGGAGGGAATCTCTTGACAGTGAGCAAGGGAGTAAGGGTGCACCAGATATTTTCTAGCAGTGGTCGCCAAGTTTTTGTTTCGCCACTATCTGTATTCTCTGTATTGGGATGCTGAGGTTGGTCTTTTGACTGCTGGCATCCTGACCTCTGGGATATCGTATGTATCCCCTAGGAAGAAACAGTGACTGATGACTGATTTTGCTTCCGTTTTGATTTGTACCATACAAGTCACACTGCATTATTTATCGTTTGTACACTGACTGCAGCTGAGTTGTCCACTGAGTGTGTTTATCTGTCCTCATTTACTAGTGCTCTCATCTTACAAAATAGTATTCTAACAGGTTATATATTTTTACAGTATTTCTCTTACCTTCAACAATACCCCATGGAGTTTTACGTCCCAAAACTCTCTTTCCATTCACCTGATATTCTTTATCGCTTCCAACCACAGCAAACGGCATACTCTCCTGCTAAATGATAAAAAGATAAAGATTAAATATTTGACTACCAGATTGTTTGGTATGGACATCACATACCCTGATATTTCAATTCCCATACAGTACTGTATAAAAGATTTAGGCAGGTATGGAATAAATGCTGCAAAAATAGATGTGTTAATAGTAGGAGTGAGTGGGTTTAGATTCTGGGAATCCGAACACCGCAAGCAACCCCGATCTGAGCCCAAACCTGAGCACAGCTCAGACATTCCCGCCCAGTCTCGGAGATCAGAACAAGGCAAAATGTCATCATCCCGCATCAGATCCGGACAGTGTTTATAATTCCGGGCGGCTCGGAGGAAGGGTCCGTGTTACTGGTGGTCTGGTGTTGAGCATGTGGGGTAGCGACCTGGTGGAAGTGTCCTGTGTTTCTCTGCTGAATAGGTGCAGTCCTCTGTATGCTGTGCTTCATAGTGCTGGTGTCATGTCACTGTGCTGCCATATGTCCAGTCTTGTGGTACTGTGTGACCTGCTGCTGGTGTCCTGTGCTGCCATAAGGCAAGTCCCGTGGGGCTGTGCTGCCTAGTGCTGGTGTCCTGATCTGCCTAGTGCCGCCAGAAGTCCATTTGTGCTGCTGTATTAGTCCAGTCCAGTGAAACTGCTGCATAAGTCCAGTCCAGTGATACTACTGTATAAGACAAATGAAAGAAATAGGAACCCGCGCTTCCTAATGGGATATATGATGGCGAGTTGTGAGAATATCCAAAGTTCTCCTCCTTTATGGTCCTCAGTCCAAATTCACAACCTCTGGAATAAAACTCGCGGGGCTCACTGCGCTCGCCATGCTTCGGGCTTGGTGGCTCGCTGCGCTCGCCACGCTATATAAAATCATCTCTATGCCCACTTGCAGGGCCGGCGCTACCCACTCAGCAAGTCCTGCAAAGCAGGGAGGCGCAGTGCTGGATAGGCGCTCTGCTCTCCCTGCTCTGCTACAATACTGGACTGCTGTTGGCTGCCGCAGCCTGCGCCTGTCTGGCTATGACAGGCTGCAGCAGCATGAAGAGTGGGCAGCGCCTGGTCTGTTCTCCTCTACATCTAGTCGGGGCGGGACCCACAGGGAATACATCACCACCGCGGGGTTGTGGGTGGCCCGCTGAGCCTGGTAGCTGTGGAGTAGCCTGAGCTGCTGCTGCTGACAGGAGGTCAGTCTATGCTTTGTGCCTGTACATCGGGAGAGCAGAGAGCTGTCAGCCAGGGCTCTGCTGCTACTTCCTGGAAGAAGAAAGAAGAAAAAGGGTGTCCTTTTGGTGGGTGCACCTTAAATAAATTGACTGTTTAAGAATTAACCTTTATTGTTTATTTATTAAAAGGCTGCGAAAAAATATTAAAAAACATATATAGACATATACAGATTGGGATGACACACATAAAACGAAGGTGGCGGGCAGGGATTGCTCTGTTATAATCTTTATTGACAAATATGTGAGATGTAACGTTCAGCAGTGTTTCAGACTAGTGGATCCGTGCAGTGGGTTGGTAGTGTCAATACTAGTGCCAACCTCTTCCAACTGCCAGGATCTCTGTATGTCTGAGCTGGGTAATCGTATCCCAGTGTATCACAATTACCTTGAAAAAATATAAGTGTGAAAAATGAGGGTTGTTGCCCATAAGTGGCACCCGATATTGTGGGATGCACACTGGGAAATTAACCCGGTTCTCCCAGTTAAAGATAGACTTAATGCTGTATAAACCTCTGCAGTTAGCCAAAAATAGGGGCTATTATGATATCACTGTATTTTAAGGGGTCGCTCAAACTGTCACCTTAAACGGTAATCTGCAGGCTGAGTGACCTATCCAGGATAGACAAAACGCTGCACTGGGTGTAGTATCGACCAGTATCTTAATTTAGATTAAATTGTTGCACACACTGCCACCAGACGGTAATCTGCAGAGAAAATGTGCATATGGTCTTATGATACTAAGTGGGGTGTCGCTCTGTATGATATCAGAGGGACCTCAACCCCTGAATAAAGTCTCAGATAGAGACTGTCTCAGTGCTGGATAAGTCACAATGTATCGCCCTGTTACTCAGCCCACTGCCACCATAAATGGTAATCTGCAGATGGGTAGGTATAATCAGGGCAAAAACACCGGGAATGTCCCACTGATGGGTATCAGGGGAATCTTTTGCAGGTCTCTTGCTGGGAGCACACTACAAGATAAGAGCCCTGAAAAGGGCTTCAGTGATAAATCACCGCTGGAACGTACAGTCAATCAAAATGCATTGTAGCGGTGTGCGGGCAGTTGTTATTGCTCTCTTTGTTATTTTTCATACAATGCATTTTGATTGACTGTACGTTCCAGCGGTGATTTATCACTGAAGCCTTTTTCAGGGCTCTTATCTTGTAGTGTGCTCCCAGCAAGAGACCTGCAAAAGATTCCCCTGATACCCATCAGTGGGACATTCCCGGTGTTTTTGCCCTGATTATACCTACCCATCTGCAGATTACAATTTAAGAGAGAAATCGATAGCACTATAAAAATGGGTGTTGAACAGGGATGGATAGATGAGTCCACAGAGAAATTTCTATATCAGGATTTCCCAAAAATACCCCTGATATACATCTTACCCAAAGTGCACAAGACTTTGGTCTCCCCCCCAGGGAGACCAATTATATCATCATTAGGCTCTCTGGGACAACCATTGTCACAATATGTGGATTATCTGTTACAACCAGTAGTCAGAAATAGTCCATATTTTGTTAAGGATACTACTGATTTTTTGAATAAAATTGACTTACTTGGGAAGCCACCAAAAGATTGTTATCTTGTGACGCTAGATGTCACAAGTTTATACACGAATATTATGCATGAAGAGGGCTTACAAGCCATTCGTAGCATTGTCAGTGTCTGTCCACACTATGAGGGCCCACCCATAGAATACCTTATACTATTGATAGAGGCAATTTTGAAGAAAAACTACTTCCTGTTTAACAACATGTTTTTCTGCCAACGCAAAGGGACGGCGATGGGGTCGAATATGGCCCCGTCGTACGCAAATATCTTTATGTATGACTATGAGACGTCCAAAATATTGGCCAACAATAAATTTCAGGATTATATATCGATGTATCTATGATACATTGATGATATTTTCATGGTGTGGACAGGCTCTCTGACTTTGCTACATGAATTTGTTGATTATCTGAACGTACTGCCTGGGTCTATTAGATTCACTTTGAATTTTAGCTCCAGTAGAATTGATTACCTAGATGTGACAGTACATATAAGAGAGAACTGCTTTGCCACAATGCTCTTTAAAAAACCTACGGACAGAAACACTCTCCTGCTGGTGGGGAGTTTTCATCCGCAACCTCTCAAAAACAGGTTGCCCTTCTCCCAGCTAATAAGAGCTGTACGCAATACCTCAGACCCGGATAAACTTGAGGAGACACTAGACAAAATGTGCCAGGACTTTAAGTCGAGGGGTTATATGAGTAAGGATTTGGCAAATGCCAAGAAACGTGCCATGAACCTAAAAAGACAGGATCTCCTGTCAACCAGCACAAAGAAAAGTACAGACTCTAAAATTGTATTTTCCAGCACATACTCTATTGCTTCAAAAGAAATTCGCAGGGCAATCACAAAGCACTGGCCTATCATCCAAACGGACCCAGTTCTGGGGGCCAGTTGTAGCTCCATGCCGCTATTTTGCTACAAACGGAGTCGAAACCTTAAACAGAGGATGCTATACACAGATGTGAGTCCTAGATTAGGACCTAAACAAAATTGGCTGAGCAAGTCTGTGGGATCCTTTCGGTGCACGGGATGTGCAAATTGCAATTTCATTAAGGTAACAGACAGCTTTGTACACCCTAGAACAGGCAAAACATACAAATTAAAAACAAGGATGAACTGTGAGACACGTTTTGTGGTTTACATGATTATGTGCCCTTGCAAGCAAATATATGTTGGAAAAACAATACGCATGCTTAAAGAAAGAATTTCCATGCACCGGAGTTCCATCAAAAAAGCAGGGATAAAGATGGAGCCTGGTACTCCACCAGTGGCTAAACACTTCATACAATGTGGACATCGCATTAGTGACTTTACATTTATGCCACTGTAACATGTAACACCTATGAGGAGAGGTGGAGATCGACATGGTAAATTGTTACAGAGAGAGTGCTTCTGGATATATGAGCTGGACTGCATGAGCCCAAATGGACTTAATGAGGAGTTCTCGTTTGTACCGTTCCTATAGAGTGGGAGAATTTTTCTACTGGTAATTTTGTTATTGAATAGTGTAGCTACTGACCCATGGCAAAGTACGATTTTTTCATATTTTTCATAATTTTCTCATTTTTTCATGTTTTTTGTGTGATTTTTTCAATGTATTTTTTCAAAGTATTTTTGTATTGTATATTTTCTTTTCTTTGATCTAGTGCCCCACATGCTACGGTGTATGCAGTAATTAATTTAGGAAGCTTGGTAGCGCTTTTTCAAAGGGAACGGATTTGCTAGAATCTGTAAACAACGCAAGTTTGTGTATGCGCGTTACTATAGTAACGGAAGTGACGTATCACTCCTGCACCTAGGAACCCTTGTGCACTCCCCGCTACAGTGTATGGGTGGACGGGGACCAGCGGCTGACGTCATTGGCGGGCGCAGACGCCGGCGTCTGACGTCAGTCCGGGAAGCCGGAAACGATGCACTCGCGGGAAAGTTGACGAGTGGACCAGGTGTATACACAGGTGAGTAATCACAATTTTCTCTTTTTAAGCACCACAGTTTTAGACATCAGAGTCAGATCTCTTTCCCTTTGAGAAAGGTGCACAAAACACCAAAACAGTCCGTCAGGGGACCTTCAGCTGACTGCGGCCACAGATTGGACATACAGTAAGAAATGTTTTGCCTTAAGGGTGTTGGACTTCAATGGTCCTAATATGCTGTCTTATGTTACCTCACTGTGATGCCGGACATGTCTTTGGAAATATGGGGCGAAATGTAATAGGGTGTGATTTTTGGACGAGTTCCAAACTCGCCAGAAATCGCACCTTTAAAAATCGCGTTTTTTGCCGCGAATTCGCATATGTAATGAGATGCGAATTAGCGGCAAAAAATGCGATTTGCCGCGATTTCGGGCGATTTTTTGTCATGAAAATGTGCGCATTTTCATAAATGCGATTTTGTGCAAAAAAAAAAAAGTTTAAAAAAACGGCGTGGGGTCCCCCCTCCTAAGCATAACCAGCCCCGGGCTCATTGAGCCGGACCTGGTTCCAAAAATACGGGGGGACAAAAAGCATAGGGGTCCCCCGTATTTCTGAAACCAGCCCCGGACTCTTGGACCGGTCCTGGTTCCAAAAATACGGGGGACAAAAAATCTGGGGGTCCCCCGTATTTTGAAACCAGCACCGGGCTCCAACAGCCTGCGGTGTCATGCCACAGCCGGGGGACACTTTTTATACAAGGTCCTCCGACCAAAACATGAGCACCGTGGCTGGTCAGCCTTGGACGGGGTACCTGGAGGAGTGGGGACCCCCCCAATAAAGGGGTCCCCCCCAGGCTTCACCCGTCCAGGGCTGAAGCCCGGGGCTGTCACCGGCGTCCGTGGCCAGTGGACGCCGGCCTGATAGGGTTAAATCGATCATACGTTACATTGCTTTATACCGGAGAACTACAAGTGCCAGCAGACCTCCCCCGCATGCTGGGACTTGGAGAACCACAAGTCCCAGCATGCGGGGCATTAATGGGCCCGCTGGGACTTGTAGTCCACCTGTAAAAAGAATGTTTATAAAAAACACACACACAGAGAAGTAAAAGTTTATTACACACACACACACCTCACTTTTACACCAGCGTTACTTACCATTCCTGGATCCAGCGCTGGTCTGGCTGCTTCACAGCCGGCTCCCCCCGCACTGACAGGCAGCGGGGAGAACCGGCTTTCTCCGTTGCCTCTAACAGCTTCTGTAGCGCTGTTCCAGCGCTACAGAGGCTGAGAGCGCGATTGGCCGATACATCTCCATGGAGACGCATAGCTCAGTCCTGATTGGCTGAGCTATGCGTCTCCATGGAGACGCATAGCTCAGCCAATCACGCTCTCAGACTCTGTAGCACTGGGACAGCGCTACAGAAGCTGTTAGAGGCAACGGAGAAAGCCGGTTCTCCCCGCTGCCTGTCAGTGCGGGGGGAGCCGGCTGTGAAGTGAGACAGGTCTCACCGCACGCTTTTGACAAAGGAGCATAGCTCCGAAACGTTAAGCCTTTCTGCTTGAATATACGTATTTGAAAAGACCTCCGAGTGCCGCCTGTTCCTTTCTTCAATATATATATATATATATATATATATATATATATATATATATATATATATATGCAAAAAATAGAAAGGACGCCTAATAGTGCATTATCATTTTTTAATGTTTAAAAGACATGCTAAAAACAGCAGTATAAGTACAACAAGTGTACTGCAATTTTCATCAGCAGTGGGCTGATTACTACAAGATTTCAATATAATTTACACACTGGTAAAATTTCACGGCCGCCAGCCTCTACAATGCACTCACGGATCCCTCCGGTATTACCACCAGTATCAGCATCTCAGCGTTCGGCACGATCGCGGCACAGCTCGCAGCAACTCCAACGGTGGTGTCTCCGGGTTGCGCCAGTCAGGCCACGCTCCTATGCATTTAGTCGTCAGACTTCATCAGTGGGGTGGCCTGACTAAAGCATGGACATCCTGAAGCATGGACAGTCCTCTGCCTGCAGAGCGATCTGGATTAACATATAGTTAATTTACATAGTGGTCCCCACTATTGTTAACGCCTCCCTGTTAGATTATTTACCACTACCTCTCTAGCTATCCTCTATGAATGGAGTTATTTCATCATTTTCATTTAGCCCAATTGGAATGATAGTATTAAGGGAGATAATCCAGGGGTGCCGGGCGGGATCCCAGCAGTCATTTACCTGACGTCGGAATCCCGACTGTTAAAACACAGACAGATGGGTTCCTGACGGCCACCGGCTATTCTCCCTCGTGGGGGTCCACGACCCCCATAGAGGGAGAATAGAATAGGTGGCAAGTGCAGCGAGCCACCGTGCCTGCAGCGTGGCAAGCACAGCGAGCCCGCAAGGGGCTTTGTTGCACTCGCCTTGCTGTCTGAGTGCGGCCAGCCGGGATCCCGACGTCGGGCTAATGAGTGTCGGGATCCCAACTGTTGGAACCCTATACCACACCCATAATCCAGTACATCTCCCATTTAGTTAGACATTTCTCCCTGTCACCGCCCCATTAATAAACCGGGATATGTTCTATACCTTTAAAGCTAAGCATATTGGGATCACTATTATGATATTGGGTGAAGTGACATGGGACACTGTGATTAGTTATCTTATTTTTAATATTTCTCATATGCTCGAGAACACATATCTTTAATACTCTTTTTGTCTTGTCTATATACCTGAGGCCACATGGGCACTCAAGCATATATACTACAAAGTTGGATAAAACTTTTGATCTTATATTTATTAGGCTACCCGGCTTGATTTTTTTTAAAATTATGTCTGGTTTCTTAGATAAATGGTCTTTAAGTACCGGGTCTAGCATGAGAACATGCCAGTGTCTGTCCATTATTTATTTTTCATCATTGTTCATCAGGGGTAAACGGGTGTACGGTATGTCGATCATGAATATGAAGTTCTTAAAACAAACTTCTAAAATATCTTGAAAAAGAAAGCTTGTACCGAAATACGATGATGCCGCCACTGCCAGCCACTCCGGCAGACTGTGTGTTGTAAGGAGAACTGAAGTGTCCATCAGAGGGTGAGAAGTGTTCGTATGTTGTCAGCGTCTGCAGCGTCTGCCACCGGATCATCTGCACCGACTGCATCTCCCCTTCATCCCTCCTTGCAGTTGTGATGTCTTGTATCCACTCCATGTTTTAAACCCATAAAATCCTTTTATCTTTGGAGATTGGGATCGTTATTTACAAGCACCTGCTACGTAAACGCGACTTTGACATTTTAAGTAAGTCTTTTACATACGACAGTGAAACAGATAAAGAAAATGCTATATGAATGCGGGGCAGAATGCTAAAGTAAGTGTCTGCCTTTAGTAGTTAGACGAGGACTCTGCTTTTCTCCATTGGACCCCTGCTATCTGTGCGCATTCATAAGTGTGTATATGAAAAAGAAGTAGGTGTTGGAGAAAATAAAATTTCCGTTTAAAGACTGACAGATTTATAATCAGTCCACTTTTAGCGCTGGTGTTTCTCAAAAAACGTCTCTAAGTGTACAACGGCATTTCTGAGTGAGGACACTAATGACACTTTTTAAAATGTCCCTTGTATGGGTATGGATTGTATGGTCAACCTAAAGATGGTCTACAGTCATTAAGCTGACACCACTAGGTCGACATACTGCAAGGTCGACAGGGGTCTAGGTTGACATGGGACAAGGTCGACAGCTCATTAGGTCGACACAAGCAATAGGTTAAATAAAATAAAGACAAGTAAAAGGATAAATGATTCCATTTTTCAATGGCGTATACTGTATATTTTCGTATTTGTAAATACAAAGCCTGTGATTACGTGGCAGAAACTAAAGAATTCACCAACAGGTAAACTACTAAAAAACTACTAAACTACTAAACTACAAACTACTAAAATTCAGATTTCATTAACTGTGACTCACTGGGAGTAATCTATTGTCTGACCTGTCCCTGTGATTTGAAATATATAGGGATGACGAAGAGACCCTGGAAGAAGAGGCAATATCAGGAACGCACAAAAAGATATGGACAAAATGAAAAAAATCACCAGCGTAGCTAGACACTTCCTTAAGTACCATATGAGCAACCCCAAAGGACTTAAAGCAGTAAGTCTGGAGAAGGTGATGCTGGGGATACGAGGAGGCAATATCACACAAGAACTCCTAAAAACAGAATCCAAACATATTTTTCTTATGAACAGTCTAAAACCACATGGACTCAACGAAGAGATTCACTATTCCGCATTTCTTTAATGTACTAACACTTTCCAAGAGAGAGAGATCCAGTCAATGCTATAACAGGAGACCCAGAAAAAATGATGGGGGAGAGCATATTAATAATAAATGATATACCAATCATGGCCAACCCCAGTACTCCTGGCACAAGCTAGTCCTTGTAGCATAATTATATACATATCTATAACATATTCATAAACACATACTCACTGATATCTATCACACCTCCATAAACATAACATGCAGGACCATTAATAAAAAGTCACAACATATAACTTATGGGACACCATACAACCTAGACAAAGAAAAGAGATAAGCAGAATGATATACTGCAGCCTCTAGGATAATATCCATAGGAATAAGCTTATACCCCATGTTCGCAACCACTATTTGGGCATTAAGCACATCCACACCGGGTACCACCATAAATACAGTAGAAGTATTTTGAACAAGCTGACTAGCCCTGCACACTTATAACCTTCACTTCCCTTATCACACGGTCACCAGTACAATTCCAATATGCATAACTCACTGGCAGTTAATATGCAGCTAACATAATAACTCACGACTCCGTCACCAATCTTTCTATATTCATATATGCTGATGTTGTACACATCACTCCTATACGGTTTCAGTTTTACTATTTATTCAGTTCTCACACGGTTGTTCACAAAAAAATTTTTGGTACTTCATTACCATATACCATTAACACAGCACAAATAATTAATAAATTGCATAAGAAATGCAACACCCTCCAACACACTGGACACATACACCAATGTTAAGTTAAAATAAGCAGAACTAAATCTCTGCCAATCCACTGCACATAGGCATTAATGTAAAGCAAAACCAGCAGAGCATAATCTCCCTTCCACAGTGTAGTTCATAAAAATTCTAAACATAACGATGTGCCTATAAGAACAATGGACTCCATAATGGTCACAATGACGGTATCAACAACAGTACCCAACAGCATTAGATAATGATAAGCACACTCTGCTTCGACTGACCTACTGCAGATGACAGTGCACCTCAGAGAAAAATAAAACAAAATAAAAAAAATTAAAAAATTTTTTTTAATAAAAGGATATGTCTAAAATGATATGTAGATAAAAGGAACGGATCCTAATAAGAAAATAATTAGCATAACAGTAACATGTGTTAATAAATACGAATAGCAGCATTGAAAATTATATACTGTTCCGAATGGATAACTGTATTTGTAATGATAAATGACAAGCTGTCACTGACAAATGTCTGCATGTAGAGACAATTGACAGCCAGCTAAGCCCAATAGACCAATCCACAGCCCCCATTTTTTGAAAAAGTATCCATCAGGGCACGGATTGGCCGTAGGAAACCTATCCCTCATTCAGAAACTGTTCCCTATAAATACAGCCAAACCGAGGCGGGCCAGTCACCTAGGTTAGCCTTGAAAAAGCCGACAGGGCGAAATGCGCATCGGCAGTTTGCTCTGCTAACCGTTCTTATATCAGTCCTAGGTATTTATATGTCTAAATGTCCAATATCTTGTCATGTATGAATTTGTAGTATAAGAGCAGTACCGGCACACGGAGACCGCAAGTGCAGTATATCAGCGTGTTCCTCAGGCGCTGACACGCAGGCACATTGTAGGGGTTAGATCCCTAATAGCGGGCGGTATTAGCTGGGATTGATCCACTACATGCCCTGGCGCGTGTGTACTACCGACACGCAAGCACAGTGCAGGGATCAGATCCCTAACAGCAGGTGTCACTAGCCGGGACCCATTCACTACACGCTCCGGCGCGTGTGTGTGGTTAATTTGACCTTGTAAAACTGCCGGCATTTGGCAGTTTTGTGCAAAATACCCCAGCATCAATAGCGCTATTAAAAACATATGAAGCGCAGTTTTATAACTAATACATTGGTGCACACCACAGATTGCGGGCGCTATTAAGCGTGAAAGTGGAATATAAATAGCACCAGCTATTATAAGACTGAGAGCACCCAAGCCTAATCATGGTCCGTGACACCAAGCATTAATATAAGTGTTGATCCTGAAATTAAAGATATGTACACAGTGTGTCTGACAAACTACTAAGCATACTATCCTGTATACACACCGTGACATTATTGTACCAACCTGCACCACTGCATATGTGAATTGACACCCCATACGTTGTACCTATAGGCAGTTTACTGGGCCACACGGCAGGTTACTACCTTTATATCATCCATACAATTTAAGGGCATCGTGTTTAAATATAATTGCAACACTGTGTGACTAGCGTACTCTCTGATCATAATTGATACAGAAGCTAGGATCTGATCACAGTGTGTTTGGACGCACAGTACAGACAGCAAGACGACTATAAGATACTCATGTGGCATTACTACAATGTATCCAGCAAGTAGCAACATATACTGTACTGAATTGTTGCAAACATGACATGTTAAGTGTGAATATCAGCAAACACAAACTCCCCATATGAGAGGAGATTGCTTATAAAACCATTAAAACACACTATATAATTGGACATTTGACTCTAGTTTGGGATTAGAACCATTTATTACATATATTTGTACTGAAATAATATACACTATATTTACCTGCATGATAAGCGGGATCTATAAATTAAATTAAACTAAACAACTACGGTTAGCAGAGAGTTATTTAATCTTTCATAACTTTTTTTCTCTATATCTCACATCTTTCTGTTTTTAATATTTTCGCCACTGTAATTCCTGATACAGGGAAACAGATTATCGGGTCAAGCATAATTAATAAAAATTATATATTATTGCTGTAACAAATGATGGCCTGTGAGTGACATGGATAAAAATAAAAAAATAAAAAGTCTTTTCACTTATTAAAGGTACAGCACAATTTTTAGTCACTTTGTTGACACTATGAATGAGGAGTGCGTCACACTAAACTGCTTTTCTTCTATTTGTATTCTACATATATTAAATCAGTTGACGGCACCCTTAACCAAGTGGGGCAGATTTATATATAATAAATCCCCATTGGTGGGACTATCTCCATTCATAATTGCAAACATTTACAAAAATTTATAAATTTGACCACAGATGGTGCGGGTCGCCCACTTTCTCTCCACAAATACGAATGTGTAATGAATACAAATACAAATTGGTGTAATTTTGGCATAGTAAATGCCAAAAATATGAATACGCCTAAAAAAAATTGTACTCTATTTACTATGTATTACTCGTACAAATACAATTTTTTTAAAGGCATATTTGTCTTAGTAAATTTCCCCATTTACTGCCATAGACTTAGAAAAATTAATTTTAAAGTTTGACAGGGAACTAAATCTATGAAATTCGGACAACAGTTTGGGGATTGAGATGATTGGGTTCAACAGGACAACCGGCAGGTTGTCAGCGAATAATGCAAGCTTATATTCTTTACCCTCTACTGTCATTCGGGAGCCATTAATTTTCATCCATGCTGTAGGGGAACTATAGAGTGCCAAAATGCGACCACCTGCTGCTGACCCCCGACCCCCCTGCACTGGTGAGTGTGAACAAGTGGTCACGGTGGAGGATTTATCCTCCACATCATGACCATCTTTTCATTAACTCTCTCCCTCATCCAGTGGTAAATTTAATCAGATTTTATAGTTTATCTTCTAGAAGGTGCTAACTTCACCCCACATGAAAGCAACCCAGCAATCTCATTCCCATCTCTAGCACTAACATTTCTCCTCTGCCTTCTGCAATGACATATTTTCCTGTAATAAACAGGCCCTCAGCCATAACCTTTTTATGTCAATCTCCCTGAATCTCCTAGCCATCACTGAAACCTGGAGTGTCATCTTATCTCTCTCCTTTATGGGCCTCACTTTCTCTCACCCCCCTCCCCTGGATCAAGTTTGAGATGCTATGGTGGTGGTTTTGTGGTCTGTCTATCATTTTTCCAACTTATACCTTCAGCACCATTCCTTTCATTCTCAAAGTTCAGGGTTCATGCTATTCTCCTCTTCCAACTTGTCCACCTTTGAGTAGCGGTCATTTATATGCTTCTTGGCTCCTCCTTCAAATTCCTTGGCAACTTTGATTCCTGGCTCTCTTCAGACCTTTCCTCCTTCTTCTTAAGGACTTCAATGTCCTGATATATGTCCCAACACTATCCTTTGCCTCTAAGCTCCTTGTCAACACATTATTGCTTGGTATCTACTAGTGAACCACCTTACCCTCACTGATCTAGTCTTCACCCACCATTGTGATAGTTTTGATCACATGAAATCCTCATTCCCTCTCTCTCATTCCCTGGCTCTCTTCAGACCTTTCCTCCTTCTTCTTAAGGACTTCAATGTCCTGATATATGTCCCAACACTATCCTTTGCCTCTAAGCTCCTTGTCAACACATTATTGCTTGGTATCTACTAGTGAACCACCTTACCCTCACTGATCTAGTCTTCACCCACCATTGTGATAGTTTTGATCACATGAAATCCTCATTCCCTCTCTCTCATTCCCTGGCTCTCTTCAGACCTTTCCTCCTTCTTCTTAAGGACTTCAATGTCCTGATATATGTCCCAACACTATCCTTTGCCTCTAAGCTCCTTGTCAACACATTATTGCTTGGTATCTACTAGTGAACCACCTTACCCTCACTGATCTAGTCTTCACCCACCATTGTGATAGTTTTGATCACATGAAATCCTCATTCCCTCTCTCTCATTCCCTGGCTCTCTTCAGACCTTTCCTCCTTCTTCTTAAGGACTTCAATGTCCTGATAGATGTCCCAACACTATTCTTTGCCTCTAAGCTCCTTGTCAACACATTATTGCTTGGTATCTACTAGTGGACCACCTCACCCTCACTGATCTAGTCTTAACCCATCATTGTGATAGTTTTGTTCACGTCAAATCCTCATTCCCTCTCTCAGACTATAATATTTTCACTTCTCTACCTCTGTCTCCATAGCTACCATCACTAATTGTAACCTAGAAGCTATTGACACCACACTCTTATCCTCACTGCTTGACTCACTTTTCACCCTTATTATCTTTCCCTCCTGCCCTGAAAAATCAATTTCCCTCTACAATGTCTGTCTGGAGGATGTCACGCAGACTTCTTCCAGTGTAGGAAACTGATACGGTAGTGATGCTATGAAACCGAAGTGCTGCTTCTCACTCTCCAAACAGACTGAAGAGCTCCTGGTCAGGGCCGGTGCAAAGTTTCTCAGTACCCTAGGCAGAACATCTGCCTACTGCTGCCCCCCCCCCCACACACACACAGGAATACAGCACACCAAAAAAAGCCCTAATGACTGCATAAACTCCTCACCTTTTAAAGAGGAGAAGTTCAATTCAATGCATCATATACATTTTCAGTGTGTGATGCTGCTCTCCAATGGCCGGCACCCATAGGCAATTACCTAAAGCTTCCTAGTGGTGGCGCCAGCCCTGCTCCTGGTACTTTACCCTGGGTGACATAACCCACAGCTAATTGAATCTGCCCAAAATGAAAAATGTCAGAGCAATATTCCAATGCACAGTCCAACTGTCAGCATTGCTTCTTATCTGGTTGGAACGAGTTGGGAAGAAGAAAATTTAATTTTTTTAAAAAATATGACCATTAGCGCTACCAAAATAATGTTAAAGATGTTAGAAATTATATGTTTACAGATTTACATAGGCACATACCAGAAGATGACTCAAACAGCTCAGTTACTTAAGCAGTGGTATAATTTTATTGATCGCTAACAGGTACTCAGGGTTAGATGTATACTAGTGATGGAGCATAGTGGGGTTTTGTATAGCTCCCTGCTATTGAGTGCAGCTATAGGTATAGGTAGTGGTGCAGGGATGCTGGAACAGAATTATAGAAGGTCTCTCTTACAAGTTTGAGAGGCGATATCTGTCTCCAATCATGTCACTCTACACAGGAAAGCCATTATGGTACCTGCACATGCTCAGTTGAGATCTCTGCAGCTATATAGTTGGTTCATGTTTTTTGTACAGCATTATAAAGCTCTGACTTACCCTTATTTTATCATTTTCTGTTTTATCTTCCAAATCCTCATCAAATTCTTTCTGTGGGTAAAAGTCAATTCCATTCACTTCCAACTCCTTCCGAACCTGCCAAAACAAATGGCAAAGGCAATCAGTATGGCTTTACTTGGTTTTGTACTAAATATAATGTCAAATTAAGTTAAACTATTAAAGCTATGAGAGATTAAATGGCCAGCTGTAAGATAAATTGGGAAAATAGACAATGAAGTTGGCCATATACTTTTGCTTGTATTAAGAGGAAAATTTTACTTGTAATTTCATAAATAAATGTCTCTAGCTACTGAAAGTCAACTTTTAAAAACAATTTTGCGTATCATTCAATATGACTGTAAAATAGCATGTATAGTGCCTCACAGAGCTTTTTCTTATGATACAACATACGGTACTTGTTTCCTAGCACGGCCACACCGATTTACATCGGGGTGGTCGTGTCGGAAAAATCGGTCGATCGCATCGCATGCGATTTGGTCGCATGCGATGCGATCGACGCGACCGACCCGATTTTCGACCCAATTTTTTGATTGAATGAAATGTAAATCGGGTCCCTGGGACCCGATTTTACATTGGATTCAATGTAAAATATTCCCTAGACCCCCAAATTTAACGACGTAAACCCCACCCCACGATAGACGCCAACCCGAAGCGTGGCGAGCGCAGCGAGCCCGCGAGGGGCGGCGGTGCGCGTCCTCCGACCTTTTCATTCCCCTACTATCCACGTCGGCGTGGAGTTGAGAATAGAATAGTGTGGCGAGCCCGAAGCGTGGCGAGCGCAGCGAGCCCCGCGTGGGGACGCGTATACCTGTGAAGTTATACGCGTCCCCTCGCGGGGCTCGCCACGCTTCGGGCTCGGTGGCTCGCTGCACTCGCCACACTATTCTATTCTCAACTCCACGCCGACGTGGATAGTAGGGGAATGAAAAGGTCGGAGGACGCGCACCGCCGCCGCTCGCCACGCTTCGGGTTGGCGTCTATCGTGGGGTGACGACGGGGACATCTATAATGTGAAATGGGTCATATTGGCCCATTTCACATTTTTCACATTTTTTTAAAGGTGAGATGGACTTAATCAAGTCCATCTCATCTTGTGCCATTATAATGGCACAAGACCGACGCGATCCTCACGATTTCAATGTTAAAAAATATTTTAACATTGAAGCCTATGGCAAAATCGGGGGCATTGCGTCGGTCGCGTCGGGACCAATGTTAATGGTCCCGACCGACGCGATGCCCCCGATTTTGTACCTTTGCCGGCAAAATGGACCTGATTTCAAAGGAAATCGGGTCCATCGTGTGGATCGTGTACCTTAACTTAAAGGTACACGATCCACACGATTGTGGCCGTGCTAGGAAACAAGTACCCAACATACATTTATTTTGTTGATTAATTTTACATTATCAATATGAAAGTGCAAAAGTACAAATCCCCGAAAAATATTGATAGGTTACTTAGATTCCTACAAAATTAACCCTAGTATATGTATGTGTAACTTCCGTAAAAATAAGACCATCTACCAATTTTACCACTAGACACTCCCAAACAAATTTATTATATTTTAACTTTGCTCTAGCTGCTAACCCCAATCAACTTTTTTGCACTTTTAAATCACTTCTAATCCCTCACCAAACCCACCTGCTTCTATCAGTGCACAAGATCTCACTTCTAATTTCAAGAACAAGATTAATAAGATCTGAAATGAAAGGCATGCTCTTCCATAGCCAGTGACCAGATCAATTCCCTACATAAACCCTCTGGCACCTTTGCTTCATTTGATCCCACAAGTGAAGATAATTGTGGTATATTAAATAAAGGTCGATGCTGGTCAATTTCAGATGAATTAAAATCACTTGCTTCTTAAGGGCCCTTAATTTGCGATTTGTGCAAGAGATTCACAATGGGAGATTAAGCATGAGAGATTTCCCTTAAACTGACTCTCTCAGATAATGAGCCCACACACACAGATATTTCTGCCAGCGATTTATAATGGGAGATTCAGCCTGAGAGATTTCAAATCTCTCACAAAAAATGTTTAGGTGACTTCAGGGGGAACAAAAAAAGTCTTCAAATTTAAATAATTTAAATAATGGGTTGGAATAAAGCCTGGGGGAGTGTCATCTTCTTTGTCTATAACAGAAAAATAATTGAATAATATAAAAAAATGATGTGGGGTCCCCCCATGAGCATGACCAGCCCCGGGCTCTTGCAGCAGTCCTGGTTCCCAAAATATGGAGGACAAAGTGAGTGGGGGTCTTCCGTATTTCGGGGAACAGCACCAGGCTCGAGCCAGCCCTGATTTCCAAAATATGGGGGATAAAATGAGTAGGGGTCCCCCGTATTTTGGGGACCAGCACCAGGCTCTTGAGCCAGCCCTGATTTCCAAAATATGGGGGATAAAATGAGTAGGGGTCCCCCGTATTTTGGGGACCAGCACCAGGCTCCACTAGTGCAATGCCATAGCCAGGGGACATGCTTGATGGGTTCACGTGGCCAAAGCATTACCCACCCTAACTAGTCAGCTCAGGCCAGGAGTTTTTGGGGAGGTGAGAACCCCCTCAAATAATTGGGTTCCCCCTCTCCAGAGCAGCCTAGGCCTGGGCTGTCGGTGCAGGGTTTATAGCTTGTTTAAACAGTAATAATGCCTGTCTCTTCTATATCGATGTAAGGAACTCCAAAACTCTATGAAGTAGTCCCCCCAACACACACACACACACACACACACGCACACAAATAAATGCTGGCAAATCAGTAGTGGTGGAACCAGGACTAGTTGTACCATGTGACCAATTTAGCCACCATGTTAGAGTGGGTGAACTTTTTCAAGCTACCTTAAACTTTGACTCTGCCCAACTATAAAAAAAGCTCAATATTAGTTCTGTAACAATTTATGCGCTCTTCATAATCCCTTTTAGCTACTTTGATTGCCCCTTTGCAAATTTTGTTTGATTCTTTGTAATTGGTGAACACCTCCTCATTTAGGTTATTTTTATAGACTTTAAATGCTCTTGTTTTATTGTTGATTGCTGACCTAACTTTTTTGTCCAACCATGGTGTTTTTTTTAAATGAATTTACCCTTATTTACTTTAGGAATATATTTAATAGTTAAAGTTCGAGTACATTTTTTAAAGTATCCCACATTTTCCCCCTCAAAAACAGTTTCCCACACAATTCTTTTTAGGGCTTCTCTGAATAATTCGAAGTTAGCTTTTCTGAAGTTTAGTATTTTTGCCGATCCTTTAGGATGTAATTTACTGAAGTTGATTTCCAGTGAAACCATATTGTGGTCACTGTTCCCTAGATGTTCAATTACTTTTTTGTTTGAAACTAGATCTATGTTATTTGTTAATACCAAATCCAATAATGCCTTATAACGAGTTGGAGCTTCTACCGTTTGTGTGATAAACTGGTCTTTAAGTAAGCTTAGGAACCCGCTGCTTCTTGCCGTTTTACATGTTTCGTTTTTCCAATCAATATCAGGTAAATTAAAATCCCCCATAATTAATACCTGACCCTGATTTGATGATTGTTTGATTTGGTTTAAAAGAAGAGACTTGTCCCTTTCGTTTATGTTCGGAGGTCTATAGCATACCCCTATTAAAATTGTATTCGTTTTTTTTGTTATTGTCGGTTATCTCTGCCCACACGTCCTCAGTGTAATCTTCCTCTTTACCTGTGCTCATTTCTTTCTCACACGATGTTAAGTTATTTTTTACATATAGGCACCCTTTCTATATTCCCTATCTTTTCTGTAGAGTGTATATCCCTCCATGCTTAATGCCCAGTTGTGCGACTCGTTACACCATGTTTCTGTAATACCAATAATGTCATAATCGTCCCTAGTGACCACAGTTTCTAGTTCCCTGATTTTACCCGCTAAGCTTCTTGCATTTGCCAGTAGGCATTTTAATTTATGTTTATTTTTATTTGCGTCCTTAACATTGTGTTTAATTTCTTCTCTGGACTTATTTGTATTCCTTACTAACTAACTCTACCCACCTCCCCCTCATTAGACTCTCTACAGCCCTCCCCACCATGCCCACTGCCGGTCAGTTTTGAAACTTCTTCCTATGTCGTTTACTCCTTCCCATACCCTAAGGTCATCTGTACCTAAAAGCTCTAATGAGGTAAGATTATGTTATTACATAATATTCCTGGAACACCCTGGGAATTACCCACGCTTTTACCCTTATTAGTACCCCAGACATTACCTGTAACTATGTCCTCCCACAGATTGATTCTTGACCCCAATACTACTATTCTCACTATGGGACCCATAGTATCTAGCTACCCCCACCGCCCCATCGCCTAGTTTAAAATCTCCAACCCTCTAACCATCCTTCCCCCCCGCAGCCCCCTCCTCGTTGAGGTGCAATCCATCACGGCAAAAAAGATGGCGCCTGACCGAGAAGTCCGCCCAGTGTTCCATGAACACAAATCTCTCCTTCCTACACCAGTCCTTTAGCCACACGTTTACCTCCCTGATCTCCATCTGCCTCCCTGAGCTAGCGCTTGGCACTGATAATAATTCTGAGAATATTACCCTAGATGTCCTCACCTTTAATTTCATACATAATTCCCTATACTCTTTCTTGAGGACATCCCACCTACCATTAACTTTGTCGTTGGTACCGATTGTTCTAAAAAATGGGCAAAACCATGTGCACTGCAGGTGGGACAGATGTAACATGGTGTTATTTTGTTTCTGTGCAGGGTAAATACTGGCTGAATAATTTTTACACTGCAATTTAGATTTCAGTTTCAACACACCACACCCAAAGTTAACTCTCTCTGCACATGTTACATCTGCCCCACTTGCAGTGCATATGGTTTTGCCCATTTTGAGAACAAATTTGTACTGCAATCAGATCTGAATAAGACTCAATATGACTCTGACAGTCCACTGGGTAGATGCATCGACAACCACAACAACAGCATCTCCGAAATGCGAGCTCCGTCGAGCATACCAGAGAAGGAGTAGTTTATCATTTAACATGTCCAAGTAATAAAATCTACATTGGAAAAACGAAAAGAAAACTCAAAGTGAGAATCTTGGAACATGTAGGTATCAGGAAAGCAAGACAAGACAAAAGTAATTCAAAAATCTGACTCCTATAGCCTCCCATTTTCTTTCACATCACAATGGAAATCCCAAGGGACTGCAGGCCTTTGGAATGAGGCATATTCATTTGGGCATCATAGGCGGTGATGTAGATAAAAAACTTTTACAGTTTGAGACAAAGATGATATTCATGATGGATAGCATGTATCCAAAAGTACTTAATGAACATAACAGCTAAGTACATTTCCTCTGATATCATAAAAGTCTCTCCCTGTAAATCACAGGGAACAAAACAAATTATTCATTATAACAGATATTACTCTTGAGAACACATTGCACATTAAAATACAACGAAGACACTCCCCCCTCTTTATTTTCCTCATTTCAATTCAGATACACATTTCCCAATGCCATTAACACAAATAATAGTCCACACTTCTCGTAATTTGGTATGTAAGTTAATTATGCACAAATAGTCCCACCTATTTTAAAGTTGCTGTTTTTCTCACAATTTTTATCTTTCACCAATACCTAATACGATACCATCACACTATTAAGAATACCACTAAATCCCCTCACAAATAAAGATTTTCCTTCATGTATCACAAACCAATCCTCATAATCACCAGTGGTTATAAATCAATATCCCTGATTCTTTCATACTGTATGTTTCATACTTTACCCACCATTTTAAAAACACACAAGACACTAATATTTATTAATTCAGTATATTATCCCAAACTAACCTTCACTTCGATCCATAGCTACACAAGTCTTCAATTCCTTGATAACAATTACAATTTTAATTATAATCTTAATATGCTTAATAAATATAACAACACATATAATTAATAACAAAGAACATCATCTCAAAAAATGCATTCAATTCTGCAGAAAAAAACACAACATCAATTGATAAACATTTTTAATAACAATAATTTAAGTATCAACTGAGATGAACAATATCATCACCCTTCTCAAAGACCCAGCAAGAATAAATCTTACACAATTTGCAAGTCCTCATTTCCTTATGGAATATACATACTTCACAAGCCCACATTTCCCTATGGGATCCCCAGCATCAGCATACAGTACATCATAACCACATCTCCTAATCGGAGACGGGTTGAAAAAAACACATGACTTCTCAACATCAGCTATGATTGGTGCCCTTCTAGTTAAAATCCCTCAGAATGGAGCAATCGGGTTCACCTTGATAAAACTGTTACCCGTGAAACGCACATCGGCGTCACGGCAGTCCATGTCTTTGTCATAAAATATTTAAATGTATTGAATGTGAATTGTGCTGCATCCACAAATATAATAAGAGTGTTATTTTGCGGCCACGGCTAGGACCGCGAGTGTCACAGTGTACAAACCCGGCATCTAAATTGATATCTGCTGTAACACGCCGTCTAGTATTAAAACAGGCGAACGTATATACAACCAACAGATAATAGTAGAAGTGGCCGCGACTAGGACCGCAAGTGTCACAGTGTACAAACCCGGCATTTAAACTGATACTTGCCCGGCACCCGCAGTAACACGCCGTCTAGGATTAAAACAGATAAGCGCGCACACAGCATATAGATTAGAGCAGAAGCGGCTCCTGTCTATAGCTGATGCCTGCCAAACAGCTACTGTGATGTGCCGTCTATGACTAAGAAAGACGGACGCATACCCAGCAATAAAGATATGAATAGAATCGACTTTTATCTATAAGCCGTTGTTTGCCGGGCATACTCTGAAAAATTGTCACTTACTGTATGATCTAAATATTTGGCGGATACACTCTGTAAAGATGCCACTTATGATGTAAATGTAATTTCTCTGAAAACCCACATTAACCTGATTGCATACACATATGGTTTGAACCGACACACTGTGCAATTAATTGCTCATCCATATGTCATACAATAAATGATATCTCGACTAAAGATAAAGTGTGTTATATAGCACTTGAAATAGATGTGCCTGAGAATATATATAGAACACATCTATGTGGGATAATAGATGACATATCTAAAACTTAGATCCTACAGTGACCGACGCACAGAGCCAGATTAAGGTCTAAATGGGCCTGGAGCTGAAAATGATCAAGGGCCTCCAGTCAGTCATCGTTAGGTGAGCTCATTCACTCATTCGACTTCCAATATCACCTTTATGCTGATGATACTCAAATCTACCTTTCCTCTCCTGACCTCTCTCCTGATCTCCTCACTCGTATTTCTGACTGTCTCTCCGCTCTCTCTTCTTGGATGTCCTAGCGCTTTCTTAAACTAAACATGTCTAAAACTGAGCTGATCATCTCCGCGCCCTCCCACATAACATCACCTTCCACAATGTCACTTTCTATTGATGGAACAATGATCTCCTCTAGCCACCAAGTATGCTACCTTGGCATCAATCTTGATTCCTCTCTCCTTTAAACCACACATTCAGCATCTCTCACAGTCCTGGCATTTTTCCACCTCAAAAATATTTCCAGGATTAGACCCTATCTCACCCAGGATGCTACAAAGTCCATCATCCACTCACTAGTTATATCCACATTGGACTACTGTAATCTACTACTTTCTGGCCTCCCTGTAGAACACCTCTCTCCACTCCAATCTATCCTCAATGCTGCTGCCCGTCTCATCTTCCTCTCCAAATGTACTATGTCCACCTCTACTCTCTTAGCCCTGCACTGGCTCCCCTATCCCTTCATAATACAATTCAAGCTCCTTACGCTCACTTACAAAGCCATCACCCATTCTTCTCCCTCCTACATATCTGACCTTGTCTCTCTTTACACTCCCACCCGCCCACTCAGCTTCACAAATGCACGTTGCCTCTCCTGCAAACTGGTTACTTCCTCCCATTCCCGACTCCAGGACTTTGGCCATTGTGCACCGCATCTCTGGAATTCTCTACCTTTCCCTATTAGACTTGCCACCTCCTTACAAAACTTTAACGGGCACTCAAGACCCACTTCTTCCTTAAATCCAACTATCTCTTATCCTAACCCTATGTTTATGTTTACTTCTATCCCAGCTGTGTCACCCCAGTTTTTCTGCCCTGTACCTTTAGAATGTAAGCTCTAACAGGCAGGGCCCTCATGTGCTTTACTTAGAATATATCTCTGCCACTGTTATAATTGCGTCAGTGTCCACTGTTGCAACTGTCTTGATTATTTACCATGTACTTGTTCTCATTTGCATTTGTACTGTAAATCACAATCTTTCTTGTATTGTTCTTTGCTCATCTATGTATTGTCAGGCGCTGCAGAACCCTTGTGGCGCCATATAAATAAACAATAATAATAATAATAATAATAATAATAAAAAATAAAAAAAATACTGAAAGCCAAAACTTGGTAGACAACATTTCAGCGCCTTTTATGTGGTTACCTAAGTTTACCACACCATATACCCCTTATACAAATCATGCAACACAATAGTAACCCCCTTATACTGTACTTGCCTCTTACACATTATGCCACATAGAATGAGCCAAAATTCACACAGATTGAGCCAAAATTCATACTATGGCACACAGATTGAGTCAAAATTTACATTATGCCACACCGATTAAGGCAAAATTCACATTTTGCCACATGGATTGAGCCAAAATACACACTATACCAGGCATGTCCAAACTGTGGCTCTCCAGCTGTTGTGAAACTACACGTCCCAGCATGCCTTGACATAGTTTTAGCATTCCCTAATAGCAAAACTGTGACAATGCATGACTTGTAGTTTCACAACAGCTGGAGGGCCATAGTTTGGACATGCCTGCACTATACCAAACAGATTGAGCAATAATGCACAATATGCAACATAAATTGGTGCATTGCACGCCAAAGGCGCGCATTAAAAATTTACACCATAATACCCATTACATGTTAAGCCACACACCATAATCTCCATTACGTATTATGACAAACACCATAATGCCTATTAAAAATAGTGGGGCAGATGTATTAAGCTTTAACAAAAAGATAAATGCAAAGGTGACAAGGAGAGATAAATGCCCAGCCAATCACCTGCTAACTGCCATGTTACAGGCTGTGTTTGAAAAAAGTCAGTAAGGAGCTGATTGGCTGGACATTTATCTCTCCTTATCACCCTTGCATTTATCTCTTGTTAAGGCATGTTCATTGCCAGGGGTTCCATGCTCATTGCCAGGGGTTCCATGCTCATGGTAACTGGGGGACAGCCGCCGCTGGGCAGAAATGACAGCCATTGACAGCCGGGCAGAGAGCAGGGGGCTGCCTGGCTGTATTCAGAGCACTGTCCCGGCTATTTGAAATATTTCTACACCAGAAAATGCAGGGATTTACCCAGGAATAAGGTCCCAGGATCATGCAGGGACATTCCCGGACTGGCCCCTTTTGGTGTGAGGGGGGGAGAAAACCACCCCCACCCCCCCTTTAAACAACCAGCTATATCTTCAGAACAAACTGACCCATTTACATGTAGGCTTCGAATGATTTTGGTCCCGTGAAACTGGGCTGTTTGGTTCCAGAGAAATCTTCCTCAAACAACATGAACAGCCATGAAATTACATTTCAGAAATGAAAAAAAAAAATTGGTTTACCCGCAATAATATCTCTAAAACCAATGAACCCCTATGGACCAGGTATCAGATTGAAGGCCCAGCGATTTGGGTTCGACTGAGATCAACCTCAAGCTTCTGTGATGCCGGGGGCGGAACTGGCAGCCGATGGAACCGAGTGGAGGTCGGAATTAACGTGTCCCATGTTATCCTATGGGGAAAATGTTCCAGCTTTGCCTGGCTGTATCTCCGGTTCCCAGGGGGGGGGGGGGGGCTAGTGACGCGGGGCTGGGCTCGTTGAAAAGCCATTGCCCTCAGCTATTTGGAGAGTGGGCCTTGAGCTGTAGCTCCATAAGGCCCATTGTTAATCCGGCCCTGCCGACGCATAACGCAAAAGTGCTCTATCACTGTCTAAACTAAAGACTAGCTAAAAATAAGGAATTCACTCTATCATTCAAAACATGAAGTGGAGTATCTTTGCCAATCATTTAAGAATCGTTTGAGTAAGGAACACCATTTGTATATGTTAATAAGCACAATACTGAGTAATGAGCTTTCACCTGCAGTGATATAAAGCCGGTAAACTCAGAGAATATATTCTTGACTATGGGCCTAGAAGAATGAAATACTATATACCAAGCAATGAGCTATCACCTGGAGTGATATAAAACCGATAAGCTCAGAGAATACTTTCTTGGCTACAAGCCTGGAATAACAAAGCACTATAATAAGATCAGTGGAAACATTGTGCTTATTTGAAAACATCAACTGATACTGTGCTCCAAGTGGAAGTAATATTTAATCCACATACAAATAAAGTAACAGATTGAACAAATTGTAGCAATCTGTAGGGACACTGCACATATCGAAATACTGTATATAAAAAAAAAAAATTCTAGACCAATGATTGTGCAGTAATTTCCTGAAGATATAAGTCTAATTCCAAGACATAATATATAAAACTCCACAGAAATGATAAGTGAAAAGACAAAAGGACACCGCTGTTTTTATTTAACACATAATTATATGTTTATTTGTACACAATTTTTTCATATTACACAAATATGACAGTTTTTTAATAATTAATAATAAAGAGTTGTAATTTTAATACAAACATCTCTTCAAATTACCTCGGTGCCCCAACAAAAAATACACTCTTTTCTGTCCTTTCCATTTCGTACTATACAGTGTCTCTGGCTGTACCCCCTCCAAGATCTACACATCAGATTGTCTCAATTGGAGCCAAACTGGGTGCTCTAGCACCAGCCTGTGCAGATTTTTTTCCATTCCCCTTTTCCCCATGAGCAATATAGTTACATAGTTACATAGTAGGTAAGGCTGAAAAAAGACTTGCGTCCATCTAGTTCAACCTGTTATAGATATCCATTGCTGATTTGGTAGGTTCTGATATTTTACAGACAAATTATATTTCTTTTTTGTACCCATGGACGTTTTTCTCCAGTAAATGTTTGTCCAATTTTGCCTTGAACGCATTTAATGAGCCAGCCGTTACCACCTCTCTGGGAAGAGAGTTCCAGAGTTTGACTGTTCTGACAGTAAAGAAATTCTTTCTACTAGCTGAATGAAATCTTTTTTCTTCTAATCTATACTCATGCCCTCGTGTCATAGATTCCTTTCTAGTAGAAAAGAGGGTGTGTGACTGTTCCTTATATTGGCCCTTGATATACTTGTACATGTTGAGCATGTCCCCCCTTAAACGTCTCTTTTCTAATGTAAATAGTCCCAAATTGCTTAATCTCTCCCTGTAGTTTAAATTCTCCATTCCCCTAATAAGCTTTGTTGCTTGCCTTTGGACTTTTTCTAATTCTATGATGTCCTTTTTATAGTGTGGGGCCCAGAACTGCACTTCGTACTCGAGGTGAGGTCTTACCAATGCTTTATACAGTGGCATAATTACCCTTGAGTCCCTAGTTTCCATTCCCCTCTTAATACATGCCAGAATTTTGTTAGCCTTTTTTGTAGCTACATTACAATGGGCACTACATCCCAGTTTGCTGTCTATTTGGACTCCTAGATCCTTTTCAAGTATGGAATTACCCAGTTCCTCTCCGCTAAGGTTGTAACTTGCACACTGGTTGTGTCTCCCAAGGTGCATAACCTTACATTTATCTACATTAAACCTCATCTTCCATTTTTCTGCCCACTCATCTAGAATTGCAAGATCATTTTGAAGCATGGTGACATCTTCTGATGATTTGATGACTTTGCTAAGTTTTGTATCGTCCGCAAAGATGGATACATTGCTGAGTAACCCTATCCCAATATCGTTAATAAAAATGTTAAACAAAATGGGCCCCAAAACCGAACCCTGGGGCACTCCACTTAGTACCGGTATCATATCTGATACGGCACCATTCGCAACCACTCTTTGTTCTCTATTACATAGCCAATTCCCTACCCATCTGCAGATATTTTCACCCAATCCTAGGTTCTCCATTTTGTTAATCAATCTCTTGTGTGGGACAGTATCAAATGCTTTAGCAAAATCTAGGAAAATCACAATTTCCATTATCAAGGTTTTTGCTAACCTCTTCATAGAACCCTAGTAGATTAGTTTGGCATGAACGATTTTTCACGAACCCATGTTGGTTAGTACTGAGTAGACGGTGATGGTCTAAATATTCCTGGATACCATCCCTTAAAAATCCTTCAAATAGTTTACCCACAATTGATGTTAAACTAACGGGTCTGTAATTAGCGGGATCTTCCTTTTTTCCTGTTTTGAATATTGGCACTACCTCTGCTATTCTCCAATCTTTTGGTACTTTACCTGACGATAGTGACTTGCTAAAGATATAATGTAGGGGGGTAGCTAGTTCATCCCTTAATTCCATTAATACCCTCGGATGAATCCCATCTGGCCCTGGTGATTTATTTGTTTTGAGTTTGCTTATTTATTTCCTTCGGCGTGAAATCCACAATGAGATCTGGCTTATTTGTCCCGTTTTTGGTAAATGTTCGTTCCACAGTCAGCTCTCCCTTAGTAAATACTGATGAGAAGAACTCATTTAACAGTTTTGCTTTTCCCTTGTCCTCAGTAACACTTTTTCCACTAGTATCAGTTAGTGGGCCTATGTTTTCCTTAATTAAACGTTTACTATTTATGTATTTAAAAAACTTCTTTGGGTTGGTTTTGCTTTCAGTGGCTATGCACTCTTCATATAATATTTTAGCTGCTTTGATTACCCCTTTATAAGTTTTGTTTGATTCTTTGTATTTTGCGAGCGCCTCCTCATTCAAGTTATTTTTATAGAATTTAAAGGCTCTGGTTTTATTGTTGATAGCTGACCTTACTTCTTTGTCCAACCATGGTGGCTTTTTTTGTTGAATTTACATTTAGTTACTTTAGGAATGTATTCAATAGTTAGTGAATCAAGCACCTTTTTTAGAGTATCCCACATTTCCTCTGCATTTTTTCCCTCCATAACCGTTTCCCACCCAATTCCTGTTAGTGCTTCCCTGAATAATTCAAAGTTCGCTTTTCTGAAGTTTAGTATTTTTGCAGATCCTTTTTGATGTAATTTACTGAAGTTGATTTCCAGTGAAACCATATTGTGATCACTGTTCCCTAATTGTTGAATTACTTTTGTGTTTGAAACTAAGTCTGTGTTATTTGTTAAAACTAAGTCCAAGACTGCCTCATCATGAGTTGGAGTTTCTACCATTTGTGTAATAAACTAGTCTTTAAGTAAGCTTAAGAACCCATTGCTTCTTGCTGATTTACCTGTTTTGTTTTCCCAATCAATGTTGGGTAAATTAAAATCCCCCATAATTAATACCTGACCCTGATTTGATGCTTGTTTGATTTGGTTTAAAAGCTCTTGTATTATTTTCTGAATCAAATGCTTTAGCAAAATTATTAACTGTGCCAATGTGCTACATGTAAATTAAATAACAACAAGTTTTTGTTAATAGTGTATCACCACTTACCCTCTGTTTAAATTCTACCTTCTCTTCGATGGTCATCGTGTCTGCTTTTGCAATAACCGGTATAATATTCACAACCTTACTAAGGTGTATCATGAACTCCAAGTCCAACGGTCTTAAACTGAGCAAAGCAAAAATATAATTAGGATTTTTAAACCGGTACTAAATGTAAAAATAAACAAGTTGTTTTGAATGAAAGGAAATGGGTTATGTGCAATTCTATTAATGCATTTCTAGGGATTATTAATAATAAGCAGCCATGATTTGTATCTGGTTTTAGAGTATTAGTATTAGAACACAAGACATGCACTGAAACTGGATTGAGGTAGGTTCAGGGTGGAATTTGAAGAAAAAATACTTCACAGAAAGGGTATGGACAAGTGGGATAGCCTCCCATGAGAGGTGGAGGTGATAGAGGCTAAGACAGTAGAGCAATTAAAATATGCTTGAGATAGACATTAGGATATTCTTAGAAAGAAATAAGGATCAAATAGGGTTTGAGGTAACAGTATGGCTAAAAAATGGGCAGATTAGATGGGCTAAATGATTCTTATCTGCCATTAAAATATATGTTTCTATCCAGCTTTTTGAAGACCATGGATGGTCTGCAAATTGATGGACATCATCAATGATGCCATCATCAAAAAACATCTGTGGTGAACCATCAATGGCAACCACTGTCAGGTACTGTTTGGGATGCTGGCCAATAAAAATGACAGCAGGGCTTAGTGGGTTTGTGAGGGTGGGGTTAAACTCAGTGGCTGGAGAAAAAACTGAAAAAATATTTTCTCCTTCATCCACTAGGTGTCACTGGAGTTACACTGGGGAATAGAAGGCGACCACAGGGAGCATGGGCACTTTAAAAATAAATTAGTGTGACCAACTCCTCCCCTTCTACTTCCCCTCCCAGGCAGTCTTAGATCGTGCCCAAATGGGAGCAGGTCACATTTGGCTCATCTCTTGGGCTTTTTGTAATTAGGGCTTAAAGCAGCAAGTTTTGCCATTTGAGGACAGGCAGATAGTTGCTGCTACTACAGTATCTGCCTGCGACGTGGGAGCCTGCCGGAGGAGGCCGGCTGCAGCTTATATGGTTTCCGCCCGGCTCCCTGGCTGACAGAGACCACCGTCTCTGGAGATGCAACGGGTGCCGCTCACACGAAGCGTGCACCCGATCCTCCCCCAGCCCCACTGCCGACGGCAAGGCCGCAGCAATGTGAGTATTACCCTGCCTTCCTGTTAGAGGATGGTCAGCAGAGGGTTTTTTAAACCTGGCGCCATTATGGGTGACGGAGCTGCCGGGCGGGGGGTGGAGTCACCGCGGGGTGCTTCCCAGCAGGCCCTGGCATACCCCAGCGTTCCCTGCAAGTCACGGAGGCCATCTTGGACATTTGGCGCCGCTGAACAGGCTGCTGGAGGCTCCATTATTGCACTGCAGATCTCCTCCTAAGACTGCAGCTGGGCGATCCTTGTCCCCTGGTGACCGTCATGCTGAACGCTCTTCCCGGTCTGTGAGTTACAGTGGGGTTTAGAGCTAGGTGGAGACAGCTGTGACGGCTCTTTTACTTTTACTGTCTCTCCCTTCCAGTACATATTACTGCCTATCCTATACCTACTATCTGTGTCAGTGTGGTAGTGTGTGGTGATTACTGGGTGCTGTTACCATGGCAGGGGGTAGCTCCAAGAGGGTTGTGAGGGTACGAGTTCCTCAATCACTCAGACACCGAGCAGATGAAACCAAAATATGGTTTATTTTCCACAGCACGCACAAATAGACAATAAACAGTGGCAAAGGTAAATTGCAGAGTAGAAAGATATTCAGGTAGCAGGCCCAAACAGACAGTCCTTGTATAGTCACAGTCCCAGATCAGTTCCACAGGGCAAACTATCACTTAATCCCCACAGCAGTGATAGCATATAAGTCCACACGATACCTAGACAGAGCATAACCTCTTAGTCCAGGACAGTCCATCAATTCTCTCTCCTGGCTTGTGTGCCAGTCATTTTAAAAACTTCCAATTTCCCACGCTTCTCCATACCATCAGTGGGCTTGCACTCAATCCCTATTGGTGGATTCAAGTCAGGTTTATCCCCCCTCCCAGGTACTGCTGCTGCCCATCTGCTTCTGCCCCCTGCTGGGGTCGGTTCCAGAAAGTCTGGAAGTGGTCAAGATATGCATAGCAAGATACAATACAACACAAGATTACGTTATGGGCTGATCACCCCCTGTGGTGCCGGGTTCCACTAAGTCTGGTATTGACACAAAGGAGCTGAAGGTAGAGACACAATCATAGTCTGATTACATTATGTCCTGATTACCCCCTGTGAACATTTCCTGTTGGTAGCAGGGGAATTGGATCACCCCCTGTGAAGATTGTCCCTCAGCTAACACCCTCCTGTGATAGCAGGAACAAAAGTATGGTAATGGGACATAACCTTTTGGTGAATTATTTCCTGGGTATTTCCTGGCAGACCATATTAGGGCAAGAGCGATCTGATCTGGAAATACACACAGATTTGGGGGATAGAAACATCTATGGAGAATAAGAGGGTACCGACGGACTAAAATAGTACATTAATTACTACACCTAATAAAATATAGTAATTACAGATTTACAGTAAATCTGATAACCTCACAAGGGTTACTTGCAAGAACTGTAATGTTAGATTTACACCTTCTAAGGAGGGAGACTCTATATGTGATAAATGCACTGCTTCACCCCCAGCACCAGAGTCCCCCATGCAGACCCCTGTTTGGGCATCACAGCTTGCTGATGTCATGTCTCATTTAGCATCTGAGCTCTCAGCAGCTCAAAGAGATAGAGAGACTTCCAGAAACCAGCAGGCATCATTGGCTTCTGCTGTACAGGGCTTAACAAAAGCTCTGGCCCCAGCAGAGGGCGCTAGCGCTTCATCCTCTAGGCAAAATCCTCCTCCTTTACTCAGAAAGAGGTTATTACCACCCTCTGGAGATTCTGGGGAGTATGAGGATATGCCCTTCCAGATAATGATGATGATGACCCTGATGCTCAAGCGTTGTATACGCAGAAACCGGCCCCATCCACACAAGGCTTGGAGGACCTCATACAGATGGTTAAGATTGCCTGTAAGGTGACGAATGACACGGACATTCCGGTCTGCCCCTCTCTTTTTGGGAAGAGACAAAAACAGACACCCACCTTTC
This sequence comes from Crinia signifera, assembly GCF_055691185.1. Classification (NCBI taxonomy): domain Eukaryota; kingdom Metazoa; phylum Chordata; class Amphibia; order Anura; family Myobatrachidae; genus Crinia; species Crinia signifera. Next base: position 69,577,123 of record NC_139224.1, read on the forward strand.
CTCCAGCTGAGGAATTTGATGAACATGTTTTGCAGGCTTGGGGTCACCCTGACAAAAAGTTCCAGGTGCCTCAGAGGTTTCTGTCTGCTTACCCTCTTTCACCGGAGGGCAGGAAGAGGATAGAGATTCCACCAGTGGTGGACTCGTCAGTCTCACGACTGTCTAAGAAGACAGTTCTCCCGGTTCCGGGTGCTACCACTCTAAAGGACACATCTGACCGTAAGTTGGAGGTAACCCTTAAGAATGTCTTTTCTGCGGCCGGAATTATTCAGCGTCCGGCCCAGGTTGGATCCTGGGTAAATAAGGCCATGGGGGTATGGGCATCTCAGATCCTAACAGAGGTTCATGAGGGCTCTGACCCTGCCTCCATTGTTCAGCTTGCTGAACAGATCCAAGAGGCATCCTTGTATCTAATAGAAGCCTCTTCTGACGTCTGCATGGTTGCAGCCAGAATTTCGGCCTTATCTATCTCAGCTCGCAGGGCTCTCTGGTTACGCCAATGACAGGCTGATGCAGAGTCCAAGCGAGCAATAAAAGCCCTGGCGTTCAATGGGGAGGTTCTTTTCGGGCCAGAGCTCGATAAGTGGATATCCCAAGCAACGGGAGGTATGTCTCACTTCCTTCCCTCAGTGCCTCTGCAACCATCCAGGAACCCAAGTCCATGAAGTCAGCTGCATGACTGTCCACGATCCCATCTGGGGGATCCCAGGGTTGGGGCCCGACTGCTGTCCTTCTGTCACATCTGGCTGCAATCTTGTCAGGACTCGTGGGTAAGGGATCTGGTAACCCAGGGTTACAAGGTCCATTTCCGGTTGCTCCCCCCAAACAGGTTCTTCAAGACCGGTCTCCAGGTCTCACAGGAAAAGGCGCAACTTTAGGCACAGAAGATCCTACTCCAGGGATACTACTCCAGTCTGGGATACTACTCCAGGGATACTACTCCAGTCTGTTCCTCGTACCGAAGCCGGACAGCTCGGTGCAGCCTATCCTAAATCTCAAGGATTTGAATCCGTTCTTACAAGAGGTCAAATTCAAGATGGAGTCCCTGCAGTCGGTGATACAGGGACTGGAACAGGGGGAGTTCCTGGTATCTCTGGATATCAGGGACGCATACCTGCACATCCCTATCTGGCCTCCTCACCAGGCCTTCCTCCGGTTCTCATTACAGGACCAACACTGGCAATTCCAGGCCCTGCCGTTCGGTCTCTCATCGGCCCCCAGGGTCTTCACCAAGGTGATGGCCATGATGATTGAAGTCCTCAGGGCTCAAGGGGTTACTATCATCCCCTACTTGGACGATCTTCTGCTGAAGAATCGTTCAAGGGAGACCCTGTTGTCCAACATACGGCTCACCCAGGAGACTCTCATCAATCATGGGTGGATTCTGAACTTTGCAAAGTCTCAGTTACAGCCGTCTCAACGCCTTCTTTTCTTGGGGATGATTCTGGACACCAAGCAGATGAAAGTTTTCCTGCCGCCCGACAAGATTCAGTCTCTGCAGGTCCTGGTTCGGTTGGTTCTACGACGTCAGCAAGTATCGGCACACCTCTGTACCAGACTCTTGGGAAAGATGGTGTCCTCTTTCGAGGTGGTACAGTACGTCCGTTTCCACTCGCGTCAATTCCAGTTGTCTCTCCTTCGTCAGTGGTCAGGGTCTCACCTACATCTTCAACAACGGGTTACCCTGTCCCCTCAAACCCGTCTGTCTCTGCTGTGGTGGCTCAACTCAGCAAACCTGCAAAAAGGCAGGAGGTTCGGCATATGGGAGTGGACTCTCCTCACCACAGACGCCAGCCTTCGGGGCTGGGGAGCGGTAACTCTGGATCACCAGTTCCAGGGTTTGTGGACGAGACAGGAGAGCCTACTCTCCATTAACGTACTGGAGCTCAGAGCAGTCTACTTTGCTCTCCTACAGGCAGGACATCTTCTGCGGGGCAGGGCCATCAGAGTCCAGTCCGACAACGCCACAGCCGTCGCCTACATAAACAAACAGGGAGGCACGCGGAGCCGGGCGGTGATGAAGGAAGTGAGCAGGATCATCCTCTGGACTCAGGACCATGCTCAGGCCCTGTCAGCAGTATTCATTCCCGGAGTAGACAATTGGGAGGCCAACTTTCTAAGTCGGCAGAATGCCCACCAGGGAGAATGGTGCCTCAACCCACAGGTGTTTCAGACCCTAGTACATCTTTGGGGCTGTCCTCAAGTGGATCTGATGGCGTCCCGCCACAATTTCCAGCTCCCAAGGTACTTTGCGCGGACTCGAGATCCTCAGGCCGCGGGGGTGGACGCGCTGGTCGCTCCTTGGCCGTTTCAGTTTGTTTACCTCTTTCCTCCCTTTCCGTTGATACCTCGGGTATTACAACGCATTCGCAGGGAGGGGGTAACAGTGCTTCTGATAGCACCAGATTGGCCCCGGCGCTCGTGATACACCAACCTGAGGGATCTTCTGATCGACGAGCCATGGCCTCTACCTCTTCAAGAGGGCCTCCTCAGTCAGGGTCCCTTCATCTTCCCAGATTTAGGATGTCTTTATTTGACGGTGTGGCTGCTGAGAGGTCCATCTTGAGACACGCAGGTATCCCTAGGGCGGTGATACCTACAATGATGAGGGCCAGGAAGGAAGTCACTTCCAAACACTACCACCGGATTTGGAGATCCTATGTGGCTTGGTGCGAAAGACGTAGAGTGTACTCTACTCTGTTCAAGAAGGCTCGACTTCTTCTGTTTTTACAGGAGGGTTTGAACTCCGGACTTAGGCTGAATACCCTAAAAGTTCAGGTTTCAGCTCTTTCCGTTTTTTTCCAAAAACGTCTGGCCCTCATCCCTGAAGTACAGACCTTCTTTCAGGGGGTGCTGAGGCTTCAGCCCTCAATTCGTCCACCTACGGCTTCCTGGGACCTGGATTTGGTTCTCCGATATTTACAATCATCGGTATTTGAGCCGTTAGAAGAGGTGAATCTTCGTTATCTGACTTGGAAGGTAGTTCTTCTGCTGGCTCTGGCCTCGGCCAGACGGGTTTCGGAATTGGGAGCGCTTTCTTGTCATTCCCAGTTCCTTCAGTTTCATCCGGACAGAGCAGAGCTCCGTACCAGTCTTTCTTTTCTTCCAAAGGTGGTCTCAGCGTTCCACGTGAACCAACCCATCGTGGTTCCAGCATTCTCAGAGGCTTTGGATGTTGTGAGGGCCCTGCTTATTTATGTCTCTCACACGGCCTCTTTTCGCAAGACAGATGTCTTGTTTGTTACCTACGACCTGGTACGTTGTGGGTGGCCAGCTTCGAAGCAGACGCTTGTCCATCTGACAATTCGTCAGGCATACATTGCTGGGTCTCAGACGCCTCCTTCTACCATAGGGGCGCACTCCACCAGATCGGTGGGTCCTTCATGGGCGGCTGCCCGTGGGGTATCCCTTCAACAGCTCTGTCGAGCTGCTACATGGTCAGGTCGTCAGACCTTTGTGCGATTTTATAGGTTTGATACCTTTGCGGCACCAGCTTCTCAGTTTGGCCGCTCTGTTTTAAGGGGATCTCAGCGCTCACCCGGGTTGCAAGCTCTTGGACGTCCCCAGTGTAACTCCAGTGACACCTAGTGGATGAAGGAGAAATAGGGATTTTGTACTTACTGTAAATTCTTTTCTCCGAGTCCACAGGTGTCACTGGACGCCCGCCTCAGCGCTGTTCTCCACCTTTGTATGTTCAGAATTAGGTTCCTCTGGAGTTTTCCCTTGTCAGGGTTATATAATACGGTTATTAGACACCTGTTTCATCTTGTTTGACTCTGTGTGAGATGTTATTTCACTAATTTCTTCTTTTTCTACTATACGTATTGAATGATGTTATGTTGTGATGAACCTCCTCTTCGGAAGTGTGTTATATCTTCCTGCTCCCTTTCTGGCACGATCTTTATGACTGCCTGGGAGCAGGGGCGGATCCAGGATAAAATGACAGGGGGGGAACCATGATAAAAAAGGGTTTGGGTGGCGGAGGGGCGGTGTTAGTGGTGCCAGTGTACATGCTAAGAGCGCAGCAGGAGAGGGTGGGAATGGAATTAAAAATAGGCCCTGGCATTTAAAGTACGCAGACCTACCATGGCTACAAAAGTGAAGGATGTAGTTGTGCGCGCGCTCCAGAAAAGGGTGTGTGGCCACTCAACAGGGGGCGGGTCAACACCATATACAACTTCTACACATTATGCAACAAAATACTAGACCCCATTACACTGTCCCCTTACACACGATGCCAAATGGAATGAGCCAAAATTGACATAATGCCACATGGATTGAGCCAAAATTCAAATAATGAAACATGGATTGTATCAAAATTCACATAATGCCACATGGATTGAGCCAAAATTTACATAATAACACACAAGGATTGAGCCAAAATTCACATAATGCCACACGGATTGAGCCAAATGCATAAAATGCCATACTGATTGAGCCAAAATTCACATAATGCCACACGGATTGAGCCAAAATTCACATAATGCCACACGGATTGAGCCAAAATTCACATAATGCCACACGGATTGAGCCAAAATTCACATAATGCCACACGGATTGGGAAAAAATTCACATAATGCCACACGGATTGAGCCAAAATTCCCATAATGCCACATGGATTGAGACAAAATTCACATAATGCCACATGGATTGAGCCAGACTTCACATAATACCACACAGATTAAGCCAAAATTCACAATACACTTCATAAACAGGGACATTGTCCACCAAAGGCGCGCATTAAACATTTACACCATAATGTCCATTACACGTTGTTACACGCCATTATGTCCATTATGTGTTATGCCAAACACCATAATGCCTATTAAAAATTATGCTACATAAGTGCTGCTTCTCTACATGCTCATTGCCAAGGGTTCCATGCTCATTGCCAGAGGTTCCATGCTCGTTGCCATGTGGGATTACATGCTCATTACCAAGGGGGAATACATGCTCGTGGTAAATGGGGGACAGCCGCCGCCAGGCAGAAGTGATAGCCACTGACAGTGTCAGAGCCTGGCTGTATTCAGAGCACTGCAGGTCCCAGCTATTTGAAATAATACCTTTCACACCAGAAAATGCATTCCCAGGTAGGCCCCTTTTACACCAGCCTAGTCCCTGCATTTTCTGATGTGAGGGGGAGAGAAAACCACCCCTCCCCCCTTTAACCAGTTATCTAATTTAACGGCTATATCTTCGGAACCAACTGACCCATTTACATGAGACAAGTATTATATTGAAGAACTTTTGAGTGGGCTTTGAATGATTTTGGTCCAGTGAAACTGGAACGTTTGGTTCCAGAGTAATCTGCCCTCAAAAACATGAACAGCCATGAAATTACATTTCAAAAATAAAGAAATCGGTTTTCACGCAATATCTCTGGAACCGATTAACCGATTTGGACCAGCCTGGTAACAAGCTTCTGTGATGCCAGGGTGGGAACTGGCAGCCGTCGGAACCGGGTGGGGGTTGGAATTGACGGGTCCCATATTATCCTATGGGGAAAAAACGTTACAGGTTTGCCAGGCGATATCTCCGGTTCCCGGGGGGCTATAGACATGGGGCTGGGCTCGTTGGAAAGCCCTGGTCCTCAGCTACAAAATGACCCCCCCTGAATCCGCCACTGCCTGGGAGGTGAAGTAGAAGGGGAGGAGGTGGTCAAACTAATTTATTTTTAAAGTGCCCATGCTCTCTGTGGTCGCCTTTTATTCCCCAGTGTAACTCCAGTGACACCTGTGGACTCGGAGAAAAGGATTTACGGTAAGTACAAAATCCCTGTTTTTTTTCCACGCAGCCATCAATGGTTCTCTGCCATCCATGTAAAATTATCATCCATCATTAGCTAGAAGTAGCTATCAATGTTTGATAACTATCCTAATTACAGCTTCATTGTTCATTCCTACAGAGGGTGCATGTTCTAGTTCATGTTCTAGTTTTCCGTTCTTCACCATTTTATAATGGACATCTAATCAAAGTCAATAAATCCAACAGTGCCACTACCTCGCTTTAAGCTGTCCTTTTCTGAGCTGTGATCAATGAGAAACACAACATACTTGCACACCAGTTCTCACCAACCTAGCCCAGTGGTTGCAGTTCTATACCCACAACAAAAACAGAACCTGACAAAAGTATGGTTACGCTGTATAATATAATAAGTATTACAGCTTAAAAAAATTAAAAAGAAAAATGAATCACATATACAGTAGTATTTCATTGTTACACTGGGGCAGATGTATTAAGCTTTAACAAAAGATACATGCAAGGGTGATAAAAAGAGATAAACATCCAGCTAATCAGCTCCTTACTGACTTTTTTCAAACACATCTGTGACAGTTAGGATGTGAATGGCTGGACCTTTATCTCTCTTTATCACCCTTGCATTTATCTCGTTAAGGCTTAATACATCGGCCCCACTGTTACTTAAATCAGTGGCGTAGCGCCAAATTTTGCGCCCCCCCCGCCGCAAAATTTTGACGCCCCCCCCAGCCATCCGTCTGTCCGTCTCCGCCCCCCTCTATCATCTCTGTCTTACCTGTCCGTGTTCCTGGCCGGGAGTAGGGACTGCAGATCTACTTTGCACTCCTAGCCTCCTCCGGGCTCCGAGTCCTTATGACAAAATGTCCCTGAAAAAATGGCCGTCCCCTTACAGCAGACCGTTTTGAAGGATGCTAGAGGAGGCCGCTGTTGCCTCCTCTAGCATCCTAAATACTGTCTGCTGTAAGGGGGCGGCCATTTTTTGAGAGACAATTTGTCATAAGGAGCTAGGAATAGCGCCGGGACACAGACAAAGTAGGTCCCGACTCCCGACGACGAACGCATAGCTCCTGCGGACCCCGGCGCCCACATCACTCAGCGCCTCCCTGCCACCGTGGGGTTTGCCGCACGGTGGCTATGCCACTGACTTAAATGTTGCCATTAAAACTTTACAAGCTATATTGCCTTATTATACCAACTATAGAAAAGCCTATACTATGCCCCCAGGAGGAAGTCATGAGACACAATTGCAGTGTACATACGAGTGTCCTGTTGGAGATATGAAGTAAAGACAGCAGTGCACTCGAGTGTCTGGGATGCGTTTCTTCCTGGCTATATTCACCTCTTCCTTCAAGAACTTTTCATACTGTTCATTAATATATTTCTCAATAGGCTCCCAACTGTAAATTGAGAGAGGAAAAATAACACAATAAGATATATATATATATATATATATACTGTATATATAGATATATAGATATATTGAGAGAGAGAGAGAGAGAGAGAGAGAGAGAGAGAGAGAATTGAAGAGGCGTTCATCAGTTTGAAAGCATAAACAAAGACCAACTTTTATTCTCACATAGCAGCAGAAGGATGCGCAACATTTCGGTCTAAATGGATCATCATCAGTCTATACAGCAGCACAGTGACACACCCATACCATCAGAAATCATGAAGCATACTAAACACTGCTAACTGTGGACCTTATATATCAACCAGCCCATTCGAAATTGGGACCAGTATCACTGACATATACAAAATTTTATTTTGTATAACTGAGGCCCTTATTCTAGTTCACTCTTTCTGACAAAATCCGTCTTAGATGGACAAAACCATGTGCACTGCAGGTGAGGCAAGTGTTACTTGTGCAGAGATAATTAGATGTGGGTGGGGTTTTACTTCAAAGTGAGATCTATATTGCAGTGTAAAAATAAAGGGTACTCTTTACCTAGAAGGGCGCCCATCGTGGCCATCGCGGGCATTGAATGCACTAAAAAAATGGGTGCGATGCGACCGACTCGATGCCCGCGATTTCCCATAGGGAACAATGTTAAATGTCTCAATTGACCCGATTTTCACTATCCACGTCGGCGTGGAGTTGAGAATAGAATAGTGTGGCGAGCGCAGCGAGCCACCGAGCCCGAAGCGTGGCGAGCGCAGCGAGCCCCGCAAAGGGACGCGGATACCTGTGAAGCCCGCGAAGGGACGCGTTTACCTGTGAAGGTATCCGCTGCGCTCGCCATGCTTCGGGCTCGAAGCTTTGCAAATTTATACATGGGCCAATTTGAAGATCAATATATATGGCAGAGCAAATATGGGGCTAACCTGGTGCGATATGGCAGATATATAGACAATTTATTTTTTATTTGGAAGGGGGACATTTCACTGGCACTTGATTTCTTACATTCACTTAATTCCAACACTTTTGGTTTAAAGTTCACCTTCACTTATGACAGAAAACAGATTAATTTCTTGGACATAGCCATTACCATTAAGAACAATTGCATTACAACTGCAACATATAATAAAGAGGTGGATAATAGTAGATATTTAAACTATCAAAGCTGCCACTTCAAACCGTGGATCAATAACATCCCAAAAAAACTATTCTGTAGAATAAAAAGAAATTGTTCGGAAGACTCTAAATACAGACAACAAATGGAGGAAATGAGAGAGACCTTTTTAGATCAAGGGTATCCAAACTGGTTGTTAGACAAAGCTGAATTGGAAAGTGAAAAAATAGAGAGCACTTCTCTTCTAGACTCAAAAACAACAGATAAACAATTATCATTAGTCAATCCATTATTTATGTCCAAATTCAACACATATTCGGACCAACTAAGAGAAATTATAAACAAAAATTATAGGATACTTAAATGTGATAATATATTGGCCCCCCATCTAGAAGAAGTCCCAAAAATAATCTTTAAAAAGAATAGAACACTGAGAGATATTCTATCACCAAGTCACTTCAAACGTGAAAAAATTGATCATACAGGGATGGAAAAAATAAAGGGGTGTTTCAAATGCAAAAAGAATAAATGTATGACCTGCCAATATATTATACTTGCTTTAGTTCATCATACTCAGGGATATCATTTAACATAAAGAGCCATATCGATTGCCAAACCTCATATGTTATATATCTGATAACATGTGTATGCGGGTCCCAATATGTGGGCCGCACTATCTGTACATTACATACAAGATTCTTGGAGCATCGAAGAAATATATTGAAAGGGGTGCTTAACCACTCACTATCTAAACATGTTAAACATAAACATAATGGAGACCTGCGAGTTTTGAATCTGCAGGGGATAGAACATTTAGAACAAACATTGGGCCTTATTTTGGTTCATTCTTTCTGACAAAATCCTTCTTAGATGGACAAAACCATGTGCACTGCAGGGGGGCAGATGTAACATGTGCAGAGAGAATTAGATTTGGGTGAGTTATTTTGTTTCTGTGCAGGGTAAATACTGACTGCTTTATTTTTACACTGCAATATAGATCTCACTTTGAAGTTAAACCCCACCCAAATCTAATTCTCTCTGCACAAGTAACACCTGCCCCCCTGCAGTGCACATGGTTTTGCCCATCTAAGAAGGATTTTGTCAGAAAGAATGAACCAAAATAAGGCCCATTGAGAGGTGGCGATCGATATGACAGATTATGCGCTCGAGAAGCGTTTTGGATATTTTCCCTCCGTACTCTTTTTCCAACTGGTCTAAATGACAATATTGAATTAAATAATGTATAAAGGAAAATTCAAAATAAGGGAGATACCCTACTCATTCAACCTGTTTTCTCTTTCTTGGTCCTCTTTCCCCGTCCTTTTCATTTTCCATTTCAGCTGGCTTTATAAATGGAAAAGAAACTCTTCCAAATTCATACACATAAAATGATAACATGTACCTACTGTGAATTTGGTTTTATGAATGCTACGTAATTCATATAACTAAATTCACCCAACAATAATAATAATAAAAAATGAATAATTAATGAACAAGTGTATTCTGTCTATACATCTATATATGTGCTCTATGTATAAATATATTCGTTTATTCCGTTATTTATCTCTGCTTTTATTAGTATTCTTTATCCTTTATTTATTATTATTATTTTTATTTTTTATTTATTATTATTATTAATATTTTTTATTTTTATTTCCATTCATTTTTAATTTACTTCATTATTATTGTTGTTGCCTTTATAGATAAGGTTATCTGCATAGATATACAAGGGTGTTTATGATGGAGTATTTCTAAATGAAGTAAAAAAATTAATTGAAAAATTAAAAGTATGAAAATTGCAAAGAGGGAAATATATGTATTGTCGGAGATCTGAGCCTGCAGAGTAGATTTATCTCCATACGGTAGTCCTTATTCTTACCTCTGAGCCACTGACTTCTTTGTGTGCTAATTTGGAATCTAGATATAATCATTGTTCTTTTTTGATTCCCTAGGGAATTCTGATGATGATAGTAATATCAAGAATAAAATATTGAAACTGTCAATGCGACCATGTCTTGAACTTGTGATGTTGAGATCCGTCTGAGTGCTAGTCCTTTCCCTTACCCCTGAGCCATCAGTGCCTCATAAGAATATACGTGTGTGATAGTATTAGTTATAAATGGTAACAACAACGTTCAATGATGCCATCAATCTCAATTTGTGTATTTATCCATTTATTTATTTATTTTTTACTCATGTGTATATTAATAAAAAGCGTTATGTTATATGATGATATCCACAGCATTAATGTTATAAAACTGAATGGACAGACCATATAGAATATATGCCGTTAATACACCTTTGAATAAAACATGCCAATTGGAAACAGGTGCAACGCAATTAACCTGCAAAGGTGATTGGCTAACCTGCTTTTTTAGACAGCAAGATCAGTATGACCCCTGAGCTTCTGAGGAAACCGTCGTGCTTGTAGGACGGAGAAACGCGTCAAGCCTGTCATACATCCAGCACTGCTCTGCAAATAATCACTTGAACCCAGCTCCAGCCTTATCTCCAAACATCCAACTGGTTTCCAGCAATACCGCAAATTCGGCCGCCCGCTGAGAATGACCTGCGGTGAACTCTCCAGCGTGAACGTCATCAGGCCAGCGAGTGAGCTCTCTTCCCCCAGCTAACATCCAGAGGGCACAGGCAGACGGGGGACGGACGGTCTGCTCCCGACGGTGGCTCTCATCACAACTGAGCCCCGCCGGTGGAAGCGGACGTCGGAAGAATCCAAGTGTCATCTACATCTGACCTTTACAATCTGCTACCGATGGTGGCTCTCAGTACAACTTAGCCCCGCCGGTTGTCAGCGGATAACAGTGGAACTCTTCCCCCCCCCGTCCATTTCATCTCCTGTATGAGACCTCACAGAGCCTAGCGGGACTGGTAACTATATATCCCTTTGGGATTTGATACACTGTTATAAAGGCTATTGAATTTAAGGAGCTAGGATGCTCAAGTCAAGTCTAATAGACATTTATACAGAGCTGCTTTACATCAACTGATGGGACTTTATAAATTGGTCACACTATCAATGTTCCCTCTAATTTTATGAAGGCTGTGTGCGGCAAAAGATTTTGGCTGTGCAACTTTGGAAGGAAATTTTATTTTTTGTGTGTCACTTATATATAACTGGAAAAAGACGTTCAGCATTTGTGTTAACTTTGCTTAAAAATGATATTAAGCATTTAAACATTCAAGTTGTGTGCGCGCGCACGTGTGCACAGCTTAGAGGGAACACTGCACACTATACATCCCATCATTAATGCTGGATTTCATAATGTATTATAGTTTTTAACTGTGTATTTATGTATGGTTTTGTGTACTATAAATTGTTCTTTTTATATTTATTATTTTTTTACATATAATAAATTGTTGGATCAACACAGTGCGCTCTCTATATTTCTTATTTTTTTTTTTCTCTAGGAAACAGCAGCAAATGCATTTTCCACAGGGTTTGAATCTGAAAGTTTTGTTCAGGAAACTGGTAGTTGGTTTTTTTCTCAGTATTGTTTTTTAGACAACTGGGGGCTACAATGCTCTTCAGGTTGTTCGCTCTCCTATATACTATTGTCGATTTAGGGGGTAGGTGGGGACCCAATACCACATCTTTAAGAAGAATCCCCCAAGGTTTTGTAAGGACTTTTCTGATCTTCTCACTCTCCCTATTATTTTGGGTAATGAAAGGTCTACTTTGGAAAACAGACAAATTTGTAGATTTTTTTTAGAGCATTTCTTCCCTTGATCTTCTGGATGCTTTAATTCTGGCTGACTCAATCTTTTCGGGATCATACCCTCTGTCTATGAATCTTCTTGAGAGCATTTTTGAGTGTGTATCGAAGTCATCCATCTTGCTACAGTTCCCTTTTAGTCTTTTAAACTGTGCGTACGGAACATCGTCTTTCCATCTGGACTGATGGCAGCTGGTATACGGAATATAACTATTCGCATCGACTTCTTTAAAAAACGTCTTGTGGTAATATGCTCCCCCGACTTTCCAGTGAGGCTAAGGTCTAGGTACTCGATGTTTTCATGGTGAGACTTGTGCGTGAACTTTAAGTTAAAGTCCTTTGCCTGAAGGTGGGTGATGAAATTTTCCACGCTCTCAGTAGTTCTAAATGAAAATTAGATCGTTAATATATCGCCGATAGAAAATGACATGATGTGTAAAGCTGAAGTCCTATATGTGTTGCTCCTCCCACATTGCCATTAGAAGATTGGCATATGCTGGGGCAAAATTAGTGCCCATCCCTGTCCCGGTGACTTGCAGATGGAATGTTTCATTAAACTTAAAGTATTGTGAGTTAGTATAAATTCTATACTTCTCAGAATGAAATCAATTTCGTCCGGTGTATTTTCAGTATGTCTTGTCAGAATAGTCTTTATCGAGGAGTAAATAGATCACATCCACCGTTACCCACAGGAACTCTTCTTCCCCTTCTAGGTTTTTCAGTAATGAGCTTGAATCTCGAGGATTTTCAATGCAAAAAAAACGTGTTTATTCCTCCGACATGTTTCGGGCTATTGCCTGTCCTCAGGGATTAACATCACACACACAGTGAAAACAATATATACCTATACTCCACAAAAAAGCACGCCCCCCCTCCCGGTGTAACTTCCTGTAATCAGGTACTCACCTGCAGTCACCTAGCCAGGCTCTTTCCCGCTGTCGCTTCCACGCCATGTTGCCACAGGAGACGCCGAGTGCAGGGACACCTTCACTTCCGGCCTCCCCCTCTGACGTACCACCTGCGTTCCACATAGCGGTCTAGACTTCCGGGTTCCAAGCCTCACTCTCAGTGCCGCTGTGAGCCTCGTATACAAGATAAAAATCTGAAAGACATTAATTATAATGCATAAATACAAAACAAAAATATGTGCAATAATAAGAGGTTTGATACAAACCATGTAAGAGGTCAATAAGACCAAAGTATAGTGAAAAAATGAATAATAAAAAGTACATAAAAAATACATAAAAAAACATACAGGAATTAAAAAAACAGTATAGGGGTTAAATCTCGGTATAGTACATAAGATCACTGTTGATGATTTTACTTATATTAAATCCCCTTATGTGAATTACAGCTAGTTAGAGGAATAAATCTTAAATACTTTTAATATTATATAGTTTAGCCCAGAGGTTATGTCTCCCATCAAAATGTTAGCGACAGACTCTACCCCCTGAGTCCTAAATTTAAGATATTACATAAAATTTTGCAGACCATGCTGCTCATTCAATCCTCTAGGTGCTATTGTATCGAGTCTGAAAATCCACCTTGCTTCTGCCTGTAATAGCAACCTACCCCTGTTGCCTCCCCTGATATTCGGGGGGATGTGGTCCACGATTTTGGATCTAATACTGGCAATACTGTGTTTGCTCAAGACACAGTGTTTTGCCACTGGTTGATCACTATTGCCTGAACTGAGAGCCTGTCTGATGGCATGGCGATGATTTGCCATTCGTTCTTTAAATTGACATTCTGTCTTGCCCACGTAGTATAATCCACATGGACAGGACAGAACGTATACAACAAATCTGGTAGAACAAGTGAGTGAGTGTTTAATGGGCAATTTTCAACCTGTGTGTGGATGACTAATAGTGGGCCCTACCAACATTGAGCTACATGTGGTGCACCCTACACATTTGAAGCATCCCTTAGGTCTTGTTAGAAAATGGGCCGGGGTTGCTGGTTTGTCCATAACTGTCACATCTATTTTTACCAGAAGGTCAGCCAGGTTTCTGCCTCTTTTATAGGCGGGCATGATACTCTTGCCCTGTAGGCTTTTTAGATCTTTATCCATAGCTACCATGGGCCATAACTTTTTAACGTGTTGGGTAATCTCTTTGCTGCCATCCGCATGTTGCGTTACCCAAGGGATGCATTTCTCTGTGGTTTTATCTTTTTTCTCTTTTTTAGAAGCAGCAGATAATACTTCATTTCTAGGCATGTTCAGCACTTTTTGTTTGATTTTAACCAGTTCCTCTCTATTATATCCTCTTTGTTCAAATTTGACCTGCATGTCATCCAGATCAATTTTCACCTGATCTTCTTCGCTAGTTATCCTCCTCACCCTCAGCATTTGGGAGTAAGGAAGACCGTAGCGCAGTGATCTAGGATGGCAGCTTTCAGATTTTTATCTTGTATACGAGGCTCACAGCGGCACTGAGAGTGAGGCTTGGAACCCGGAAGTCTAGACCGCTATGTGTAACGCAGGTGGTACGTCAGAGGGGGAGGCCGGAAGTGAAGGTGTCCCTGCACTCGGCGTCTCCTGCGGCAACATGGCGTGGAAGCGACGGCGGGAAAGAGCCTGGCTAGGTGACCGCAGGTGAGTACCTGATTACAGGAAGTTACACCGGGAGGGGGGGCGTGCTTTTTTGTGGAGTATAGGTATATATTGTTTTCACTGTGTGTGTGATGTTAATCCCTGAGGACGGGCAATAGCCCGAAACATGTCGAAGGAATAAACACGTTTTTTTTGCATTGAAAATCCTCGTGTGCCGCCTGATCTATCCACGCTGAAACTGAACTTTTTCGGTTTCTCAGGCAGTTACGCCTTAAAGATGACTTTTTGAGACAACCCAAGAGTATTCCTGCCAAAGAACCCTCACCCTTTCGTGTCAAGAGTGATTTTGACCCTCCCTCACCTAATGCTTCTATTGACACCTTCATGCGCCTGGTAAAACAGGACATTTTGCCTGTATTGAAAAAAACGGCCAGGTATTATTCCAACCTCACCCAGACTGAACAGCAGGCCATTAAATCCTTGCGTGACAACCCAGATATTATCATCCGCCCCGCCGACAAAGGCGGGGGGGTGGTAATACTGGAGAGGGAATATTACATTAGTGAAATTAAGAGCCAGTTAGGTGATACTAATTGCTATCTAAAGCTCACCCACGACCCCACCCACAAATATAAGAAAGAATTTGATTCAGTGATAGGGATGGGTCTGGCCAACTGCTGGATTGATGAAGAAACCAGTGGCTTCCTCATGCAGGAATTTCCCATTATTCCCTTACTCTATAGTTTGCCTAAAGTGCACAAGTCGTTGGTCTCCCCACCTGGGAGACCAATCATTTCGTCTATGGGCTCTATCAGCCAGCCGGTGTCACAATACATCGATTTTTTTCTTGCAACCGGTGACACCACTGATTTTCTAAATAAACTGAACAAGTTTGGTCATCCAACTGAGGGGTGTTTGCTGGTGACACTTGATGTCACCAGCCTTTACACCAATATTGCTCATGATGAGGGCATTGGAGCGGTGCGGGAGTGCGTCAGTGCCAGTCCATTATACAAAGGTCCACCAATTGATTTTTTGTTGTTATTATTGGAACTGGTCCTTAACAAGAATTAATTTTTGTTTGACAACGGCTTTTATTTGCAGCGCCGTGGGACGGCGATGGGGTCAAACATGGCCCCATCGTACGCCAACCTTTTTATGTTCCAATATGAGAAACAACACATTCATTCAAACCTCATTTTTTCCAAATTCATTAATTGTTATTTTAGATATATTGATGATTTGTTTTTTATCTGGACTGGCACTGAGGCACTTCTCAATGAGTTTGTTAACCTTCTGAACTCTATTCCAGGGAACATTAGGTTCACATCCAATTGTAGTGCGGTCGCTCTGCACTTTTTGGATGTGCTTATTACTATCAAAAATGACACACTTGTAACATCACTCTTCAAAAAACCCACGGATAAAAATACACTCTTACTTGCTACCAGTTTCCACCCCCAGCCGCTTAAACACGGTTTGCCATACTCCCAACTCCTAAGAGCAGTGCGCATCACGTCTGATCCAGCTGCCTTGGACAGTACCTTGAATACTATGTGTAAACAGTTCATTGACCGGCAGTATGACCCCAAAGAGGTCGAAGAAGCTAGAGTCAAATGCAAAGGTCTACATAGGGCGGAATTGTTGTCCCCCAAAGTGAGGGAGGAGCAAGAACAGAGGTTACATTTTGCCACCACGTACTCGGTGGCGTCAAAAGCCATAAAAGAATCAATTCTAAATCATTGGCACATTCTACGAACCGACCCAATTATGGGGAATGTATGTCGGTGTCCACCTCTGTTCTGTTTTAAGAGAAGTCAGAATTTCAAGGATCAACTGACCTTTTCTGATATCAGCCCGAAAGTAGACCAGTCAAAAAGGTGGCTCTCTAGGCCGGTCGGCTCCCAAAATTGTACTGGTTGTGTCAACTGCCACTATATGATTAAGACCAAAACATTCATACACTCAACCACAGGCAAGAGATACAATCTTAAACATCCTATGGACTGTGAGACCAAGTATGTGGTCTATTTGATTAAATGCCCATGTAACAAAATCTACGTGGGCAAAACTATGCGAATGCTCAAGGAGCGTATAGGAGTACATAGATCCTCCATCAACAAAGCTTATCAAAAATTGGAAGCAAGTACGCCCCCGGTGGCGCGTCATTTTGTCAACTGTGGACATTCCATAAAGGACTTTGCATTCATGCCATTGGAACATGTGCCCCCCCTGAGGCGAGGTGGGGATAGACATGGTCTTCTGATGAAGAAAGAATGCTATTGGATTTATGAACTCAATTGCATGAGACCGTTGGGTCTAAACGAGGAGTTTTCTTTTGCCCCGTTTATTAATTTAATTTAATTTACAGGCTGGTGTGTCTATCTGGATGTTTTTACATGTTCATTATATGTTAGCTCATTGATGCACCGCTCCAATTAACCCCTTTAATGTATGTTGGACGGTCCTTCTGATTGTCCATTATATTATTGTGCCTTTGATTGTATTGGTAGATTGTGTATATATGCGTGGGAGCACACCGGACACCTGCCTCCTTTGGTAAGGCTGTTGCGGTGACGCTATGTGCACACGCTTATATTTTTTATTCATTCACTTGTTAGTTTTTCTTTATTTCACGTACAGGTTCTATATCTCCCCACAGTAACGTGCATTTATTCATAATGTGGTAATATTGATTATTAGAAGTCACGTATCTTTTGTGGGGTTTGGTTGCCATGACAACCGCCTTGAGACCGGATCTCTTCCGGGGACAGTGGAACCGCTTCTCCTTCCCCCTCCGCTGTGCGCGGCAGATTGGTTCCACACCGCCGCCTATACTTCCGGTACACGGAGGCGATGTGTGCTGTGTGCTGTCTGCTGTGACGCGGGAGGTGATTGAAGTGTACCGCTGCACCTGAGGTTGACGATCTGAGTGTCGACAGGTGAGTATGCCATTGGATGCCCTTTTAAATTCTAGGTCCTGAGTTCAGTGTCTTGATGACCCCTCTTGATGAAGGTGCAAATGCACCGAAACGGCCGTCGAGGAGACGTGTAATGTATCATTTTAAGCATTGTATCAGCCTGTTGGGTGTCCATTTATGCTCCGGATTATTGTGAGCTTGGATCTATTAAAACCTGCATTCATTTATTTGGTGAATTGGATCTTTTCATGACTGGTGCTGTCAGTTCTGTTACCCTCTGGGGATCACACACAGGACTTTATCCATATATATATATATATATATATATAAGCGTTAGGAATAGGCCTGGCACTCCTCCAACAAGGTACAGGACCCAGGTGCCCTCCGAATCAGTAGTATAGAAGTTTTGATAGAAGAAAACAAACGCGGCACTCTGGGAATTTTAAGCATAAAACGTGTATTGTAGCAAAATAGCTTCCAACGTTTCGGGGTCTGTATCACCCCTTTGTCAATATTCCTTGACAAAGGGGTGATACAGACCCCGAAACGTTGGAAGCTATTTTGCTACAATACACGTTTTATGCTTAAAATTCCCAGAGTGGAAAAATGCGGCACTCGGAACCACAGTAATAAAAACTCAACAAGCTGCACTTGAGTTTTATTACTGTGGTTCTGAGTGCCTCACCTTCCTCCAGTTATATATATATATATATATATCATGCAGTATGCATGTGAGATAGATAGTTAGGTAACTCTAGATAGAGTAGTCTCAGGAAGGGGGGCAAGTACAAAGGACTTGAGATGACAAGGAAGAATAACAATGCTCTCAAAAGGTGCAACATGTAGAAAAATGGTACCAGTATTCTAAATGAGCATTGTACAAATCCCACTTGGCAAAGTTACAAGAACTAGCGCCCATTACCTCTCCTGATGACTCATAAATTTCCTTTCTGAACGTAAAAGAAGAGAGATGCTTTACTGGGAGATACATTATGGTGGGGGCCAGGGATGGTCGCATGCATGCGAGCTCCCATCCACCGAAGCTTCCATCATTGACCCCCGGAGAAGGGAAGCCTCAGGGACGAGAAGACAGAGGAGGACGAGGGAGGTGGATGGAGGGGGAGATGGATAGGGTGGAGGAGAGGACCTGACACAGGACGCGGCGACCACCCCCTGGCTGGGACAGCACACGGCCCCGGCATGACCAGGCGGTGACCTCCATCAGAGGAGGTGTACGGAGGAGGCAGATTGGAGTGACGAGGACCCGGCTCAAGACATGGCACAGGACCACGGCCCCCGGAATGACCACCAGAGGCAGTGACCGACATCGGCTCCCGGCTGCATAACCCGGCAACAACAGTGGTTTCCGGCCTGCAGGCCCCAGCTGCTCCTCTAGCATGAGCGAATTGCAGGAGCCTTTCCACAACCCACCCGATACTCCGGGCGAAACACAGTGGCAACGCCCCCCCCCCCCAAGGGAGGAGGTATGGTACTATTGTAAAGTGCAAGGGAATCTTCTGTACTATATAAGAAACTGTGAATAAATAAATAAATATGGTTACATGATTGGGGGCAGCAGTGTGGAACTCAGCCCAGAGGGCCCAACTCAAGCCCCGCCCCTCACTGACTCCCCAGGCCTCCGCGACTCTCTCTCCCGGCCTCACTGACTGAGTTTTGCCATCTCCACCACAACCACCCCCGACATGACCACCTCCGCTGGCCGTCTCTAGGGAAGATGTCCTGAAGAGCCCTTCTGCTGCTGTGAGCAGCAGGATCAAGATGGTGCCACAAATGGCTGCCTAGGAGCTGTGCACTCAGCCATATGTAAAGCCTGTGTCTCCCCTGTCTAGTGCATTGCACAGAAATCTGTATCTATACTGTCTCTGCATATATGTTACCTACCTGGCTGTTGCGGCGACCAGTGGCACCGCTGATGGCTGCCTAGCTGCTGTGCAGCTCAGCGGGTATGTGTTCCCTGAGTGATAACTGTACTGTCTGCTTGTATTGTTGCTTGCCTGGCTGTCACAGCGACCAGTGGCGCCACTGAGGGCTGCCTAGGTGCTGGGCAGCTCGGCTGGTATTTGATCATGTTCCCTGTGTGATAACTGTACTGTCTCTGCTTGTACTGCTACCTACCTGGCTGTTGCGGCAACCACTGGTGCCACTGATGGCTGCCTAGAAGCTGTGCAGCTCAGCGGGTATATGTTCCCTGTGTCTATAATCCCCAGGGTACATCTAGTGTATACCTATATGTGTTATGTATATCTGTACTCATGGCCGGATTAACAATGGGCCTGATGGAGCTACAGCTCTAGGCCCACTCTCCTGGGGCTTTCCAATGAGCTCAGCCCAGCATTGCTAGCCCCTCGGGAACCGGAGATACCGTGGGGCAAACCTGGAACGTTTTCCCCATAGGATGACATGGGACCCGTTAATTCCAAATTCCACCCAGTAATGACGGCTGCCAGTCCACCCGCCCCTGGCATCATTTGAACCCAAATCGCTGGACCTTCAATCTGATACCAGGCTGGTTCATATGGGTTAATTGGTTCCAGAGATATTGCGGATAAACCCAATTTTTTTATTTCTGAAATGTCATTTCATGGCTGTTAATGTTCTTTGAAGGCAGATTTCTCTGGAACCAAAAGGCCCAGTTTCATGGGACCAAAATCATTCGAAGTCCACTTAAAAGTTCTTCAATCTCATGTAAATGGGTCAGTTGGTTCCGAAGATATAGCCGGTTAAGGAGGGGGGTGGCTTTCTCTCCCCTTCACAACAGAAAATGAAAGGACTAGGCTGGTGTAAAAGGGGCCAGCCCTGGGAATGACCCTGCATGAATTTTTAATAGGCATTATGGTGTTTGGTATAATACATAATGGAAATTATGGTGTGTGGATTAACATGTAAAGGGCAATATGGTGTACATTTTTAATGCGTGCCTTTGGGGCGCAATGTCCCTATTTATGAAGCATATTGTGTATTTTGGCTCAATCCATGTGGCGAAATTTAAATTTTGCCTTAATCTGTGTGGCATAGTGTGAGTTTTGGCTCATTCCATGTGGCATAATGTGAAGGAGGCAAGTACAGTATAAGGGGGTTACTATTGTGCTGCATGATTTGTATAAGGGGTATATGGTGTCCTAAACTTAGGTGACCACATGAAAGGTGCTGAAATGTTGTCTACCAAGTTTTGGTTTTCAGTATTTTTTTTATGACTGGAATACCGCCTCACCCTGCAAGTACCTTAGGACATCGGTGTTCTGTGGGCAGGGCTATTTTTCAGCCAGAACGGTCCGGAACGCCGTTCCTGAAGCTCAAATTAAAAATTATGTCATCAGGAACGGCGTTCCGGAACCTGCTCCAGGCCACCCGGCATAGCCTGCCCGCTCCCTGTTCCCCGCTCCCTGTCAGTGTCCGCCCGCCCGACCACCCGCCCATGTATCCGGCCACCCGCACGTCAGCTGCGGCTGCCCTTGCCTTCCTTCCCCTGCACACAGAGACAGACGCTAGAAGTCATAGTTCACCTCTAGCGTCTGACAGGTAGCACAGCTCTGCACTTCCTGGTAACGCTGCAGAACTGTGCTTCCTGTCAGACGCTGGATGTGAAAAATGACTTCTAGCGTCTGTCTCTCTGTGCGCAGGGGAAGACAGGGTAAAGCAGGGGCAGCAGCAGCTGATGGGCACGTATTAACCCCTTGGCAACGAGCTGGAACCCCTGGCAATGGAATATAACCCCCCTTGGCAACGAGCAAAAAATATTAACCCCTTGGCAATGAATAAGCAAGAACCCATGGCAATGGACATTAACCCCCCCCCTGGCAACAAGAAAGAACCCCTGGCAACGAGCATTAACCCCCCTTGGCAATGAGCAAGAACCCCTGGTAACCCCTGTCCTGTAAGGAGGAGATGGAGCTGACCCTGGTGGGGCTGCAGTACTCCGGGAAGACCACCTTTGTGAACGTGATTGCGGTGAGAGCTGGGGGCAGCAGGAGCCCCAGCCAGGGAGTGGGGTTCAGGTATGGCGTGTAATTACAGCTCCACCACTGGGATTATTTCACGGTGTGGGGCATATGTATAATGGGCATCTCTGTGTGGGGCATATGTATAATGGCCATCAATGTGTGTGGCATATGTATAATGGCCATCACGGTGTGTGACATATGTGTAATGGGCATCACGGTGTGTGGCATATGTATAATGGCCATCACTGTGTGTGGCATATGTATAATGGCCACCACGGTGTGGGACATATGTGTAATGGGCATCACGGTGTGTGGCATATGTATAATGGAGCATCACGGTGTGTGGCATATGTATAATGGAGCATCACGGTGTGTGGCACATGTATAATGGGCATCTCTGTGTGTGGCATATGTATAATGGCCATCACTGTGTGTGACATATGTATAATGGCCATCACGGTGTGGGACATATGTGTAATGCGCATCACGGTGTGCGGCATATGTATAATGGCCATCACGGTGTGGGACATATGTGTAATGGGCATCACGGTGTGTGGCATATGTATAATGGAGCATCACGGTGTGTGGCATATGTATAATGGAGCATCACGGTGTGTGGCATATGTATAATGGGCATCTCTGTGTGTGGCATATGTATAATGGCCATCACTGTGTGTGACATATGTATAATGGCCATCACGGTGTGGGACATATGTGTAATGGGCATCACGGTGTGCGGCATATGTATAATGGCCATCACGGTGTGGGACATATGTGTAATGCGCATCACGGTGTGTGGCATATGTATAATGGAGCATCACGGTGTGCGGCATATGTATATTGGGCATCTCTGTGTGCGGCATATGTATAATGGCCATCACGGTGTGGGACATCTGTGTAATGGGCATCACGGTGTGTGGCATATGTATAATGGAGCATCACGGTGTGTGGCGTATGTATAATGGAGCATCACAGTGTGTGGTGTATGTATAATGGGCATCTCTGTGTGTGGCATATGTATAATGGCCATCACTGTGTGTGGCATATGTATAATGGCCATCACAGTGTGTGACATATGTATAATGGGCATCACAGTGTGTGGAATATGTATAATGGGCATCGCGGTGTGTGGAATATGTATAATGGAGCATTATGGTGTGTGGCATATGTATAATGGAGCATTATGGTGTGTGGCATATGTATAATGGAGCATTATGGTGTGTGGCATATGTATAATAAGCGTTACGGTGTGTGGCATATGTATAATGGGCCAATTCTCCGCGTGCAGGTTGCAAAACCGCGGTATAAAGTAGTCTTTTCCTGTAATGCTGTGCCCCTTGCCGTGAGGCTACATCCCTGTTTTTTGGGCGTGCGCCTTAGGCGCGCGCATATTCTCCACTTTGCTGCTGGGGATTGTTATGTTACTGCCACTGTTGGGAGGAATTATATGTTTTTTTTTTTTAACTGTAATGCCCCGCCCCTTTTGTAGCTCCTCCCACATCGCCGCCCACTTTCTTCCCCCGCCCAAAGTTCCTGAACCTATTTTCCTAAAAAAAATAGTACTGCCTGTGGGTGCACCTTTGGAGGGCACCAGGCAATATTAAGATAGATTGAACCGTTTAGGATTGTTTACACTAGAAAAGAGATGTTTAAGGGGGGACATGCTTAACATGTTCAAATATATGAGGGGCCAATATAAGCAACTGTCAGGTGCCCTTTTTACTGTAAGGAAGGACTCAAGAACATGAGGACATGAATTTAGATTAGAGGAAAGAAGATTTCGTTCCCTTAGAAGAAAACATTTTTTTACAGTCAGAGCAGACAAATTATGGAACTCTCTTCCTGGAGATGTGGTGTCAGCAGACACAATAAAGTGAAAATGAACGACCTCAGCATTGCAGGTGATCACTGGTGCACGACGGCTGACAAACGACCACAAACGATGCAGGACCTTTTCTATTGAAAAAACAAACAATGTTAACGACCATAGCCAAATTGACCTGCATGCATTGACGATGGCTATGGTCTTTAACGACCCATGGGTACGCGCATCATTGGTAGTCGTCCGTCATTCACAGCATAAACAGTAGACGATGTTAAAAGATTCCCCTCCTAAACGACCTTGAACAAAGTCGTTCTGGGTTGTTCAGGAGGTGATTTATAATGGGGTCGTTCATCCTCATTAAGAAGACATCATAGTGTGTGTATTGGCCTTAATACACCAAGGTTGAACTGGATGGACATGAGTCTTTATTCAGCCTTAAATACTATGTAACTATGTAATATATCTCCCTGCATCCTGTGAGTGTCGGGATATGTATATTTGCATTAAACTGCACCAGCACTCTTCTTAATAAATTTGGAGCCTTATGTGCCCTGCCTACTTTCCTGCGACCGTAAGGGGGTAACCCAGATTTGGGAAACCAGAGTGCCAGGGAAGATATTGTGTGTGTGTGTACCCGGATCCCTTCCCTGCCTTGCCCTGGTAGGGGGGAAAGAAATGATAGGATACCTCAGTGGGGGGCAGGGGGGAGAGAGGATGCCTAAGTGGGAGGGGGGGTGTGTGGAAATGCCGGCATTTGCTTTCAGACCACAAAACCTGTTTAGACCCAGTACAAGACCGGGTAAATGTGCAGCCTGAAAGTGGCATAAACCCTGCTTTGACCCATTTTAAAAATCATTTTAAATACCGGGTCTAAGCAGGTTATGCAATTTGAAAGCAGCAAAAGTGTGTCAAACCCATTTTCAAGTTATTAGATAATGTACTGACTGTTACCTTAGTAAATACTGAAAATATATATTATACTGTATAATTTAAATTAAATATTGCTCTAATAGTTAAGTACTGTAGTTCAGGTTAAAATGAGTCAACTCACCAGTTTTCATTATTAATTTGATCCCCAAATCCTGGAGTGTCAATAACAGTGAGCTTCATTTTCACTCCGCCTTCTTCAATAACTAGCAAAACAAATTGTACAAGTTACACTTATCTACTCCAGTGGTTCCCAATCTGTGTACCTAGGCACCTATGATGTTACAGGCTATAACTGATTCTAAGGTAGGCACAATGGTACTTGTGTAGTTTCACTGCGGCAGTCTACGCTATGTTTTCAGCATAGGCTAAGCTACATTGTCAGCGTAGCCCAACGGCTGCCTAGCATAGTCAGCGTATTCACTCCGCAGCAGCCCTGCATAGTCAGAGTAGTGTCGTCATCAGGCAGCTAGTCGCCGTACTGTCCCCGGGAGCTGCAGCTCTGTCCATGGCAAGCCTAGTGAGCGCCTCTCACACAGCGCCGGTAACTGCTAGATCCCCTGCGCTGGCAGAATGCCAGCAGAGATGGGATCAAACAGGCGCCGGCGGAGAGGCGCTCCATCTATCTGAGATGCAGGAGCGTCTCAGATGCTTATTTGTCTCAGTAAGGATTGCCGCAGGGTACCCGCAACCCTGAGGACAGGGTTAGGGGTTCGATTGCAGGGGGTGCGGTGCTATAAAGTACGCATTTGCCAGTGCTCCATGTTACATACTGACAAATGCCTCCATTTCAAACCCCCACTATCCATGCCAGCACGAAGCATGCTTTGCCAGCACGCCAAGCTTCGGGCACTTTATAAAATCAACTCCACACTGACGTGAATAGTGGGGGTATGAACAAGTCAGGAGGATGTGTACCGCGCCCCCTTGCAGGACTCGCTACGCTCGCCGCACTTCGGGCTGGAGTGGATAGTAGGGGTGTTTCAGAATACATTCACACCTGTCATTTCAGGCAGGTTAAAATGGTCAATGGTTCCCACACAATGTAATAAGTGCTGATTGACTAAGCTAACTGTGTAATGCTGACTAACTACACTAACTATGTAAGCTCCGGCTAGCCACGAACAGGCAGGAACAGATACTGACAGGGACGCCTGACTGACTACGCTAACTACTTAAGTGAGCCGCGGGAACACTTCGCTGATTCTGACAGGGACGCTGACTATACTGGCTCTGGGATGCTGACTCACCGCAGGCTAGGAATCAGGAGACTACACTGTGGGGAATTGCTGCTGCATATGCTCAGAGCAATGTATGGGAGTTTTGCTGCTGTTTCTTACACTACTGCCGCGGGAACACTAAGCTGATTCTGACAGGGACGCTGACTATACTGGCCGCGGGAACACTACGCTGATTCTGACAGGGACGCTACACTAACTACGTAACTGCCTTTGTGAAACTACACAATTTAATAAATGTATATGGTTCTCTTAAATTTTTCAATAAAAAACTTGGTTGATACTTGATGGTTGATTTTTATAACAGATCATAAATGGCAGTGACTGCCAAATGCACAACACAATTTCATTCACAATGAATCCTTGATATATTCATTACTTGGATTTCAGTATCAATGTACCCTCACTATGTACTCAGATCTAAAATGTGGAAAATACAAAGACACATCTCTTGTTTCAGACTGCATCTTCCGAGAGTGCTGATAAGTATGCTGTGTTTACCATGTAGATGCAGTGGTGTAAAACCAAGATATGAAACTTAATGTTCATCATGTATCAATTTACCTAGGATCTCATGGATGTTACATAAAGCTGATGTTTTAAATCTGTATAATGATGAGGTATATGAGATGTTAAATAATCTATTCCCGATATAATTGGTATATTAATTGGTCAGTTTCTAACTTTGTGAAATTTTGCAATGCAATTTTTTTTAACATACAATAAATCTAATTATTGTTAACAGAAAACACAAACACTTCTAGCTTTATTCAAAGGAAGATAATTCTTCATGATGCAATTCTGCGGTGTCCCAATCCAATTTTTCATAGGTTACAGTATTTCCTATCAATTTATAAGCTTCTTTTAAATATGCTTATTTAAGACAAACCTATCAGGTGTAAAGGTGCCCATACATTGTGCAGTGAACTCTGTGCTTTTAGTACTAGATTGCATAGCTTCCAGTACAAAAAGCATACAATGTGCTACAGCACCATGCTTTTTGTACTAGATACGATGCAATCTAATACTAAAAAGCATGGTCAGCACATACTTTATGTGATGTGCGATGGGATGCTCTCGGGAGTGTGCATCTCATTGCACCGTGTATGGGCACGTTAAGTTTTAGTGCTTGTTTCTCAGTGGGCTTCATGTTACAATGTGCTGGGAGGGTTTTCAGCCCTTTTTGTTGTATTCACAACCTACTCTAAAGGTGCCCACAGACGCTACAATTGTACTGTGCTATGCGTTTTTGTCTGTACAATGGTTCTATACAATTTTTCTTCCAGCTTGCGATGCAATGTGCACTTGGATGCATGCGATGTGATTGTATGAACCCATGTTTGTAATGTTAAATTTCAGATGTAGTCTAAAAAGTACATGCAGCACGTACTTTTTTAGACATACAATATCGGGCTCCCGGGAACGCGCATCGCATCGCATCGCATCGCACAAGCCCATAAACACCATCCAATAATTGTACATAAGATGCAATTTGTGCTTAAAAAGTACAAAACGCATTCGATAATTGATGCGTCTGTGGGCACCTTTAGTCTGCTGTATACTAGAATCACAGATCATGGCTACAACACTTGATCAGATTTATACATTGACACATGCATGCACACCAGGGAATGTAGCTCTGGGATGCTGACTCACCGCAGGCTAGGAATCAGGAGACTACACTGTGGGGAATTGCTGCTGCATATGCTCAGAGCAATGTATGGGAGTTTTGCTGCTGCTGCTTCTTACACTACTGCTGATAGGAGGACCTTTTTTACCGGACCCTCCCGCTGCCCCGAAAACCTTGGTGTTCCTCACGATTTTTGCAGGTAACCGGTAACGTTAGAGGGGTAAGTGCAGAGGGGCAGGGCTTATTTGGTACATGTGAAGTCACTAGAAGGCAAGCCAGGCAGCCCCAGCGTGATCCGCATTGATCAGAGCCTGACTGACACCAATCTGCCGGGGAGCTATCAGCTGCTAGTGCACTGACAATGCTTGCCAGCGTCACTGTTTTGTATGTATGTATGTATGTACAGTATATATATATATATATATATATATATATATATATTACAAAAATGGGTACTGTTCAGCGCTTCGCCCTTATTGGGTCTGATCCAGTTCTTGTTATGTCCCAGGGTATAGTCTTTTCCCAAAAAAACACACCAATCCTGTATGGCAGGCGGCTGCTATGTTCTCCTTTTGAAACGTTGTTGTGTCGTTTCGAAATGTGTACTAGGAAAATAGATGAGAAACAGCGCTCTCTAGTGTAATAGGTAAGGGTCACACTTTCAAAGTATAGTAATGTGCGTACCGTGTATAAATGAATTTAGTGCTCATCAAAATAGTTCTTTGAATTGTTGATCCCGTGGGTTAACCAGGCTGCTACCCGGACTGCAAATTTTAGACACTGTAGGTGTCTCTCCATGAGTACCCAGGGTGTGTAATCCAAACACAGGTGCCGTGCGGTTACATATGAAAGAAAACTCCAATTAGGATAAAAAGTGGGAGTTTTATTTAAAGTGCAAAGTGAATAAAAAATGAAAATGGCTTACATAAGTAAAGTGCTATAGGTGAGGGTTGGACTTCATCTCCCAGGAAAACTACTTTCCTGGTAAAACTACTAACATCAAGTTTTAGATCCAGGAATTCAATCTTGGTTGGATGAAACACTGAGGTAAACCTCAAATTAAATGTGTTGACATTCAGGGTGTTGACAAAAGCAGAAAAAGACGACTCGTCACCATCCCAGATGATGACGATGTCGTCAATGTACCTCTTAAACAGTTTTAAATTGGCACAAGGGGCACTGGTCACCATTTCTGTCTCCCATTTCTCCATGTATATGTTGGCTAGGCTTGGGGCACAAATCGTGCCCATCGCCGTGCCACATACCTGGAGAAACCATTCATCAAGGAACTCAAAGTAATTGAACTTAAGAACAAACTTTAAACACATGCATATGAAATCTCTTCTATCTGGAGATATTGACACGTCATTGGCAAGACGACTATTAACAGCAAGTATACCCCCATCGTGAGGGATACTTGTGTACAAAGCTTGTACATCGATGAAGGCAAAATGATAACCAGTCTTCCATTCAATAACATCCAAAATCTGCAACAGATGTGATGAATCCCTGATATATGTTTGTATACTTGGAACATATTTTTTGATATAGTGATCAACATACTCCGAAATCCTAGAGGTGAGTGACCCAACCCCGGCTACAATGGGGCGACCCGGGGGGGGGGGGGGGGGGGGTACCACCCCCTTGTGGATTTTCGGCAGGTGGTAGAAAGTTGCTAAATTGGGGGAGGTGTTCAGCAAATACCTATATTCATCCAAAGTGAGGATTTTATTC
Source organism: Crinia signifera (assembly GCF_055691185.1). Taxonomy (NCBI): domain Eukaryota; kingdom Metazoa; phylum Chordata; class Amphibia; order Anura; family Myobatrachidae; genus Crinia; species Crinia signifera. Next base: position 69,605,915 of record NC_139224.1, read on the forward strand.
GATAAACCTTCCTTCAGAATACCCTCTAATTCCACAACATATTCCTTTGTGGGGTCCCCTGGCAATTTCAAGTATGATTTAGTGTCCAAAAGTAATTTGTATGCCTCTTTCTCATAGTCAACCCTGTTAACGATGACTACACCACCACCCTTGTCAGCCCCTTTGATGACAATAGAGGTATCTGACATAAGGGTCTTAAGGGCTGCTGTTTCCTTAAAGCTCAAGTTGGACTTATTGGTACTTTTCGGATTTAATTTATTGAAATCCTTCTTCACTAGTTCAGTGAAGAGATCAATATATGGGCCCCTGGACTCAAGAGGATAATAAGTGGATTTGAGTTTCAGTTTGGAATTAAGGGGATCATCCTCTCTATCCACTGTACCATTAGCAGGAGGTTTTTTAAGAAAATGCCGTTTAAGAGTGAGACGGCGTGCAAATAAATTGAGGTCTACCTGTAAGTCGACCTTATTCGGGCCATGGGCAGGTGCAAATGAGAGGCCTTTTTGTAAGACCTTTATTTCACCCTCAGTCATACTTCTATTTGAGAAATTAAACACACCATGATGTTGGACATTTGAGTCCAATGGGGTATCAGAGAGGGTAGATGATATTACAGGGTTAATCACTGGACAAACCGTTGTTTTGACTCCCTTGTGGGAGCCTCCTTTTCCCCTACTTCCTCTAGCCTTCTTTTTAGCCTGAGAGGGGTCCTGTTTGGGGATGACACTGGTAACGTATTGCCCTGGCACTCGTCTAAAAAACGCACGTTCATATTAGCGGGCCTTAAAGCATCAAACCTGTTCGTGTCCTCCCATCCTCTATGTTGTTTAGGGGGGAAGACTGGTTGTGTCCTGTACTCTCTGGGGTTATTATTTCTCCTGGTATTTTTATATGGAACTTTTTGCCATTTCCCACCATTGCGGCTTTGATCACCACGCCAATTCTGCCTAGGAGAATCATAATTGTTAGAGCCATTAGTGTAATTAGCCCACCTGGAGCCTCTCGGGGAATTAAACTCAGCATTGCGCTGATTGTATGTACGAGGAAGCTGAAGGCCATAGTTCTCTACAGATGGCTTCTGTGCCTCTGTTTGTTGTGAGTCAAACCTAGGGGGCAGACGTTTAGGTTTAGGCTCTTGCCATGATCTAATTTTATTAGACTCATAATAAAGTCTGTCACGAGCAAACTTCTTTTGCTTATTGGCAATAATTTTTGTTTCAACCAATGACACTTTTTTATCAATTTCCACCTTAGCAGTGGTTAGGACATCATTGCTAAAATTAACCTCAAGCATAGGGATCAAAGCCGCTAGTTCAAGCTCAACATCTTTAAACGTTTTTCTTTTCTCATCAATGAGTAGCCGCATTAATGCTAAAGAGCAATAATCAAGTATACGGTTCCAATCACTTTCAAATTGTGCACAACTTTTACCAAGGGTGGGAGTTTTCATAAGCCGGAGGCCCCTAGGGATTCTCCCACAGGTGACATAACTATCCAAACTCTTAATGTCCCACCAGGTTTTAGCCTCCTTAATAAGTAGACGTTCTAAATCAATTAGGCCACCACCATTCACTCCTGCATCCACATTAGTACCAGCAGCAATGGTGTTATCATCAAAAATTCTAGAACATTCCAAAGAGCGTTTCACACTCAGCTCACTGTTTCTAAACATTTTTCTAGAAAAACAGAATATAGCACTTAAAAATGTGCGGACTGTACCAGCAGCAAATAGTCCTATTGGATTCAGCAGACAGTTTTTTGGAAAGGATATATAGGACCATGCGTTTAGAACAGTCCTTAAACACCAGTTGTCTAAAAACCCTGTTCAGGGTATCCTTGGCACCAAACTACCACAATCGGCAATGCAGCACTTTTTCTAGGGAGAATGGGAAGGGAAATCCTCTGGAATCCACAGAGGTAGCAGTATCTAGAAGAAATGTAGAAAAAGGCGCTTCATGGTGCAGTAATGTATAACAAATTTATTGGGAGTAAATGAACCACTCCACGGTAAAAAGAGTCATGGACTCGTACCATAAAATATAGCTCTGTGGACTGGGTACCACACGGTATGATATAAAACCATAAGGCAAAACTGCTCACGCTGATCCAGGGCCGGATATCCAGAAACGTCCTTCGGATAACTACAGGGCTGGTTCGCTCTGCCGCGATCAGGGACGTCACAGACAGCCGGAGACAGGAGGCAGTGAGAGGATCAGCTGGAGGCACGTCGTAGGCCACGCCCTGACGTGTTTCGTCGTAAGACTTCGTCAGAGGGCGTGGCTACTACGTGTGCATACCCAGCATATGTACCGCCGAACACGTCAATCAACAGCGTGCCGGGATGGGGAACACCCCCTTGATGATAACCAACAGATCCTCAGCCAGCTCAGCTAGGAGGCAATCTAAGAATACAATAGGACACCGGACCTGTCAATCAACACAGGCCGGGATAGGGGTAAACCCCTTTATGACGACAAACAAATTTTCAACTGGCTCAGCCGATATGCAATATTCGACTGCAAGTAGCCAATGAGGGACCCGTAAAAACAAGGGGCCGTGTCGCCTTATTGCCGGCACAACCCGCGAATTAGTCATATGTACTAGATTATGTACAACTGTCAACTCAGGACTAGGACATAAACGGGACTTAAAGTGTTAGTGACACCTGTTCTTATATAACATCCGTGACTGGATATACGTGAGCAGTCTTTTACAGAAAAACATATATTGACAAAAAAGGTATATTGACAAAAAAGAGCACACAATATTTACATATAGCTAAAAATACCCAATGTCCGAGTATGGGTATAAATACAGACATAAAATTAAAAGAAAAATAATCATTTCCACAGTACATGTATAATAGCTAGAACAGAATTAAAGTATACATACAGACATTGCTATTCCCATATAAAAAATCTTAAAACAATTTCAACGACATGCCTAACTACTCCGGTAACAGACCCAATTTCGGTCTTTACGTATACTTTCGGTCCAAAACGTATACAATTATGTGTCAGGTAGGTAGCTTCCTAATGCTAGGTCTTACAATCTGTTAAAAGCATCAGAAGACAAATTTGGACCGAATTTGGTATTTAGGTCCAAACGTATACAATTGTGTGTCAGGTTAGTAGCTTCCTAATGCTAAGTCTTACAATCTGTGGCTTGTTTGAAAGTCTGAATGCTTAATGGTAAATTATCAACCTCCTGGTGTTCTTGAGGTTAGACCTAGGTTATGTGCTACTTTGTAACAAGCGAGTTTCACACTTCAAACCTGATCATACAATGTATATAGTTAGTTTCAATTCCCTTGCAGAGATTGTGCCAGTGAATACTTGTTATCTTATTCTGAACAAGAGGATACTATTATACAGGCTTAGAATGGCCTTACATAGATATTCCCAGCCCCCATACTACTAATTACACAACAAAGTAACCAATTACGACTACTCCTGGTTATTAATAATCCCCCATTTATATTGACGCAACAGGCAATTGCTTTGACGAACGACAGAACTTTCTGTCCATATCTCCTCTCGTCTGATTCACTTGCTCACATACAATTGTAACCATGGGGTAATAAGAATCCATCTCCCCCGTAGAGGGATGTACGGCTAAAGAGGTTTTTAAGAATGTCAGTATGCTAAAAATAGAATCATACTCCCGTCCTACCGTTGGTCCACATTTTAGTCTTTTTCTCCCCCCTTTCCCCCCCTAGCTACAAATTGTAATAATTACAAAACCTTATACTAATCCCCATGACAATCCCCATGACAATCCCAATTACAACAAAAGGCACAGAGAGAACTGCCAACCTGGCAAACTCTGATTCGCAGCAACTCTATGAATAAACATTAGGGACAACAATAGCTGCAGCTCTAATTAGTGGACAACTGTACCCAGTTCACGCTGCTGTTATTAGGATCTAATCACCGGGTCTTCAGCCACATGCATGTAACCAACAGCACAGCAATGAATCTATCAGGCATCAGCGCTGAGATGCTAAATTGGCGGCTCACATGCCTCCTATCACACACACGAGCACCCTGAAGAAGCCTAAAAAGAAAATTTTAATGGATTTACACATTACAGACTATGCAACCAAAGGGACACAATATAGACTTCAATATTAGCAGCATCACATAAATCCAATAAATCACATAATGGAAAACAGAACAATCTTTACCTGTATTTACATTTATTCATCCTAGTCCTCCCCCCTTTTCTCTCCTCCTGGTTCACATGGTTAATCACATGGACAAACCATCACCTCATCTTCCATATCTTCCTTTCCCCTCCCAGTTCCCTTTTGCATCTAACATGACATTATAATATTTAAAACAACCATCCCCCAATAGGGACTATGTAAAAACCGGACCCGGACTAGACCCTGGACCGCCGGACCATATTTCAAAATCTGCAGTCCGGAGCGTGTAGTGTCCAGACCAGGGGGTGTCCCATCTCCAGTGGTCCCAGGAGTGCATTGCGCGAGTTCCCAGGCGCACCGGCGACGTCACCGGCGCGCCTGGGAACTCGCGCAATGCACTCCTGGGACCACTGGAGACTCCGGAGATGAAGCTGAAGGCCTGCCGTGGACGCCGGGGGACTGCGTAAGTATAAAAAAGTGGTCGGTTGGGGAATTTTTTTTTCGAACTATTTTTTCGAAACATGTTTTTTGGAATAATTCGGATAACAGATATACGGATATGGGATATGGGAACCTGTAGTACATATACGTAACCACTACAGCCCAATAATTTATTTAATGTTATTAACACAGCAGATCAAAGCAAGATAAAGGACTCCGAACTGACACTCCCATTACCACGCCCACCAGGTTGAATAACCAATGACAGCCAACCATTTCCTATATCAGACTTTGGGATCAGTGATCCTTGACAAAGGCAATTGTTTCGAAACCCGCAACACACATTACAAGAGACTATACACCAGGAACCCCGTGCTCCCACAAGAAACAGCCGCAGCACCCGGCATGAGTGAAGTCACAGGGCTGGAGGAACAAGGTTTCGTGAGAGGAAACAACTGTCCTCAAGAACCCGGAAGTGCAGCTGGGCAAGCAACGGCCAGAGCTCAGTGCAAACAGGCTGTACCACCAATGGTCTGCTAGTGAAGGGGAATCCCCAGCACCGCTACACCACCAACTACTGCAATCTGCAGCCTCCACAACCCCACCAATGGAATCGGTGCCCCATGGTCCAGCACAGAGTAGGAGGGTCAGTGTATCTCCTCCTCAAGATCTTTATTACTATAGAACTGTGATAGTTCTTACTTTTGATGTACAACCAATGTTCAGATCTTACAGTTTATACTACTTTATTCACTGTATTGTGATTGTTTGTGAGGTTCGATAATACAATATTTAAAATAAATAATTAAAATATAACATGACTCACCATGGCTGATAGCTTTTATATCTAAAGTTTGAGGTATTTTGTCATCCCGGCTCCACCCTGCTGATTTTCGGCTCACTTGTAATTTAAAGAGTGTATTAACAAGTGTTGATTTGCCTAGTCCACTTTGTCCTGCAGATAGAAGAATTAGAGCAATTAACAAAGCCACTATTAACAAAATCACTTTAAATATAGAAGAAAAAAAAGGCACTTGAATCTTTTTTCGAAAGCAGATATATTTGTCCTAGGTTTCTGTCCTATGAGTTTAAAACCCCAGCAGTAAAAGGCTTACTAAAGAGCTTGTGGATTTCAGCAAAAAACATATAAAGGTTCCTAGGGATATTGAAGTAGTGAGAAAGGGCCCAATCCATTTTGCACAATACATGTCCTTAAGGAGGTTTTCTGTGTGGGTAGTCAATCGAACAAGACTGTAACTTCTAATGATCTTATTAAACGATGCGGCCCCCTGTTCAAATAGTCTTGTTGGATAAAATCCACTTTGCATTTTCTAGGGTGTGCTACCACAGACAAAAATTTTATCGAATGGCTCAAAGAGAATGAAAATAATTTGTCTTGGTGTGGTGCACCTGAAGGAAAACATAAAATGTAACTTTTAATATATATTGTATAAAACTGTGAAATATCTTAAAAAAACACATACTGTACATGAGACAAACTAAATGAGAATTGGGAATGTTAAAACCTCACATGTGTGTGATCACATGTATGGTAATATTTCCATTATAAAGTATTTGTGTTCAGCGTATCATGACAATTGCCTATGTCATATGTAATTAATGAAGCTTCTGTTTTCCTGTATCAATGTTACTCTTGTATCATTAAAACAGATTTCTCAGGTTCCCCTGTTGGGATTAGCTTCAATTTATCGTTCTTAACTTCGATAAATAGAGTGTATGTGACAGAGAGCTTCTGTAACAAAAAGTATCCAATTTTGCAGGGAGATGATAATATTGCAACAGAAAAAAGTATACATCTATGGATGTAATGCTTCTTTGCTTATCCTGTTAATGCCAATATATGACTTCTGAATGGATTAAATGCAGTCATTAAGGATAGCATACTCTACAGAACATCCTAAAGGTGCCCATACACTGCCTGCGACGTCTCGCAGCAGTGTACGGACACCCGATGGACTGCAAGCCGCCGGGACCTTCCGGCGGCAGGGACACATGTGATCCGTTGTGATGGATCGCATGCGTCCCTGCCAGTGGCGTAACTAGATACATGTGGGCCCCATAGCAAAAGTTTTCAAGGGCCCCTATTTATCACCTAATGCTGAAAAATGTATACAGCACATGATACTTTGACAGGCAAAGTGGGTCCTTTTCAGCACTGGGCCCCATAGCAGCTGCACCCCCTGCACCTATGGTAGTTACGCCCTTGGTCTCTGCTTAGCGCCCGTCCCAGAACGGGTGGTCGGACGGCCATCCGGTCCGACCACCTAGTCGGGTCCGATGCTCACGGGGCCGCGCATCGGACCAGACTACATGTCAGGGAGAGGCGATTTGGTCCGATTTAACGGGCTGATTGGTCGAAATCGGACCAAATTGCCTTGATGTATGCCCAGCTTAAGTGTGCAAAAATAATCCTGGGCTCATCACAGTCCTGCATGAGTATGGCGTGTTTATTAGCCACTAATAGTAAATAATAGGATGCAACTTTCTTTGTGTTTTACTAATATGTCCAGGGGGTAATACTAAACCGTACTGTCACTAGTAAGGAACAGTCTGCTTCACCTTTTATAATTATATAAATAATCAATAAAAAATGAGGTACTGGGGATTTTTGACAGCGTCATCGCACTGGTCAGTGGTATAGTACCACTCTTAAAGATAGAGTTAAGGTAATTGTTTTAGTCTGTGACAACTGACATAAACCGTATTTCAAGGTATATTTATCATAGTGCACATTTCAGAATATAATTTGATATTGTTCCTATTATATTGACTGTCAGAGGTTCATCCCTGAGTTAGCCAATAGTATTTGTTATGACCAAGAGTGAAGAAGAGGGAAAGAGAACTCTTTTTTGGGGGCGCTCTTACAGCACAGAAAAAATAATTTTGAATAAATGCAGTTTAAGATTTTTTTTTTTAAAGTTATACATTAAAATGACACATGATGGAATCTTTGTTACAACAAATGAAGTGAAAAATAGACTGCAAAATATGAAATTATATATACTATAACCTTGATGGCTAACCTTGACAGTCCAGCTGTTGTTGAGCTTCACATTCCAGCATGCTCTGCTTCAGTTTTGCTATTTGGCCATGCTAAATCTGATGCAGAGCATGCTGGGATGTGTAGTTCAACAACATGTGGAGTGTCAAGGTTAGCCATCAAGGTACTATAACATACTATAACATACCTGTCTGGTAATTGGATATGGATTTTTATATATGTGTAAAAAGTGTGATCCTCATTTCTCCTGTTTTATACACCAAAGTATAGGTAGTAGTGCACAGGGTTCAAATCATGGGACACTTTTTACTTAAAAAAAAAAAGAATTGTCTTCAAACAGACTGTCCATAGGATGGAAAAATATTAGCAACAAGTTTTATCCAAGGCAACAAAATGATATGAAACCATAAACTTATATAAGTGTATAACTGTGTTTATATACATAAATGTGCTAGTATCCTATTATGCAGAGGACATTATACAGGATCAGAACTATTGCTTGTAAGCACAGTGGGAGTAAATAGCAATTCTTATAATCTCCTATAATGTCACTGTGTTGCATGTGATCATGGATTATGGAAGCATGACAGAATTATAATGTTTGCAGAGACCCACAGTGAGAGGTTGCAGTAACGGCTTATGCTGCTTTCAGACCGCATAACTGGCTTTGACCCTGTATTTGAAAACGTTTCCAAAAATGGGTCTGCCAGGTAAAACCTCTTTCACACCGCACCTCTTAAACAGTATATTACCGTTTAAGTGCCGATTTTTTTACACTGGCAGACCCGTTTTTGGAAACTTTCCAAATACAGGGTCAAAGCCAGTGCACGGAGGGGAGGGGGGAGGGAGGCGGCGCTGAAGGCTGCACTGGCTTTGACCCTGTATTTGGAAAGTTTCCAAAAACGGGTCTGCCAGTGTAAAAAAATCGGCCTCCTGCTGCTTATAAGAAAAGTGACTTTCGGAAAATGGCTGCCCCCACACGAAAGACAGTTTTTTAAAATGGATTTTCCTATGGGGCAGACATTTTCCGAAAGTCACTTTTTTTTATAAGCGCATCGGTCCTCAAACGGGTAGGACCCTGCATTTTAACCGGTTTGAAAAAACGGTATTTTCAAACCGGTTAATTGGATCTGCACCTTTCAGACCGCACAGATTACCTATTTAAAACGGTAAAAAAAACGGCACTATACCGTTTCCAAAGTGCGGTCTGAAAGGGGCATAAAAGGCTCTGCTCCAATCTGGAATGAGAGAGTGGCTCAAGAGCATGATATCAACTGCAGTGCAATGTCTGCTGAATGAGCCAAGAGCAACAGTGTTCCTGGATGAGTGTATCACCTCACAGATGTGGTGTGTTCACACAACTGTCTGTTCACTTATGAAACAAAGTAATGGCATTCAGTATTATGTTAGTATGTTAGAGCCCTTATAAGGACTAAAGAATCAGAGTGCGGAACATATATTCAATCAGTCAGGGGTGAGAGACATGGAAGACACCCACACAGCTGAAGATGCTGGCGCACCCTGGGCAGATCCTGCTTCTTCAGGGCAACCCATGCTGGTATCCTGATCTGGTTTAATAAGACGTGTATTTTTGACTGTGTCCAATCATCATTCCTCTGTTATCATTTACTCTCACTCTATCATTGTGAGGTGGGTGGCAACTTAAATACAAACTTATTCAAGAAATATTCATTGCAGTAGTATTAATTAATTCCCATTGAGGTTTGAATAAAAATATATATAATTGTATTAGATATAGTATGAAACCAAATTAGTAATTAATGAAAGGGAAGAAAAAAAGGGGGAGGGGCAATAAAAGTGTTCACAAGATGCCCACTTATAGATAAATATTGTCAGGATAAAGTTTCTCTATATTTCTATTATCAGCAACTATGCATATTGCCTGCTATTGTTTGTAGTGAAGGTCCATAAAATATAAGGAAGATATTCTTTCCAATTATTATTTAGTCTCATGTATCATGTGTTTTTATGAAAGGGAAAGGGGAATATACCTCTCACAGACTTCTTATTTATATTATAGATATGAAACCAACATATACAGATAATTGTTTGGACATTATGAAGCTAATAAATTGAGTTGGTGGTGCTCCCCAGAGCCATAAATGTAAACATATAAACAAAATAAGAAAAAAGTTTTGTTGGGCACTTCTTATGTATGATAATTTGTTATAAAATTATTCTTAAATTTTTATTGGCTATGCATTAAAATCTTAGACCATACCACTATATTTGTAGAGGTGGAATTATGGCAAATATTATCGGAACCCTTGACCACAGTGAAAGTTTATGTAGAAATGTACACAAAATTACATATATATATATATATATATATATATATATACACCCACAAAAGTGTCTTTCATCACCCTATGTACAGTATGTAATGTCCATAAAAGATATATCTATCAAGATATGAATAATGATACGCTTGTAGCTTCTTGTTTTCTGGAACAGTTTTCTGTTTATTTTCAAATATTTTGATCAATACCCAACGCGTTTCATTCCGGTTAGGAACATCATCAGAGATTTTTTTTATCTATAAAATATGACATAAAATCATATAAACACCACACAATGACATTACATACATAGGTATTGAATATACATAATATATACATAGGTATTGAATATACATAATACCATCACATATGATGCAATCTAATCGAGAGTCGTAAATTAGATGTATCTATTTAAAATGCATCTATTAAAATAATAGATACATATATTTAATAACCTTTTTAAAATAGGGTTGAACAGAGCAAGTAGTTGGAGGGAACAGAAAAAACACTATTGAGAAGGGAATACATTCCATAAAGGAAGCTACAGAGGGTACTGATGTAATATCTGGGCTCCCGTTTTTCTTATGAGACCGCGTCCCCTCGCGGGGCTCACTGCGCTCGCCACGCTTCGGGCACGGTGGCTCGCTGCGCTCGCCACACTATATAAAATCGACTCCATGCGTAGTTGGATAGTAGGGGTATGAAAAAATGGGGTGCATTTAACATGGGAGCCCAGATAATACATAAGTACCCTACAGAGCTACTTTATAAGATATAAGAAGGGTGGATTATTTAATATATGTTTACATACCTCTTCAGGTATTATTGTCTCTCATAGATTATGGATGCAAACATAATCTTTCCAATGGTGACCTAATAATGTCACAAGGGAGGTCCATACCATCTGAGGTTCATATACCTTTAAGAAGCGAAGCCCCCACAACAGGCCATCAGCTGCGGGGAGGGTGGGTGGTGACGAAGGCTTGCATGAAATGCTGAAGTGATGCCCCCGCAACAGGCCATAGGCAGCGGGGACGGTGGACAGTGCATACGCTCCCACAAACGAGCTGCAGCTTGCTGCAATGGCAATGTGAAAGGGTGCAACATTTATGGTTTGCAGGAGGGCACCGGACACCCTAGCACCGGCCCTGGTAACATTAATACAGGAAAACAGAGGCTTCATTAATTACATATGACATACAGATGGAGCGGGCGTCGCTCTTGCAGGGGATGGCGGAAGATTCGCCATCCGCCATCCCCCGCCAGCCGCCGCCATCTGATCTACGAAAGGGGACGCGCACGCATGAGATGCACGCGCGTCCCCTTTCGAAGGCACTTCCCCCGGGTCCCCGCCGGCTTGTCGGCGGTCACCCAGGGTCCCCACCACCTCCTCGCTGTCCCTCCTAACCCTGTCTGTCTCCCTGAAGCGAAGACGGACAGGCTTCCCATTGCCCCGCCGCCCGGAAACCGACTATCTGACTAAACTGACTATCTGACGCGCGTCTCAGTCAGATAGTCAGATGGAGCGGATCGCCAGCGGAGACAATCTGGCGATTCACCAGCAAGAGGGAAGCTAGCTCCATCTGTAGGTAAATGTCTTATTATACGCTGAACACAAATACTTTATAAGGGGAATATTACCATACACATGGTCACGCCACACATGTCTTTTTAACATGCACATTTCTCACTTTGTGTGTCTCATGTATGTGATTTTTTAAAGATATTTCACAGTTTAATACAATATATAATACAATATATATTAAAAGATACATTTTATTGTATTTGTTTTATTCTTTCTGGTGCACCACAACAAGACACATAGGCCCTTATTCTGGTCAGTGCGGATATATCCGCGTGCGTTCGGCCCGCCGATGTTTTGTGTCTGCGCATATGCAGAGGCGTCTCTGCGCATGTGCGAGCGGGGCGTACGGCCAAATCCCGCATGATATGTGAACACTCCGAACAGTGGGTGGAGAGGGGCGTGAAGGGCTATTTGGGCTCATTACCATATGCATACGCCCCGCGTTTCATGGGCGTTCCCATGCAAACGCTGGGCGTACGTATGGTAATGTGGCCGTGACGCACGTGTAGGGGGCGGACATATGACATCGCCGGATGTCAGCTGCCCGCCCAGATCCCTGTTTTTGCACGGAGAAATGTCCGTGTGGTCTGAGGTTGCTGGAGCTGGTGGAGCACTTGGTCCTGCATTCGATGGTCAGCGACCATCGAATGATGGGGGAGGTTCCCTTAGATGGAGGAGGCGTATTCCGTAAAAAATACACGTGCGGTCCGTTCGGCCAGCTTCTTACCGCGTACGGACGGAGTTGGCGATCCGTATGGAAGGCGGGGTTTCGCACGCACGGTCCTGGCCGCATAATCGGATCCGGCCGCACCGATCAGAATAAGGGCCATAGTTACATAGTAGGTGAGGCTGAATAAAGCCTTGCGTCCATCTAGTTCAACCTATGTTTATAGTAGCTAATCCCTTGTTGTATAGTATGTTCTGATATTTCAAAGACAGATTATGTTACTTATTCATACCCGTGGATGACTTTTCTTTCCCTTTGAACCATGTTCTTATGGATTTAGAGGCCCATTTACTAGAATGCATATTCAATGCGTTCTGTGTGGGATCTTACAGACCATCCCTGCACTGCAATCTACCCACTGCTGGGAGGTCTGCACATGCATGATCGGTGCTGGCCATGCTTACCGCACTGCCTGGCCAGACCTGTGGTAAGTACCCATTGCATTACAATGCAATACTGCCATCTTAGAGTGGTGGCCACTGTGGAACCTGCTTTGAATTCCGGATATTTGTACATTGGGCAATGTACCAATATCAATATCAAATAAGAAATAGGAGATATATAGCTGCCAGACTCCAGCCCTTAAGAGGGCACTTCCTTCTTTGTGTGACATTTCTGCTGTAATAGTGTTTTGAGAAGCAACAGGTTGAGGACAAGCTAGGTATGCAGTGACAGTCGTGCTGGTGCAGTGCTCTGTGAATTTTTTTCAAGATACAGAAACACATATACAAGACCCACCCTGGCATGAATTTTTGAAGAAGAGGAGCCACTCTAAGTTTGACCCCCCTTCAAAATACCCTTCAATAAAAACCTTCTGTAGACTTATGGATAACTCTGTCACAAAATATAACCAATCGCCAGCACCTTTAATTAAATTAAAAAAACAGGCCCTTAAAAGATCTTGGTAATCACAAAGATATAGTCATTCACCCTGCCAATAAGGGTGGGCCAATTGTTATACAAAACATAACCGACCATGTCCAAGGCATCAATCTCCTACTACTGTCTTGACCAAGCCACATATGAGTTGCTACATTAAGATCCAACTCTGATCTATAAAGCTGAACTGGACTTTAAATTGGAAGATGCAGCTACTGTATGATGGGGATCATCACTCAAAAACTTAAAGAAGCCGGGTCTCAACCCTACCCAGTGGTACCTATATTATATACTGTACCAAAAATCCACAAGGTATTAGACCAGGAGTGGGCAATTATTTTGGCTGGGGACCACTTAACACTTCCAGTAAATATTCAAGGGCCGCACACAAATATTAAATATATATATATATATATATATATATACATACACATAAAATAATATAGGCCCAGCTGGCAGCTGTTCACCTTTAATTTGAATACACACAGTGTATACTTATATAGTTGTACCTACATCATGTAAACACTTGTAATGGGCAGTAGATATCACAGACTTAAGCCCGGCACACACTGAGCACTACTGTCATAATGGGTCATTTTCAGCCGAATCATCTCAGTTTCTAGGTCCATTAGGCAGGGATCTGCGGTTGCTAGTGGTGACACCACCGCCGATGCCCACCCCGCACAGCATTACTGGGAGTGTGGGAGGAGACTCGGTCATGCAGTGGCTGCACCAACCAATGGCAGGGATGTGGCTACTGCGTGATAACGTCCCTTCCCACACTCCCAGTAATGCTGTATGGGTGCAGTCGGGCATCGATGGCAGCACCACACCTCCTGTACTATTCAGGGGACCAGGGTATAGCCTGCAATCAGGGGGGCCTGGGAATTGCTGCTGTACCACAATAATAAGCGCTTCAGCTAGCCGGACTGCTTGTTATTGCAGTACAGGTTTGAGCGGCAGGCCATGAGCATTTCATTCCATGTTTTTGGATAGCCTAGGACACAGCGGGGCTTGGCGCTCTGCAGGCTGCAGTGTGCAGTGTGCGCTCCGGACCTGACATGCCGAGACATGATGGTAAGTAATGGGGACGTGGTAGGGGGAGGCGGGGTGCTGGCAGGTAGGGGCAGGCAAGCACGCACGTGCGTGGGGGTGTGTGGCCAGAGGTATGTCGCTGTGCCACTGGGGGCTAGGACTGTAGGTCAGTCCCAGGCCCCAATATTTCTAGTGGCAGCCCTGCCTTGCTCCAACTAACAATGGAAAGGAACTTCTTCATGTTTAATGGGTCTTATTTAGAGATGTGCACCGGCCACTTTTCGGGTTTTGGGTTCTGATTACCTTGAGGTTTTGGGTTCTAATGGGTTTTGCCAAAACACCTCCTAAGTGTTTTGTGTTTGGATTTCTTGGGTTTTGGGTTCTGATTATTTTGTTAAAAAAGCATAAAAACTGCTAAAATCGCAGAATTTTGTTGTTTTTTTGCTCCTACGCTATATTAACCTCAATAACATTAATTTCCACTCATTTACAGTCTATTGTGAACAGCTCACACCTTACAATATTGTTTTTAGGGCAAAAGGTTGCACCGAGGTAGCTGGATAACTATGATAAGCCACACAAGTGTGCAGCACAAACACTAGACTGATATGGCACACTTAGCATCCCCTCTAGGCTGATACTGCACACCTAGAATTACCCCTGGACTGATATGGCACAGGTAGCATCACCCCTGGACTGATACGGCACATTTAGCATCACCCCTGGACTGATATGGCACACTTAGCATCCCCCCTAGTCTGATACGGCACACCTAGCATCACCCCTGGACTGATATGGCACAGGTAGCATCACCCCTGGACTGATACGGCACATTTAGCATCACCCCTGGACTGATATGGCACACTTAGCATCCCCCCTAGTCTGATACGGCACACCTAGCATCACCCCTGGACTGATATGGCACGCTTAGCATCACCCCTGGACTAATACAGCACACTTGAATTATACGGCAGACTTGGCTTACCCCAGGAATTATACGGCACAGATGGTGGCACCCCTGACCTGATACAGCACACATGGAATTATACGGCACAGATGGCGGCACCCCTGGACTGTTACGGCACACATGGCGGCAGGCATGGAATTATGCGGCAGACAAATTCCTGCAGTAAAAATAAAAATGTGTATTCTTTTAATTATAAAAAAGAGAAGCACACCTTACTTAGCAACACCCCATGAATTATACAGAACTCTTGGCTCACCCCTGGACTACAGCGCATTTAACAGCCCTTGCAGTAAAAAAAAAAAAAAAACACCTTAATTTTATTTTCATTAAAAAAAAGGGCAGCTCCCCTGGTCTGATATGGGACACATGGGGCACCC
The DNA here is from genome assembly GCF_055691185.1 of Crinia signifera. Classification (NCBI taxonomy): domain Eukaryota; kingdom Metazoa; phylum Chordata; class Amphibia; order Anura; family Myobatrachidae; genus Crinia; species Crinia signifera. The sequence goes on from NC_139224.1 coordinate 69,621,395, forward strand.
TTGGAATTATACGGCACACATGCGGGCACCCCAGGACTGATACAGGACACATGGGGGCACCCCTGGACAAATACAGCACACATGTGGGCACCCCTGGACTGATAGTACTGGTAGCCAGTGGAAACAGCAGATTGGAATTATATACTGCAATAAATACTGGTAGCCAGTGGCAACAGACTGGAATTATATACTGCGATAAATACTGGTAGCCAGTGGAAACAGCAGACTGGATTTTTATATACTGTGATAAATAATACTGGTAGCCAGCGGCAACAGCAGACTGGAATTATATACTGCGATAAATACTGGTAGCCAGTGGCAACAGCAGACTAGAATTATATACTGCAATAAATAAAATACTGGTAGCCACTGCCAGTGGCAACAGCAAACTGGAATTATATACTGTGATAGGTACTGGTAGCCAGGGGCAACAGCACACTGGAATTATATACTGTGATAGGTACTGGTAGCCAGGGGCAACAGCACACTGGAATTATATACTGCAACAGGTACTGGTAGGCACTAGCCAGTGGCAACAGCAGAGAGCAGACTGCAGCAGACACTAGGCAGTGCAGGACAGGCAGTGGCACTAGCAGCACCAGTGGACTATCACACTGTGACTGAATATACAGGAGCAGACTCAGCAGAGGCAGGTCCCAGCACAAAGGAGAGACAGAACACAGCACCAGTCATCCTTGCAATGGTGATGTCTTGACTGAGCAGAGACACAGTACACAGCAGCACGGGCCCCAGCAGAGACCACACACAGCAGCAGCACACCCTTCCCTACCCTTCTCCGAGATTGGAGTGAAGATGGCGGCACGAGGTTGCGGAATTTAAGGGTTCCGTGATCTCGCGAGAATCCGACGCCGGGTGATGACGTTTTGCCCGTGTGCCCGGATTCGAGTCAGGCGGGAAGCGCCGAGCGCTGCTCGTATCCGGGCCCGGATTGATGACATCCGTGCTGGCTCGGATCTGAGGAATCCGAGTCCGCACATCTCTAGTCTTATTACAGACAACTAATAATAACTATTTATCTCAGTTAAATGAGAAACCAACTAGAAAAAACAACATCCTAACCCTTTTGATAAGTAATATTGTAGACATTCTCTCTCACAACCATAAGGGAGACTTTGGGTAATAGTGATCATAATATGATTGCATTTGATTTGAATCTTAGCAAGGACATGTATAGGGGTGAGACCAAGTCTTTAAACTTTAGAAAAGCGAGCTTTGGCAGGTTTGAGGACGCCTTAAAAGATATAGAATGGAATGAACTATTTAAAGGTATGAATACCACAGAAAGATTGGGCATGTTTAAAAAAAAAACTTAAGGGGGGCGTGGCCTGGCTGGCATGGAGAGCAGACGTGCTGTGCCTGTGCTCCGTCTCCTTCCCCTGTTACATCGCCCTTCTAGCTAAATTTGGGGGCACCCGGATCTCCCCCTTTCCTGCTGGATCCTCGGTGGCTCACCTGGAGTGTGCTGCGGAGTCGGGGCATTCGTGATGGAATGCCCACGGATTGCGGCCTCCCTGAGCCTTCAAGACGGGACCTATATTCCGGGCAGCAGTGTGCCTGGGAAGTGCCGGCTCCAACGCCTGTCTCCGTCCTGCTGAGTGCCGGGTGCGGCAACAGCCTCCTCTGCCCTTGAGTGGTCCCTTGGTGGTCCTCGCAGGTGCGGGGGAGCCAGCGGGTCCTGGCTGAGATGCAGGAACACGGACCCGGAGCTCCCGGCGGCCATCTTGCTGGATGCCTTCTCTCCCAGCCGGAGGCTGTCAAAAAGAACCCACAGCACTGCAGTTTAACAAAGTGGGTGAGTTGCTCCTTAAGCATCCCCTTTCTCTCTCTCTTCCCGGCTGTAAAGGTCTAAGTCTGTGGCAGGGGTGGCATGCCCGCTGACTTCAGGCCCTCCTTACATAGCCCTGCATATCCATAGCCACCATCTCACATACATTACATCTGTGGTGGATTTGCGGCTTCAGGGAGCCCCCTCCAGTCTCTCCCCTTGCACCTCCCAACCAATCTACCTGCAGTAACCTAGCACTCAGGACAAAATAGCAAACGTCCTGCTTGGCCTAACTGGACATCCAGCATCTGTTTTACCCCTGCATTGCAGCAGCTCCCACCTAGGCTGCAACTGTATGCCCTCTTACTAGTTGCTACAGTCACATTGGACTCGTTTGTTTTTTTCCGACCACATCCCACCTGAATAACGCATACAGTATGGCCACCTTCAACTTTCTGCACTCCACTGCCTCCTTTATAACCCTCTCATCGTAATTACCCGCAGTGGTGGTCCAGTTGCCCCCGGGAGGATGTTATATCACTAAGTGATGTTCTGAAGATGCCCCTTGGCCCGGAGCCTTGACAATATTATTTGGCATAACGTAATAAGTATTCCGGTGTTATACTAATACTCTTAAACTCTTACAACTGTTACACTTTGACAGCACTAATCACCCCTACCTTAGTTTCAACCATGCCTAAAGGCCAATGTAAACAGGGGAGTTTGGACTCCTCTCAGAGTATACGTAGGTTCGCATTCTCTGCGGACAAAGCACAGAAAGAAAAAATGGGGGGACGGTGAACTGGATCTAAGCGCTGTAGGTCTGCAGGTGAATAAGGAACACGTGTGGTAACCCCGAACCACAAAATAAGACTGTCAAAGGGTAATGTGTACTAGACACATAAATTGTGTTCCAGGGATCCTCCTGCGAGCTCAAAGGGATAAGGGTGAAAAACAACGTTCCTATCTCACAAAGAGCGTTCCTCTTCTCCGCCTTAGGATGACCTTATGTGTGGTAACCACTGTGTACTCGTGTCTGGAAATTCCTAAATCAAACTGGTGTTTGACCCTTCACCACACTCCAAAATAAGAAAAGATACCATACATCCCTTGTAAGGGATTGGCGTCTCCTCTTCTCCGAATGAAATGTGTTTCTTAAAATCACTGATTATTCAGACGCTTTCATTTTCCACAATACACTCCATGTGCCAGAAGACCATATAGGAACATAATAGAACCAAATATAGTGTAATACAGTTTTTATTTACTCACAACAATTAAAAAATGGGTCTGAATAACATGTATATAAAAAAATGATTAAATATATAGAGAATTTTTCTATGTCAAAGATGGTTAGTGCACCGTATAGGGGAATTCAACAATTACCGGATGAGGTGGAGAACTTGATGGAAAAAGTTCTCAAACGTGCATGAATAATAAAGGTCCCGGAAACTTTCACATAAGGCAAGAAGACACCAGAAGGTACCGGTAGGAGGTTCCCCAAGTCGGCGTCACCAGGTAGGAACGATATAGCTCCTGCAAAGTGTTCTCATTACAAGGAGCCGGAGGGATATCTTTTGCGGCCTGTGTATACGCTTATCTCTGCAATTGTGTAGTTATAGTACCCAAACGACAGCGCAGTACCCAAACGAGACTACATCGACCCCAAGACTGACTTCACAGAAAAGCAGCTCATTGTACCATGAGTGGCCAGAGACAACATCCTACAGGCCTACCACAATGGGTCGGGACACTTCCGGGTTCAGAAGACCAAAGCGAACCTGTGTAGTCAGTTCTATTGGCACAACTTGAGAGATGTAGAAGACTGGTGCAAAGCCTGACTGGAGTGTGCTGTATGCTGACCGACGGCTTCGACAGAGAAAGAACTTCTTCACCTGATAGTCAGCTGCCAACCATTGGAACTCATGGTTCTTGCCCATGTCAAGATGGAGCCCTGCCCAATTGGGTACACTTAAGCACTGACCATCATGGATCATTTCACCAAGTTCGCAGTGGCCCTGCCAGCTGACTGCCCGGACCACAGCGAAAGTCTTCTGGCAGGCCTTTGTTTGGCTGAACAGGTTCCCTTACAGCATCCTCATGGATCAGGGTCCATCATTTGAGTACCAGCTCTTCCAAAAACAATGCAAACTTTACGGATGCAAGAAGCTGCACACGACCCCTTATCACCAGCAGGGGAACGACCTGTGTGAGCAGATGAACCGGACCCTGATCAATATGTTGAGGACACTTCCACCACATTGACAAGGCAACTGGCCTGCCCTGCCGGCCTAAATTACATTCATGTATAATAATACTTGTCACGCATCCACAGGTTACTATCCATATTATCTTTTATTTGACAGACCGGGGAAGCTGCCAGCGGTTATGCAAGATCCACTTACCTGAACTTGGGCACACTCCCCAGGCCCCTTGGGTACCAGAGCAGCAATACAGATTTAAGAAAAGAAGCAAACAACTGGGGAGCCAGAGGATGGAGGAGGCACATGGCTGACAGAAGCAAAAATGTGAACAAGATGCTTTGGCTTGTCCCCTGCAGAAGGGGAAGTTTGGTGTTGGAGAGAAACAATCACCCACAAAGTAAATTGGATCCCAAATGGGAAGCCCATCTGGTCACTAAAGCTCAACATCAGCAATAGAAGTCTATCAGATCGGAGAACCAGATGGATCTCAACTGCATTGAGTACATCGCAAACAGCTCAAAACATACCCTCTGGTGTAAACCATTGCCTAGTCTTATATCTGAATGTGATTGATTGTGATTGAATTAACATTGGTTATGTTGGGGTTCCTTAGTGGCTGCGCTGTGACATCCTTGTTAACCTTAGCACATCCTTGTTAACCTTTCCTGAGGCCTTATAGCCGGGATCAAGTAGCATCTCCACAAACTGACTGACCCACTCTGACTAGTTAAACTAAATATTCTACTTACTGTGATTTAATTCCATATTCCGATCCAATAAGTGGTGAAGTATTGTGATACTGTGGTGAATTGTTACTGGTATTTTATGACTTTGTTGCACTTGTATTCACCCTTGTGAAAAATAAAGAATGTGTTTAACTTCATCTGGTGGTCCATCTACCAACCCTAGCAAACCTGACCGGGATACTACACTTGCATTACCAATGGCGGGGTACCAATGGTGGGGTACAGAAACCAGTTACAGTACTGCATACATAGTTGGGGTACGGCTGCCAGTCACAATACAATATAACCAGTTGGGGTAGGTCCAGCAGTCAGAGTGCTAGTACAGTTGGGGTACAGCCAGCAGTCACTGTACCGAATACACAGTGGGGTACTGTTTGCAGTTACAGTAATGTATACACACAGTTATAGAACAGTAGTGGCAGTACATTATGCACAGTGGGGTAAAAATCGCCAGGCAGCAGTAACAGTGTACAGTATGCACATTGGTGTTAAATGCCCAGCAAACAGTATGCACAGTGGGGTTTAATGTCAGAGAGTAGTGTTTTCACTGCACAGTGGTGTTTGACAATGCACAGTGGGGGTTGTATATATAGCTAGCAGTCACAGCAGATTTGGGTTTGACAATACACAGTAGGGGTTGTAAATGTAGCTAGCAGTCACAGCAGATTGTATAAGATAGATAATATATATACAGTAACAAAATCACTTTTCTGCAGAGTGCGCAGTGGAGCATGCTGTCAGATGCATTTATGTCAGATGCTTTAAGATGCTGCTGCTAATTAATTAAAAATACTGATCTTACTGTTCCACACAGTGGCGGAATCGGGGGGGGGGCACCCGGGCATGTGCCCTCTGTCATTTCTGATTTTTTTTCCCCCACCAGCCAGTGGCCCACCTGATGAGCTGCAGCCAGACTCTACTGCCTGCTGACGGAGCTGCTGTGCACCCACCCCCTCCCGCTATAGCTCATTTTGTAGCTGAGGACTGGGGCTTTCCAACAAAACTATAGATACAGCAGGCCAAAGCTGGAACATTTTCCCCATAGTATAACATAGGACCCGCTAATTCCAACCCTCACCCATTCCGACGGCTTCTGCCCCACCCCCCACCCCCCCTCCAGCATCATCGAAGCTTGCGGTTGATCTCATTTGAACACAAATTGTCAGGCCTTCAATCTTATAACCGGTCCATATGGATCAATTGTTTCCAGAGCTATTGTGGGTAAACCAATTTCTTTTTATTTCTGAAATGTTATTTCATGGCTGTTCATGTACTCTGAGGGCAGATTTCTCTGGAACCAAATTGCCCAGATTCAGGGGACCAGTATCATTCGAAGTCCACAGTTCTTTAATATGATACTGGTCACGTGTAAATGGGTCAATTGTTTTATATATATATATATATATATATATATATATATATATATATATATATATATATATATATATATATAAGATATAGCCAATTAAACGATACAGCCGGTTTAATGGGGGGTGGTTTTCTCTGACCCTGACACCAGAAAATGCAGGAACTACGCTGGTGTGAAAGGGGCCAACCCAGGAATGTCCCTGCATGATACAGGGACTATTTTCCTGGGTAAGACTCTGAATTTTCTGGTGTGAAAGGGGTATTATTTCAAATAACCGGGACCTGAGTGCTACTGTATGAATACAGCCGGGCAGCACTCCCCTCTTAGCTCCCCTCTGTGCAGCTCTGCAGACCCCCGGAGTTAGACAGATAGAAACTTCAGTGCTCGGCTTCGTATGATGGAGGCTGGGATGCCTCTCCGACGTCGGGATCTATAGGGGTTAGTTATTGCTGTCACTGTGTGTCCGGCTCGCACGGGATCAATGCACGAGTGTGAGACGTGCATTTGATCTGCGTGCTGGCTGTACACTGGTGGACTCTTTGTGTAATACATTGTGTAATATATTGTTTATACTGTGTGTTTTATGTATAGTAGCCAGCTCACTTATGTTCTAGCCAGGCTCTAGCGAAACTGCCCTGGCGGGTCACCATGGTAATGAGGACGCGGGTGAGAGCAGTACTCGTTGCCTTGTGTTGTTGTGCGGGGGTGGTGACGTAGGAGGCTGGTGGATGCTGCGATCACTGACAGCCAGACAGTGTAGCAGGTTACCATGGCAGTGACGCCGTGGGTGTGAGGCACGAGTGTCACTGCTATGCGTCCCACGCACAGGTGCACTGGCTGGTCGTTGAGTACCGGTGGGTGCGGCTGGCGCCAAACTCACTGCTATTTAAGATCTGACTGTGTATGTTGTTGTGTATATGCTTTTGCCTCTTCATAAAGGGGTGAAAAACCCTGAAACGAGCCGTTGAGGCTATGCAATAAATTTTGATCTTCACCTTTTCGACATATGCTGCAGTGACGTGTTGTTCCTGGATCCAAATGGGATTGAATAAATCTGTAGAACAAGTTATAGAAGGAAGCACTTCTTAGTGCAACAACGTTTTTATTAAAAGGCAATTAGCCACTTCACAAATAAAAAGGCACAATAGACAGGTATTCGTACCCCCAATTCATCAGTGTGGGCTTAGATACCACATGGTTTTAAAATCAACATGAACAGGCAGTCGTCGTCAGATTCCTACGGTTAGTCGTCAGGGGTCCCGCTGCAGTTTCTGTGGTCCGTGTAGACTTCTCACACTGGTTTGCGTCTCTCCCCTGCTGACAGACGGCCGGCACAGAATTAGCGTCTGGTGAGACAGGCCAAACGCTTTTCGTCATGGACTATGTCAGTGGGCGAAGTGGGCGAAGGTTAAAGTGATGGGGAACGGGGTGGACCTCTAATGGTGAGGTGGAACATTTTAACCTCCACATTGGCCCTGCACAGTAATTCTCACAGAAAAGCATTCTAGTTTGCAGGGGATGCCAAAAACCCTACCACTGGTCCTGTCTCTGCCTAATGGGGGCTTGCCACGCTTCGGGCTGACGTGGATAGTGGGGGTGTGCTAAATCGCATTTGCAGATCAAATCGTATGCAAATCATATGCAAATCCTTGCAAATATTGCAATAGATTTGCATGTGATTTGCATACTATCTGCTGGGAAGTGCTGTTGTGAAACTACACAAGTACCTTAACTTTGAAACCACATATTGTTCCTGCAAATTCGGATAAAAGCACTTATGAGCAACAAGATCATAAACAAATAAAAGAAAGGACTTTTTTTTTAATAAATATTTTTATTTGGAACAAGCATGTATACATTGTTTCTTAAACCATCATTGTAAATTGCCACAAATACAGTAGCTGGCCACTGGTGAAGCAGCTCTAAAGGTCCATACACACTTGGTCACTTTGTCCAGTGTTCATGGACAGCGATTATTTGAACATCACTAGCCTGGAAATCGTTCAGCGCATACACACTGGGCCTTATTCTGGTTCACTCTTTCTGGCAAATTCCTTCTTAGATGGGCAAACCATGTGCACTGCAGGGGGCAGATGTTACTTGTGCAGAGAGAGTTAGATTTGGGTGGGGTTTTACTTCAAAGTGAGATCTATATTGCAGTGTAAAAATAGAGCAGTAAGTATTTCCCTGCACAGACACAAAATAACTCACCCAAATCTAATTTCTCACATTTTACATCTGCGCCCCTGCAGTGCACATGATTTTTTCCATCTAAGAAGGAATTTGCAAGAATGGAGTGAACTAGAATAAGGCCCATTGAGCGATATTCCCCAGGCCAGCAATTTTCCATAGCAGAATGCTATGGAAATCTGTTCACCCCATCGCTCATCTGCTGATGCGGAAGTGCGCATCAGCGATCATCTCTGATCTGTACACACTAGGCGACTTTTGAGCTGTAAAGCAGCTCCTTTCAGCTCAAAGTGGCCCAGTGTGTATGGGTCTTTAAGCTGGCCATACAGCTACATTTATTGTCAGATCTGTCTGGTTAGAACAAAAACCTGGTAATATTTGAATGACAGTTTAACAGTTTTACAGCATTTCACAGCAAATGGTCAACTGTCATTAGCTCTCATCCATACTTGCTGACTTTTAAAATTGCCTCTCCGGGAGAAGCCCGGAGAGGACAACCGGATCTCCAGGTCAGGGGGGCGGGGCCGGGGGTTGATGACTCAAAGCCCCGCCCCAATCCATACAAATGCCGCGATTCGCAGGTTCATGAGAAGGGGCATGGCTAAAATGCCGCAAAATTATTCGATTTGCGTCCTTTTAGTCCCGCCCCTTGCCGCGGACCCACGAAAACAGGTAATTAGTGCAGCACAGCAGGGTGGTGCGGGGGCTGCCTGACAAATGCGGGAGGATTGCCAACCTTCCCAGGAGGGGGAACCGATTTTCGGGAGCCTCCCGGGAATTCCAGGAGGGTAGGCAAGCCTGCTCTCATCCATTACCAGATTTTTGTTCCAACAAGACAGATCAAACAGTAAATCTGTACAGTAGGTCTACAATGCTGATTTTGATAGTTTGTCCTTGTGATTTGTTTATTGTAAGAGCAAAAGCTAAACACACAGAGAATGTAATTCCTTTGAAATGTAAGGTCATATCTGCTAATCTTAAAAATGTTTGAGGTATTAGCATGTGTTTTCCTTTGAACAACAAATTATCACAATAGTCTCTATTAATTATATATGCAATTTGTAACTCCATTCCATAGTCTAGGTAAGGGAGGAGGTTTGTTAAATTGTCTAATAAATCTAAAAGGATATTTCATTTTAAGGAAGATTCAAATGAATATAGAAATTCTGAGCAATAAATAACATCTGTCTGTGGTTCTATAACATTATCTATTGGCTTTAAGTTGATATTTTAGGCTGGAACTTTTTTGTCCTGGCTGGGTTGCAGAGATCATTCTATCTGTAATGTAGATTTTATTTATTAATGGTCTTAGTGGTTACTACTTCATTGGAAATACATTTGGCTGACCGGTGATTTGGATGCTGGCAGTCAGGATACAAGGTAAGAAGGAGAGAATGAAGTGAACTTAACTTTCCCCTGCTCTCCCCTAACCTAGGGCCTTATTCTGGTCGGTGCGGTCGGATCGGAATATGCGTCCAGGACCGAGCGTCCTGAGCCCCGCCTTCCGTACAAATCGCTCACTGCGTCCGAATGCGGTAAGCCGCTGACCGCACGGAGCACGAGTGAATTTCACATGTATACACCTCCTCCATCTCTGGGAACCTCCATCGCAGACCATCAAATGCAGGACCGAGTGGTCAGGCAGCACCGAGTGCTCAGACCACTCGGGCATTTCTCCGTGCAAAAGCAGGGATCTGGGCGGGCAACTGACATCCGGCAATGTCATATGTCCGCTCCCTACACGTGCGTCACAGCCGCATTACCATACGTACGCCCAGCGTTTTCATGGGAACGCCAATGAAACGCGGGGTGTACACATATGGTAATGAGCCCAAACAGCCCTTCACGCCCCTCTCTTCCCCCTGTTTGTAGAGTACACAATTCATGCGGAATTTGGATGTACGTCCCGTTCGCACATGCGCAGATATGCCTCTGCACATGCGCAAACACAAAACATCGGCGGACCGACCGCACGCGGACAGAACTGCACCAACCAGAATAACCTCCCTAGTGTTCACTCTATGCTGTTTAAGCAGGGTGCTGTGCCCTACCCAATTTTTAAACGTCAAAATGCACCCTGCTTGTTTAGCAGTGCCCTACTAAGACAGTCAGGCGCATTCGTCCCTGCCAGCGCTGCCCGCAGCACTCAGGGGGACAAGCCAGCACCTATGTAGGTGCTGGGCATGCCCCCAACAGAGACATCAGTGGGCCCATACACATTTTTGATGGCGACTGGCCCGGCCCACCACATTTAAAGTGCCCCCTTTCCCCCGGGTGCCCTGCCCTTGCGTGATCCTGGAGGGACCACTACTAACCCACCCTACCTGCAGTCTAACTTAACCCCCCCTCACAGCCTAACCCCAATCCCCCCACTAGTGCCTAACCCTCATGCCCTAGTGCATAACTATAATCCTTACAATCCCCACATCCTTATAATAAAGATACTAGCTCCTGGATCCTCATCAAAGTTGGCATTTCGACTGTTACCAGTCTCCTAGTACTAGTCAGAATGCCGGCATCGGTATTCTGACTGCTGTATCCTCTCCACCAGGATGCTAACCGCTGCCCCTTCCCTTTTTCATCCAGCATTTATTTGCCCCAACCAACAGAGACACTGGCAAGGTGTGAAACAACCAAAAGCTGTATAAAATCATATGGCTATATCAGTGGTTGAAGTGGGCTGGTTTGTGATGGTATGGCATACCGTCACTTTGTTCCCACTAATGCATAAGTCTTGAGATGCAGAGGCAGCGCTGTGCAGCAAGAACTTCAGGGGCAGGGAAAGTGCCTGCTGAACTTACATGATGCTGTTCTGCCTAGGCATCCTATGGTGTGCCATCAGTCTTGTCCCGTCACTGCTGTGGATAGAGCCCCCCCCGTTACTGCCACCACTGGAGCAATGCCGGGTGCCTGTGTTGGCTGTTCCTGGCTCGCCTCACTGATGCCACTGGACTTCTCCCTGCTGCTGCAGGGAGCCCACAATATTACCACCTTCCTACCTTCCCCAGACTATGAAATGGAGCTACATATATTACCAAATTGCATAAATAATTCATAGAGACTATTGTGATAACTTGTTCAAAGGAAAATACATGGTGTGGTACACTACTACTATTAAGGTAATGCCACCTTTTGAGTGGCCACATCCCCTTTTTTGGAGCATGCACACCTTTGACGCATGTACAACTACAGCCTTCCTGTGAACACTCAGAAACTGACATATATATTATAACACTCAAAAATGTGAATACAAAGGATAGTAAGTGAAGACGGAGAAGAAGATAAAGCACACTGATGATTAGCCTTGTTAGGCCATATATCGGATTAACTCTCCGGTACTTGTGGAGTATCACGGCTCCCACGACCTGCATCGTATGCAGATCGTATGCTAAAAATCGCATCGCATCGCATGTGGCATACGATGGCATACGATGCGATGCAATGTTTTACCGATTTTTGACTGTTTTAGCTCAAAAATCGTATGCCATCGCATAACATCGTATGCCATATGTAGTGGCATACGATGCGATACGATGTTTTACCGATTTTTGAGCAAAAATGGTCAAAAATTGGTAAAACATCGGATAACATCGTATGCCATATGTAGTGGCATACGATGCGATACGATGTTTGACCGATTTTTGAGCAAAAATGGTGAAAAATCGGTAATACATCGCATGGCATCGTATGCCATCGATGCGATACGATGTTTTACCGATTTTTGAGCCATTTTAGCTCAAAAATCGTATGCGATCGCATCGGATGCTATACGATGGCATCCGATGCGATGCGATGGCACCCGATTTTGCACTGAAATGCATCAGAATGCATTGAAATGTGTATTAAAGTAGTGAAATGCCCCCAAATGCCATTTTTCATAGTGCACCACCCCCACTATCAACGTCAACCCGAAGCGTGGCGAGCGCAGCGAGCCCGCGAGGGGCGGCGGTACGCGTCCTACGACCTTTTCATACCCCCACTATCCACGTCGGCGTGGAGTTGAGAATAGAATAGTGTGGCGAGCGCAGCGAGCCCGAAGCGTGGCGAGCGAAGCGAGCCCCGCGAGGGGACGCGGATACCTTCACAGCTATACGCGTCTCCTCGCGGGCTTTACAGGTATCTGCGTCCCCTCGCGGGGCTCGCTGCGCTCGCCACGCTTCGGGCTCGGTGGCTCGCTGCGCTCGCCACACTATTCTATTCTCAACTCCACGCCGACGTGGATAGTGGGGGTATGAAAAGGTCGTAGGACGCGTACCGCCGCCCCTCGCGGGCTCGCTGCGCTCGCCACGCTTCGGGTTGACGTTGATAGTGGGGGTGGTGCACTATGAAAAATGGCATTTGGGGGCATTTCACTACTTTAATACACATTTCAATGCATTCTGATGCATTTCAGTGCAAAATCGGGTGCCATCGCATCGCATCGGATGCCATCGTATGGCATCCGATGCGATCGCATACGATTTTTGAGCTAAAATGGCTCAAAAATCGGTAAAACATCGTATCGCATCGATGGCATACAATGCCATGCGATGTTTTACCGATTTTTCACCATTTTTGCTCAAAAATCGGTAAAACATCGTATCGCATCGTATGACATCGTATGCCACTACATATGGCATACGATGTTATCCGATGTTTTACCGATTTTTGACCATTTTTGCTAAACAATCGGTAAAACATCGTATCGCATCGTATGACATCGTATGCCACTACATATGGCATACGATGCCATGTGATGGCATACGATTTTTGAGCAAAAATGCTCAAAAATCGGTAAAACATCGTATCGCATCGTATGACATCGTATGCCACTACATATGGCATACGATGCCATGCGATGGCATACGATTTTTGAGCAAAAATGCTCAAAAATCGGTAAAACATCGCATCGTATGCCATCGTATGCCACTACATATGGCATACGATGCCATACGATGGGAGCCGTGATACTCCACAAGTACCAACTCTCCTATATTAAATCTCCCAAACTATAAATCTGGCATAAAGACTGAGTTCGCCCGCAATCCTTACTGTATCTCCAGATAAGACACTCAAGATTGAATATAGAGATTAATAAGATAGAGAGGAGAGAAGTATAAAACACACTTTGATCGGCCTTTCTGGGCCTCTCATAGCATATAAGTAATTAATAAAAAAAACAAAAAAAAAAACAATGATAATAAGAATTTTGTTATCCCCTATAATGGTGCTGCATTCAGCACTGTACACGGAGTCGAGTCTCCACCCATTTTTCAGCTTCTGCTGCACTGGTAAAGAAATGAGTTGTGTTCTCATAGATAACTCTCAGTCTAGCAGGAAACTGCATCGAGTATTGTATGTTTTTATCTCGCAGCTTGCTTTTAACCTGCAGGAAACTGGCGCGGTTCTTCTGTACCTCAATAGCAAAGTCAGGGTATAGAGATACTGGGTGATTATCGTACAAAAGCTCGCCTTTCAGGCGAGCCTGGCGCAGCGCAATGTCTATCTTTAAAATGTAGAAAGCGAACAATTAGAGTTCTTGTGGGAGCACCAGGTTTAGGCGCTCCTCCCGATATTCTGTGCGCCCGCTCCACTGCGAACTGTTGGGTAAACACTTCCTTAGTAATTAACTGAATTAGCCAGCGTTCAATAAATTTTCCTTGATCCGTTGCTTCGGCAGGTTCTGGGAGGCCTACTATGCGGATATTATTCCTCAGTCTTCCCTCCATATCTGAGAGCTTAGTTTGAATAGTTACAACTTGATTAGAAAGCTCCTCAACTTTCTTTGTTAAAGGGGAGGTAACATCTTCCAGCTGTGATATACGATTTTCCGTTTCAGTTACTCTTTCCCGCATTTTTTGCATATCTTGTCTGAGTAAAGAAACGTCTATCTGTACTTGACCAATTTTTTCCGTGACCCTTTGTTCTGATTCAACTATTGCTTGTATTATTTGCTGTGTGGATTGAGCTGGCTCGTTAATGGAGCTATCTATTTCACCGTGTGGAGCTGGTGAGCTTGGGACACTTTGTACATTGGATCTAGAGGACTGCGTGCTGCGTGCATATTTTTCAAGCTTTGCAGCAGCTGCCGCTGCTGCGGCACTGGTTTTCCCCATTACTCAGTTATTATACCGTACAGAGTCCAGAGGAGAAAGAACGGCTTATGTGCTTTATAAAGGAGACAATGCAGTTTGCAAATGTACTCCTTTAAATCTGTTAACTTTAGCCGCTCGACTGACCATATGCTGCAGATTTAGAGATAGAAGTCAATCACTACTTTTAGAGAAAAAGGGGGGAGTCCCAAAGCACTTTTAGACAGTCCTTACCCTATATCGGAAAAAATTGTGTGTACCCCACTTTCTTTAATCTCTTTATATTCTCCCTTTAGCCCACAAACCAACAGGAAGCCTCCTAATCTGCAGGCTGTTGAGGGCTATACGTTTAATATGTCTCTAGCTTCTGGCACCTACACCTGAACTCACAGGTCTATAGGCAGCTTTATCAGAAGGGAGGAAGGGGCCAACTTCACCCACAGTGCATATTATATTGTGGGGAGAGAGAGAGAGAAGACAGGCTGCCCAACAATCACAGTCCACATCCAGGGGGTACCTTTATAGCGGTTTCACCGCTTATGTCACTGCCAGCATGCACCCAGCATCCACGGAGAAGTCTCTGCTGTGCTACGGCAGGCACCTCAATATTGCCAGGGGAGGGAGAGGAGATTCCTTGCAGCCGTCAGTATTACCGGGGAGATGAGAGGAACTGCCTTGCGACTGTCAATGTTGCCGGGGGGAGGAGAAGAGCTGCCTTGCGGCAGTCGGTGTTGCCGGGGAGGGGGGAGAAATTCCTTGCGGCAGACCCACCGCTCACCGCAGTCAGTATTGCCAGGGGAGGAGAGGGGCTGCCTTGCCGTAGTTAGTATTCCGGGGAGGATAGAGAGACTGTCAGTTTCTGAGTGTTCACAGATAGGATTGTGGTTGAATATATTTTATGCGCCAGATTATAGTCTGGGGGATGTAATGTAGGAGATCTAATCCGATATATGGCCTAATAAGGCTAATCGCAGTGTGCTTTATCTTCTTCTCCGTCTTTACTTACTATCCTTTATATTCACATTTTTCAGTGTTATAATATATATGTCAGTTCAAGTGTATACACAGTCAGGATTGTGGTTGAATACAGTCTTTATGCCAGATTCATAGTCTGGGAGATGTAATGTAGGAGACCCAATCTGATATATGGCCTAATAAGGCTTATCGCAGTGTGCTTTATCTTCTGCTCCGTCTTCACTTACTATCCTTTATATTCACATTTTTCAGTGTTATAATATATATGTCAGTTCAAGTGTATACACAGTCAGGATTGTGGTTGAATACAGTCTTTATGCCAGATTCATAGTCTGGGAGATGTAATGTAGGAGAACCAATCTGATATATGGCCTAATAAGGCTAATCGCAGTGTGCTTTATCTTCTCCGTCTTCACTTACTATCCTTTATATTCACATTTTTGAGTGTTATAATATATATGTCAGTTCAAGTGTATACACAGTCAGGATTGTGGTTCAATACAGTCTTTATGCCAGGTTCATAGTCTGGGAGATGTAATGTAGGAGACTTAATCCAATATATGGCCTAATAAGGCTAATCGCAGTGTGCTTTATCTTCTGCTCCGTCTTTACTTACTATCCTTTATATTCACATTTTTGAGTGTTATAACATATATGTCAGTTCAAGTGTATACACAGTCAGGATTGTGGTTCAATACAGTCTTTATGCCAGATTCATAGACTGAGAGATGTAATGTAGGAGACCCAATCTGATATATGGCCTAATAAGGCTAATCGCAGTGTGCTTTATCTTCTTCTCCGTCTTCACTTACTATCCTTTATATTCACATTTTTGAGTGTTATAATATATATGTCAGTTCAAGTGTATACACAGTCAGGATTGTGGTTGAATACAGTCTTTATGCCAGATTCATAGTCTGGGAGATGTAATGTAGGAGACCCAATCTGATATATGGCCTAATAAGGCTAATCGCAGTGTGCTTTATCTTCTCCGTCTTCACTTACTATCCTTTATATTCACATTTTTGAGTGTTATAATATATATGTCAGTTCAAGTGTATACACAGTCAGGATTGTGGTTCAATACAGTCTTTATGCCAGGTTCATAGTCTGGGAGATGTAATGTAGGAGACTTAATCCAATATATGGCCTAATAAGGCTAATCGCAGTGTGCTTTATCTTCTGCTCCGTCTTTACTTACTATCCTTTATATTCACATTTTTGAGTGTTATAACATATATGTCAGTTCAAGTGTATACACAGTCAGGATTGTGGTTCAATACAGTCTTTATGCCAGATTCATAGACTGAGAGATGTAATGTAGGAGACCCAATCTGATATATGGCCTAATAAGGCTAATCGCAGTGTGCTTTATCTTCTTCTCCGTCTTCACTTATTATCCTTTATATTCACATTTTTGAGTGTTATAATATATATGTCAGTTCAAGTGTATACACAGTCAGGATTGTGGTTGAATACAGTCTTTATGCCAGATTCATAGTCTGGGAGATGTAATGTAGGAGACTCAATCCAATATACGGCCTAACAAGGCTAATCGCAGTGTGCTTTATCTTCTTCTCCGTCTTCACTTACTATCCTTTATATTCACATTTTTGAGTGTTATAATATTTATGTTAGATTAGGGAATATACAAGACAAACTCAAGGTCAAAAGGCCTTTGAGAAAGGTTAATTATAGAATATGGGAAGATAGCTAATGGTCTATTTAAATGATATTTTTTTTTTTATTTTGTCTTTTTTTCTCTCACCAGGGAAATAAGTAAAGATAACCTATTGGGGGAGTGCGAGTATGTTACTGATAGAGGTGGGAGATTGTTCCCTGACCCCCCTAAAGGGTTAGAATGTGTAGCTACTATTAAGGGAGTTAGGTATTCCTCTGGTCTTGAGGTTATACAGGGTGGGTTAGGGTGGGAGCGGAGGGATACATGTCTTTTGGGATGTTGATGAATTTTGTATATGTTGTTTATATGTGTCTTCCTTCTTTTTTTTCTTTTTTTTGGTATTATTTATGGTCCGTGGAGGTCTGTGGTCTTTAAGAAAAATGTTGAAATTCAAATTGCAGGATATCATGGTATTGTTTTTTTTTTTCCCTATCATGACTATCAATCAAAATGAGAACAGTGTACTATGAGTATGGCTAAACGAATACAAGGATTGAATATTATGAGTTGGAACGTCAGGGGTCTAAACAATAAGGTTAAAAGATCTCTTGTGATGTCTCAAGTTCATAAACATTCCGCAGATATAATCTGTCTATCTGAGACACATCTATACGGAGACAAGGTCAGGGCATTAAAAAAGCCTTGGATTGGCCCCGTGTTTCATTCAACTTTTACCCAGAACGCCAGAGGTGTAACAGTGCTGGTAAAAAAAATCTGAATTTTCGAGTTGAAAAAAGTCTGGTAGACACTAAAGGCAGATATGTATTTCTCAAAGCCATTATAAACTATAAACCCCTTTATATAATGGCGGTTTACATCCCGCCGCCATATAATAACGATGTGCTGCATGAGCTGTTAAGATTTATAGCAGAGTATCCAGAAATTCCTATAATATATATGGGTGATTTTAATAATGTTATGTGTAAAACTGTAGATAGATGGAAAGAGAGAGGAGTAAGAATGAGTATTCCAAATAAAGGCGTCCCTACCCCTTTCTCAAAACTAATAGGAGAAATGGGCCTGAGAGATATCTGGAGGCAAAGGAATCAAGATACGCTACAGTTCTCATGTTACTCACCCACACATAACACCTTTTCAAGAATAGATCTTGCCCTGATATCCCCCATATTGGCTCCCGCAGTTATTGATATAAAATATTTAGCACAGGGGATTTCAGAACACTCCCCCATTTATCTGACCATTGATCTAACGTTGGATCGTGGGGAAGTGGCCTGGAAATTAAATCCCTTTTGGCTGGAACTAGTGGGTATAGATAATGGCCTGGCAAATGAGTGGGAGGGCTATGTTATAGATAATAGGCAATACCCCAACATCGATATTAAACACGATGCATTAAAAGCAGTGCTGAGGGGGACATTCATCAAAAAGATCGCAGAAATAAAAAGAAAGGGAAAGAAAGAGGAAGACGAGTTGGTGAATAAATACCAGCAGCTAGAACGGGAATACATTAGCTCGGGGAATGGCAGTATAAGAACACAGTTAATGGAAGTAAAACAAGAGTGGGTGGAATATCTATATGATAAATCAAAGAGGCAGATGCAGTTCTCCAGACATAGGCAGTATTATGAGTCAGACGTGGGGGGCAGTCAATTGGCATTTTTGGCCAAAGGCGAAAATGCCAATAATATAATCTCTAGCGTTAAAAATCCCCAGGGGGAAATATGCTATACGGCAGGGGTGGTAGAGGTCTTTTTGGGGTACTACACAGATCTATATGATTCCGGGCAGGTACTTGATGAAAACCAGGTTGAGGAGTACTTGAGGTCAATAGCTATGCCATCTCTCTCTGAGGTAGACTCGGACCTGTTAGAAGCCCCTTTCACCAGGGAGGAGGTAGCGCAGGCGATCGCATCTCTTCCGGCCTCTAAGGCTCCTGGAAGGGATGGAATTCCTGCTGAAGTCTATAAAAAATTTGCAGACTTCTTTGTCCCATACCTTACAGAGATCTTCAACATATTATTAGAATGGGGCTCCCTCCCGGATTCTATGTCAGAGGCACTGATTATACTAATAATTAAAAAAGACAAGGATCCCCTACTTCCGGAATCATATAGGCCAATCTCCTTGTTAAATACTGACGTCAAAATATTGGCTAGAATGCTTGCCACGCGGCTCAATACAGTAATAACCACCATAGTACATCCAGATCAATCAGGATTTATGCCTGAGAGAACTGCATCCCAAAATCTGCGGCGTCTATATTACCATTTACAGAGAGCTCAGTGCCTAAAGTCGGAAGCCTTGGTTGTGTCTTTGGACGCAGCCAAGGCTTTTGATACAGTGGATTGGAACTATATGTGGGCGGTGCTTCGGAAACTGGCATTCGGCCCCCATTTCATTAAATGGATTCAACTGTTATATGCATCTCCAGTGGCAAGAGTCTCTGTAAACGGGTACATTTCAAACTCCTTTAAATTGAAACGGGGCACAAGACAGGGTTGTCCCCTGTCCCCGGCTCTATTCTCATTAGTCATTAGTCCTTTATATGGAATGACAAGTCGTCACGTATAACAATCAAAACGCTATACAATCCTAAAAATCAGGGCGGCTTGGCTCTTCCAAATTTAAGAAACTATTATATGGCAGCTCAAGCGGCACATCTGGTGGGCTGGGCTAAAAACTTAAAGGACCCATTATTACAAGCATATCTCGAAGAACAGTTAGGCCAACGGGTTTCCCCACTGGCACTGCTCCTGTCAGGAACTTCTACATATAAACTTCCCCCCATTCTCCGTCAGGCTGTGCTAATATGGAGAACTCTTCATTTAACAGATGAATGGTCAGGGATAGACACTGAAACACCATTGTGGTACAATAAAAAATATATAGAGCTGGAAAAACCTCCCAACAATATATGGTACCAAAATGATATTATAGTTATTGGTCAAATCTACAATAACGGGCTATTTAAGACCTTTGGACAACTACAAGGAGAATTTAATTTGCCAAATGAATATTTTTTTAGATACTTACAACTAAGGCATGCAATTCAAGCCCAATTTGGGGGGCTTAAGATAGAAATATCTGAATCTCCGATAAAAAAAATGCTCCAAAGAACGGGTAATAGAGGTCGTGTATCTAGCCTATATAATTCTCTAAATATATGTCAACATCTACCCCCAATGGAGAAATTAAAAATAAAATGGGAGACGGATCTGGGCTCAATAACGACGGAAGACTGGGAAGTCGTATTGGGGTCTATTAAGTGGGCAACCTCTTCAGTCAGATATCAACAAATACACTATTTTACACTTCATAGAATATATCGTACTCCAGCGGGGATGTATAGGGCTGGAATAAGAGAGGATGATAGATGCCCGAGGTGCAAGGCAACAGAGGCCGATTTCCTCCATATGATGTGGGCCTGCCCAAAAATATACTCCTTCTGGGAAAATGTTTGGAATGATATTAGGATGATAATACCAGCAATAACTCAACTAAATCCCAGAACTTGTCTGTTGGGTTTAGAAATAGGGGGGGGATCACTCACCAATGCTCTATTCCTTTGTTATTAGTCTGATCACAATGGCGAAAGTGATGATAGCCCGAATATGGTTTTCAACTAAAAGCCCAGCATTGGCAGGGTGGAGAGCATTGGTTACTGAAACGATGAAGCATGAAAAACATATGTTCTACACAAGAAATACAAAAAAAAAATTCATGATAAATGGGACAGATGGCGCGAACACTATCTGATTTGGCAAGAAGTTGAGCAGGAGGAGTTAGTAACTTGAGCGAAAATATTGTTAAGGTCATAGGAAAAGGTACGACTAGCATAAAGAGAAGCATTTACATCATAGACTTCTGTAAGTCACAAATGACACAATAAACAGATAAATATATAACTCACAATCACAAGAGATTCACTAAAGATAATTTTATTTTTCAAATAAGTAAATTAAGCAAAATCTGTCACACATAATAGATAGGGAACACAAAACATAAAAAAATGAATGCATGGCTTCCAGCCTAATAATGCACGATTACTAACAATCAATTAATTAATGGTTTATTATATTTAAAAACATGAACACTATTTGAGAGGAAAGAGGAAAGGGGAAGAAGAAGGGATAATAAAGGAAACAACAATGGAACTGAATAAAGGAGGAAAGGGAAAAATATATATATATATATAATAATAATAATAAAAAATAAATAAATACACAAATAAAAAGACATAACAACTTGCACAAACTACATTGGAAAGATCAGATGACCTAAAAGGATGGGATTGTTTTTTGAGTATTTGTCTGCGTTTTTTTTTTTTTTTAGTAGGGGGGGGGGGGGGGGGTTTATTGTTATTGTTAGATGTATTGTAAAGTAAGATGTCAAGTGTTGTATGTGTTAATGTCAAGTTAATGTGCTAAATGTTAATGTAATGTATGTTTTTTTTTTATATGCAAAATTGAAAATAAAGAAAAGTGAATTAAAAAACAACAACTACAGCCTTCATTTTTCCATAACCCCACTAGCACTGGGCTATATAGCAACCTACATAGTAATTGACCCAGAAGTCAGGGCCGGTGCTAGGGTGTCCGGCGCCCTCCTGCAAACCATAAATCTTGCGCCCTTTCACATTGCCATTGCAGCAAGCTGCAGATCGTTTGTGGGAGCGTATGCACTGTCCACCGTCCCCACTGCCTATGGCCTGTTGCGGGGGCATCACTTCAGCATTTCATGCAAGCCTTCGTCACCACCCACCCTCCCCGAAGCTGATGGCCTGTTGTGGGGGCATCACTTCAGCATTTCCTGTGAGTGGTTGAGACAATGCAGGCATATCAGGTGAGGGCTTCGACGGCTGGGTGACATCTCACACAACCAAACACATGGCTGGCCTGCATCTGGCTTCACAGCTACTGTAGGCTGTGCAGCCAGGATGCTGCCAATACTGTGCAAATGTTTCACTGTGTAGCAAACCGCTCGCATCTCAGTGCTGTGTCTGCAAAATTTTGTAGGCATTATTTAAGTGTCTAAATTAATATTAAAAAAATATACAATTATTAAAAAATATGTTATAAACATATATACAGTAATAAAAGACTCATTGTTCTTTACTGTTTAAATCTTGTACAGTCCCTCCTCTTCTATCTGCGTAGGCAGGACGCTGAGGATGCCATTTCCCTTCATGTTACTGAGGGGGAAAGGAGGGGAGAGGAGGAGATGGAAGAAGAGGGGAGGAGATAGAGGGGGCGGAGTGTTGAGGACTGGGCTGCACTGCACACTGAGAAGAGGGAAGGAAGGGGAGGCGGCCTGTTCATCATTTCATTGACAGTTGCAGGGAGCAATGGGTAGGGGGCGGACCCGGACATGACATCCAGGCATTCACAGTGTCAGTGAGTGAGGGGAGCTGCTCTTCAGGCTGCTGGCTGCCTGTCACAATATTTGACAGGCTGCGGCAGCCAGTAGCCATGATCAAAACAAATATAGAAAATATAAAGTTTAGACGAGCGCAAGGCACAGAGACTGGGCAGGGGGGTGGGAATCAAGCACTGCCACACCGCACGGTCACATAATTTGTTATTACAGCGCTGCCTGCCACAGCACAAGAGTCCGACGACCTTCCGTTGAGGAAGAGGGGGCAAGAGGAGGACTTTGGAGGACAGACAGTGTGTGTGTGCACTCGGGGTGAGGGAGCAGCTTTTCATACTGCCACCCGCTGTTAGACAGGCGCTGCAGGCGGCATGCAGGCAGTGACAGTGAGGGCTGAGACAGCTTTAGCAGAGCATGGAGAGAGCGCCTTTTCAGCATGACGCCTCCCTGCTTTGAAGGAGCCCTGCCAGAAATTATATAAAAGTAAGCTAGAAGTGGCCCGGAAATTATAGTTTTGATTACCCATTTAATATTACATTAATTTAACATATAATAAATTAGAACATGGCTCACAATAAACATTTTATTTAATAATTTGGTTTGTTCAAACTTTCATTGTAAAATAACTCTTACCTACAACCATGATATTAAAGTCAAAACCAGTTTTCATTGTTTTCTTGCGCATCTGATCAATAATGGTGTCAATTCCAATATATCCCAGGAAATTTGAGTTCATCCCCATTGGCTTCATAGGCACTGTTGGCTTGGTTCGTGCCTCCGGAACAACTTCTGACATGGCTGTTTTTGACTTGTTGTCTGTTAACCCTAAAGATAAAGATTTGTTATATAAGTCTGGAAATGTAGATTTTCTATTTCCACTCACCAGGTTTAAAAATATCATTAACAGTATTTTAAACTATGGTTGTACCATGTCATGATTCAATACCTTATTTTTTTTTTTAATACATTTTTATTGAGTTTTTCATTAAACAAAAAAGTGGTAATTAAATGAGAACACATACAATTACAATTCATATCTTATATTAATATCAAGAAATTCAACATCCCGCAGGAGCTGCTGCTCATCTTCTACACTGCTATAGTAGAGTCTGTCCTTTGCTCCTCGATCACAATCTGGTTCGGAGGAGCAAACGAGAATGACAGAGTGGTGAGGATGGCAGAAAAGATCATTGGGGCGGAGCTCCCCACTGTCCAAGAACTATACCTAGCCAGGGTCAATAAGCGTGCAGGAAAGATCTTGGCGGACAAGCTACATCCTGGCCACAACCTGTTTGAACCCCTTCCGTCAGGCAGACGTTTTAGGTCCATCCCAGCAAAGACGACAAGAACTACAAAAGGCTTCTTCCCAATAGCTGTCCACCAACTAAACCGTATTGAACATACCAAATACTAAATACTAACTCGAACTTTTCTAGATACATGTGAAATGTATGTGATGTATGTTTATGCCTCTCTTCCCACCCCCTTTGTGTTCCCTGATTGATTCTGCACTGTTACCACAAAAAATTCCAAGCATACGCAAGTATACCTGGCCAATAAAGATGATTCTGATTCTGATATATGCTAGACATAGCAAATAGGATCATAAGGTATAGAAACTGATGTCAATGAGCAGTGATAATTCGGCTGGAGAGTGTCTACCACCCAGGAGACAGGCTTAAACAAGAACAAATGTACTTATTTAAGTAGTGACACTAGTAATTATACGCAGAATAAATGGAAACACAAAAATAATAAGTAATTTCATGATTAATTACTGTAACAAATTTACAAGAGGACTAAGGGGAAAGGGAATGGGAGGGGGGAGGAAAGGGGGGGGGGGGTTGTGGATGATGTTAGAGGGGATGGGAGGAGTCAGTTGAGGAGGGGGGAGGAGAATAGGAAATTGGCACCAATGATTGTAGGAACTGGGGAAAAGGATACAGAAATGGGAGAAATGGAGAAACTAGGTTATTTATTTATTTATTTATTTACAGTTTTTTATATAGCGCAGCAGATTCCGTTGCGCTTTACAATAGTAGACATAGGCGAATCTAGGCAGTGGTCCGGGGGTGCACCGGACCACCCATTAGACTGCACTGTCATTTTATAAAATCACTTTTAACTTTAATTACATTTTAATGCCCGCCGCCGCCCCCTGTTTTTTCCTTATTGCCACCATAAAGATGGCCATGGGAGGGCTGCGCGCATGTCTGACTGCACGCAGCTCCTCCCATGGTTCTTTGCGGGCCAGGATTCCTGTCCTCTCCCCGCCCCCGTGTCCCTGTTCGGTGGCAGCAGCAGCAGAAGAGTCTGGCTGCTGAACTTTCCCTGCTCCCTCCCTGCTCCCTCCCCCTGCTCGTTTTTTTTTTATCACTACACGCCAGAGCAGGGAGGTGGAGAAGAACAGCAGCAGCAAGTGCCCGCTTACCGCACACCCGCCCGCCCGCCCGCCCCCCAGCCGCAGCACAGCAGTAAGTACACTGCCACCAATGTGTAAATATTTAGATGCCCACTGCCACCAATGTGTATATGTACAGTATATGCCCACTGCCACTAATGTTTATTTATGTGCAGTATATACCCACTGCTACCAATGTGAATATATGTACAGTATATGCAAAACTATATATATGAAAAAGAGAGTGAGAAGGGCGCCTCCTAGTGCAATATGTCGGTATGTTTTTTGTGAAGTAACCCTCCACCAAAGAGAGAAACAGCACCCCCAAAAATTTAAGGAGTACCGTGAATAGTGGTATCCAACCACTGTATTTTTAGCCAGTTATGTTATCCTTCTGTGGGCGGGAAATGTTCACACAGGTCCTTTATTCTTCACGTCTCATTTAACATATATATGAAAAACAAGAATATGCAGGAGGCAGGAAATAGTGTAATACTGTTTAAAAATTTAATTAAATTGACATAATGACAAAATAGTTGCACGTACAATGTTAAAAATCATAAAAGCTTATCTGGTGTATGCTCCAAGTTGCATATATGAGTACAGTCACCGGTCAGTCGTCAGAGTTCCCTCAACGCGTTTCATCCGTGCCTTCTGGTTGGCTGGACTTCCTCAGGAGTATACCCTGACCTGTTCCCTAACCTCTATTTATACTAGTGCTGGTAATTACCATGTTTGGGGCGGTTTCCCGCCAAAAAACGTAGGACTTCTGCAAAACGGCGTCACTTCTGGTCCGTGAACCGCAAATTGCGTCACTTCCGGTTTCTGCTGTGAACCGCACATAGCTTCCGGTTCCGGGTTCCATGACCCGCATATGATAGTGGATTTGACTGAGCCCACCCTTTCCAACAAAGGGGGCAGTTATCTAATCTGCATATTTCTTCTCCAAAACCGCAGTATGTATTTTCTGTATTAGATCCAGGTCCTTTACGCTTAAAGAGATACGATGTTTTTCTTTCTTTAAAGGACATTATCACTGGTCCACCTCCGTGAGGGTTTGAATGGTCACAATGCCAGCCCTCATGTTGTTTTTCCGCGACGTTGTCCTTTATTTTGAGTCTTTTAGTACGGTATATAAAAGGAAAAATTGGTGGTGAAAAAAGTGGTAAAAAAGAGAGAAAAAAAATTGTGCAAATGTGCCGTCATTGTGCAAAATATGCCATCATATTAGATAACAATATATATACACATATATATAAAAAATTCTTAAAAATACTAGATAAAAGACAATAAAAGACTTAAAAAATTTTACCAATTAAAAATTACCAATTAAACCGATCCAGACTTTATAAAAAGGGGGCTATCTCATAATTGTCATTCAAACCATTCGGAGTGAGGATCCCTATTTCATGGATCCAGTACATTTCTCTCCTTGAGAGGAGATTCTCCCTGTCTCCTCCTCTGGGTCCCAGGGTTACATGTTCCAGTACTTTAAATTTTAATCCATCTACATCTCCGTTATGATAGCGGTTAAAATGTCTGGGTATGGTGTGTGTTTCAACTTTATTTTTGATCCCCCTCACATGCTCCTGGATTCTTATTTTCAGGTTTCGCTTGGTTTTGCCTATATACTTGAGGCCACACCCACACTCCAACATGTAGATCACCCAGGTGGTATTGCAATTGACCAAGCTTTTCAATTTATAATTTTTAGTCTGGTTAAAATTTGTAAAATTTCTAAATTCTGTATGTGCAAAACGGCATATGTTACATTTATTGCACTTATAGAACCCTTTGGCCTGATCCCATGGGGTGGTCGTCTTTGTTGTTTTCTTTGGTAAAAGTGTACTCGGTGCTAGGGAGTCTTTTAGGTTTTTTGCTTTCCTGAAGGTCAGGACTGGTTTTGTTGTTAGGATTTTATTCAACACTG
The DNA here is from genome assembly GCF_055691185.1 of Crinia signifera. Taxonomy (NCBI): domain Eukaryota; kingdom Metazoa; phylum Chordata; class Amphibia; order Anura; family Myobatrachidae; genus Crinia; species Crinia signifera. The sequence goes on from NC_139224.1 coordinate 69,648,079, forward strand.
GATCTGTCTGTAAGATCTCCCAGTGTTTTGTTAAAATCTTCCTTATCTCCTTCTCTTGGGTGTTATACTTGGTTACGAAGTTGAGTCCTTCCTTTTGTTTACTCCTCTCCCGGTATTTTAGAAGATCTTTCCTTTCCACCAACTTTGTTTTTTCGACAGCCTCTTGTACTACTTCCTCTGGGTATTTTCTTTCCGTAAATCTCTGTTTGTAGACTTCTATTTGTGTCTCGCAGTCAGATGTATTTGTACAATTCCTCTTGATTCTACAGAATTGGGACAGTGGTGTGTTTGTCTTCCACTGCTTCTTATGATTACTCCTGAAATGTATGTAGGAATTTGCATCTACCGATTTGATGTAATTCTTGGTAACCACCTTGTTACCCTCACTTGTTAGAATCAAATCCAGATATTCCACTTCTTTTCTGCTTGTCTTATATGTGAACATCAATTTATATTCATTATCTTCAATTATTTTCACAAAGGAACTGAAGTCTTCTTCTGTCCCGTCCCAGACAATAAGAATGTTGTCTATATATCTCTTGAAAACGACTATCTTATCTTGGTATGGATTATTCAAGTAGACATTTGTTCGTTCCCAGCTTCACATATGCAGGTTTGCAAAAGTGGGGGCAAAGACTGTCCCCATTGCAGTCCCGCATATCTGCACGAAGAACTGGTCCAGAAATTTAAAATAATTGTGTTTCAGGATATACCTGATAAGGGTACAGATGAATTCCTTGTGTGTGACTTCCAATTCATTGTCTTCTTCCATGAATTCTCTGTAAGCTTTGATACCCTTCTCATGATCAATCGAGGTATACAGAGACTGGACATCAATTGTTGCCCACATGTACCCCTCTTTCCATTCCAGGTTATCCAAAACCTGGAGGACTGCCATAGTGTCTTTAATATACGACTTGAGTTTCGGTACATATTTCTTCAAAAAGACTTCCACATACTCAGTATGTATGTGGAAGTCTTTTTGAAGAAATATTTAGCGCCCCCAGTGGAAGTCATAGCATGTCTTGAAAAAGTTTCCTGTTTCCTTGGTGACGAAACGCGTTGCCGACTTCCGGTTCTGACGTCACATCCGGATCTTTAGTGGTCCATGCACTAAAGTCCTCCATTCGCAAACAGCTCTGGTTGCCAGGATTACACTCTGCCGCAAGCAAACACCAGACTGCCTGTCTTTCCTGCCTAGGCTCGGAACACGCCTTTCCGGAGCTCGCAAGATCCGACTGTCGGATCGCGTGAGATCTGGACCCTATATAGGGGTGGGAGGCCGCCATCTTCACTCTAGCCTTGGAGATTGAAGAGGGAGCACGTCTGGCCATCTGCTCACCCACCCGTGTGCTTACTCTGCCACCCGCTGCCTGTGTGCCCACTTCTGTGCCTCATAGTTCTGTGTTATGTAGTCCAGTGGGACTGAGTCTGTGCCTGTGCCTCATAGATAGATTATTACATTATTATATAATATACCTGTCATTGTTCTGTAGTCCAGTCCAGTGGCACTGACAGGTCATGCCTGTGCCTCATAGTTCTGTAGTAGTTTTAACTACTACAGTTCTGTAGTCCAGTCCAGTGGCACTGACAGTCTGTGCCTTTGCCTCATAGATTATATACACCTGTCCTTGTTCTGTAGTCCAGTCCAGTGGCACTGACAGTCTGTGCCTATGCATCATAGATATATAGTATACCTGTCCTGTTGTAGTTAACTACTAGGTACAGTTCTGTAGTCCAGTCCAGGGGCACTGACAGTCCATTTGGGTAGTACTGCACTGCTGCTGCATAAGTGCATACTATCATTAAGTACACTGATATATTGTTGATTGATTCCAGTCCAGTGGTACCGACCATAAAGTCCATTTGGGCAGCACGGATGGTGTAATGGTTAGCATTACTGCCTCACAGCGCTGAGGTCATGGGTTCAAATCCCACCATGGCTCTAACTGTGCAGAGTTTGTATATTCTCCCCGTGCTTGCGTGGGTTTACTCCGGGTACTCCGGTTTCCTCCCACAATCCAAAAACATACTGGTAGGTTAACTGGCTTCCAACAAAAATTTACCCTAGAATGTCTGTGTGTGTGTGTGTGTGTGTACATGTGGTAGGGAATATAGATTGTAAGCTCCACTGGGGCAGGGACTGATGTGAATGTTCAAATGTTCTCTGTAAAGCGCTGCGGAATATGTATGCGCTATATAAGAAACTGTTAATAGTGCACAGAAAGTAACGTCACTCCAGGTGCTTTTTCAATACAGATTTACTGCTTGGTCAACAATGTTTCAGGCCAGAGCCCGTCTTCAGGACATAAACTGTTAATAAATAATAAATAAATAAATACTGCACTGCTGCTGCATAAGTGCATACTGTCGTACAATAAAAGTCCACTACACTAAATGTACACTATTGATATATATTGCTGATTAAGACCAGTGGCACTGACGTTAAAGTCCAGTGGTACAGCAGACAGCTGTACACTGTAAAAAAAAAATATATATATATATATATTTTTTAAAAAATTCTGTTTCTGCCGTGTGAGTTTAAGGGTGGTGTGTAAAGGCACACTACTCTCATGTGAAAGCCACATAGTATTTTTCCAATAAAGGGGTTATTAATATAATCCCTTTAATTTTTTCAGTCTCTGCTGTGAATGTGTGTGGTTTACTAGGGTACACTAGGCTCCTGTGCCACCAGCATAAAATAATTGTCAAATAAAGGGGTTAACAAGTTAATAATCCTTTTAATTTTTTCTGTCTCTGCTGTGTGTGTGTGTAAGGGGCAGGGTAAATTACTCTCCTGTGAAGGCTGCATAATATTTTTTCCAATAAAGGGGTTATTATTAATAATCTCTTTAGTTTTTTCAGTCACTGCTATGTGTGTGTTGTTTAGGGGAACACTACACTCATGTGACACCAGCATAATATAATTGCCAAATAAAGGGCTTAACAATTTATTAATCCTTTCATTTTTTTCTGTCTCTGCTGTGTGTGTGTAAGGGACAGGGTACATTACTCTCCTTTATTGGATAATATTTATCCAATAAAGGGGTTATTAATAATCCCTTTAATTTTTTCAGTACCTGCCGTGTGTGTGTGTGGTTTAGGCAGTACTATTTTTCTGGAAAAATAGGTTCAGGAACTCCAGGTCTGGGGTGGATCAATTAAATAAAAAAAAACATATATAATAGAGAGAGGGAGGGAGAGATAGATGTATATATTGTATTTAGAAACAAAGGCACTCACTTTAAAATAAACCTATCTTATGAAAAGTTCAGTTCCTGATGATTTCATATTTAATTAGAGGTTCAGGAACTGAGTTCCTGCTGGTTCCTGCAGAAAAATAGCACTGGGTTTAGGGGTACACTACTCTCCTATGCCGCATATGTTATACCTTCAGAAAGATAATGGAGAACAAAAATATGAAGGCTACAATAGTGAAAGAACAATAACCACTTCCTCCGAGTGCTGAAGCTGCTGCTACTAGTCAACATAGAACATGAAATACCATCAACGTCGTCTGCCAAGGCCAGTGCCCAATGTCATCTTAGAGGTCATGTCAAATCCAAAATGGCAAAGCTCAGTACATTGAAGAAAAAAAATAAATGTAAATGCTTGGGGGATAAATGTAAACTTGCCAATATGCCATTTACAACATGGAGTGGCAAGGAACGGCTAAGGCCCTGGCCTATGTACTTGACTAGTGGTTCAGCTTCACATGCTGATCACAGCCCTCCTCCACATCCTCCTCTTCTCCCCCTAGAAATGTAAATAGAGTTAAGCTGTTATCAAAAACACAGCAAACAACTCTGCCATCCAAAGACATGAACAGAGAAAGAGTTGCGTCAATCGCACAGAAAGTGATAAATTGCTTAGATAGAGTGGACCCTCACTATTATTATAATCTACAATTCATATTAAACACATGAGGGTGTGCTACCAATGACACTTGCAAGATACAGTTTTGGGGGGACAGAAAAGAGTGTCTTGTGCTGGTGCACCTAAAGAGAAATTGATTAACAAAACATAATTAGCAGTCAATTGCTGCAGTCAACGGTCGCACTGAGACAGGACCACTACCCGTGCCTGTCGCCGACCGCTGCTGTGTGTGAAGCCTCTTGTCATTCTCTGACCTCGTAAGTTGAAATTGTATTTAGTTATTTGAGTATCTGCAAACTATTAAAGGTCAACTGAGCATTATATTGGCTCCACCTGACAACTGATATTTAAACCAATGTTCACAACAGGGAGGAATTGTCAGATTTCCTGCTGTACCCAGCATTTGCGCTGCACTAAAACACATTATAAAGAGGGAATCGCATAGTGGGGTTCCACTAAGTGAGGAATCATCCTTCTTAATATATGTTATATGTCTATATGTTTTTTTTTTTTTTACAACTTATTTTAAAATTATGTTTTATTAGTCAATTTCTCTTTAGGTGCACCAGCATAAGACACTCTTTTCTGTCCCCCCAAAACTGCATCTAAAGACATGGTATCACAAATCCAAAAGGAGAGTCCAAGGGTGTTGGAGGTTGTGATGCCTGACCTTCTCATCACTGTACGGGAAGAGGTAGCTCCTTCCACCATTTGCAGCAGGCCCACTGCATATGCTGGAAGGATCACCCACAGTTTGATGGTGATGTGGTATACTTAAACGATGCACCTGGCAAGACAGTTGTTGTCTGTGGTATGTAAAAGGCCATCACCATGCCTGGCCAGAATACCAAACAATCCACCTATTTGGTCTGGAATTATTTTTATCCAGATCCGGACAACAATTGTCTTGCCATATGTAGCTTATATAAAGCTGCAATAAGCAAGGGTAAGGCCGTTGGCCACCTAGGGACATCCTCACTTATGCATCACCTAAAGTTAGTTCATAAGTCACTGTTTAGCTCAGAAACTGTGGCTAGGATCGTAATCAGTCCAGGGACACTTAAATCCCTTGATCCTGTTGTATCCAAGTGCCTGAAAACCACACCAGCAAGTCACTCCTCGTCAATTTCCTCCTCCATCTGGATTGGAGGTAGTCCTGCAGGCCATGTCACCGGCATGACTGACTCCTCTTCCATCAGCATTCCTCTGGAGGGTCCTGCAGTAGTACACCTACTACTGCTGCCGCTGCTGCTGTTGCTGCTGGGAGACGGTCATCAACTTAGAGGTGAAATATTTCACTAAGCAATTGACCATTCAACAGACGTTCAACATTAGGACGAAGTACGACAGCAGTCATCCGATGGCAAAGCAGATAACTACGGCCTTGACAACTATATTGGTGTTAGATGTGTGTTTGGTGTCCACCATCATCAGTGGAGTGGGATTTAGACAGTTGATGGAGGTATACCCCAGTACCAAATCCCATCTAGATTCCACTTTCACTGGAGGAGATTTTAAACTAGGAGACGGGGGGGGGGGGGGGCAGCAAGACATTATGGGACCATCAGGGAGAGAAGCCGGACTGGGATCAGGAATCATATGGGGGAAGGAGATGACATACACAAAGTCCTGGGACATAACAAGGGTATAATCGGGGGTAACGCTCAGGGTGCATCAGGAATGTCATGTAATAAAAGGTTATGTTGTAACAGTCACATTACCCCATTACAGTTCTTAGGTATAGATGATCTTAGTATACGGGAAGGAGGGAAGGACAGAGGAAGAATTCCCAGAACTATAAACAGGGCAGGCAGTGTGTATGGTGGGGAGGGCTGTAGAGAGTCTATTGAAGGGGAGAGGGGAAAGAGGAAGCTAGTAAAGAATTCAAATGTGTCCTGGGGTGAAACTAATCACAATATTAGAGCCATATCTAAAAATAAACATAAATTAAAATGCTTACTGGCTAATGCAAGAAGCTTAGTGAGTAAAAACGGGGAGCTAGAAACGGTGATCAGTAGGGACGACTACGACATCATTAGTATTACAGAAACATGGTGTAATGAGTCACATGACTGGGCATTAAACATGGAGGGATATACACTCTACAGGAAAGACAGGGAAAATAGAAGGGGCGGGGGTGTGTGCCTATATGTAAATAATAACTTAACATCATGTGAGAAAAATATGAGCACAGACCTGGAAGAAGACAACTTGGAGACAGTGTGGGCAGAGATAACCGACAATAATAAAAAAACAAAAAACTAAATTATAACAGGGGTATGCTATAGACCACCAAATATAAACGAAAGGGAAGAGTCTCTTCTTTTAAACCAAATCAAACAATCAATCATCAAATCAGGGTCAGGTATTAATTATGGAGGATTTAATTTACCCGACATTGATTGGGAAAACGAAACAGGTAAATCAGCAAGCAGCAATGGGTTCTTAAGCTTACTTAAAGACCAGTTTATTACACAAACGGTAGAAACTCCAACTCGTGATGAGGCACTCTTGGACTTAATATTAACCAATAACACAGACTTAGTTTCAAACACTAAAGTAATTGAACAATTAGGGAACAGTGATCACATAATGGTTTCACTGGAAATCAACTTCAGTAAATTACATCAAAAAGGATCTGCAAAAATACTAAACTTCAGAAAAGCGAACTTTGAATTATTCAGGGAAGCCCTAACAGGAATTGGGTGGGAAACGGTTATGGAGGGAAAAAATGCAGAGGAAATGTGGGATACTCTAAAAAAGGTGCTTGATTCACTAACTATTGAATACATTCCTAAAGTCACTAAAGGTAAATTCAACAAAAAAAATGGTCAGCTATCAACAATAAAACCAGAGCATTTAAATTCTATAAAAATAACTTGAATGAGGAGGCATTCGCAAAATACAAAGAATCAAACAAAACTTGTAAAGGGGTAATCAAAGCAGCTAAAATATTATATGAAGAATGCATAGCCACTGTAAGCAAAACCGAGCCAAAGAAGTTTTTTAAATACATAAATAGTAAACGATTAATTAAGGAAAACATAGGCCCACTAACTGATACTAGTGGAAAAAGTGTTACTGAGGACAAGGGAAAAGCAAAACTGTTAAATGAGTTCTTCTCATCAGTATTTACTAAGGGAGAGCAGACTGTGGAACGAACATTTACCACAAATGGGACAAATAAGCCAGATCTCATTGTGGATTTCACGCCGAAGGAAATAGTACTGAGGCTAAGCAAACTCAAAACAAATAAATCACCAGGGCCAGATGGGATTCATCCGAGGGTATTAATGGAATTAAGGGATGAACTAGCTACCCCCCTACATTATATCTTTAGCAAGTCACTATCGTCAGGTATAGTACCAAAAGATTGGAGAATAGCAGAGGTAGTGCCAATATTCAAAAAAGGAAAAAAGGAAGATACCGCTAATTACAGACCCATTAGTTTAACATCAATTGTGGGTAAACTATTTGAAAGATTTTTAAGGGATGGTATCCAGGAATATTTAGACCATCACCGTCTACTCAGTACTAACCAACATGGGTTCGTGAAAAATTGTTCATGCCAAACTAATCTACTAGGGTTCTAGATTTCGCTAAAGCATTTGATACTGTCCCACACAAGAGATTGATTAATAAAATGGAGAACCTAGGATTGGGTGAAAATATCTGCAGATGGGTAGGGAATTGGCTATGTAATAGAGAACAAAGAGTGGTTGTGAATGGTGCCGTATCAGATACGATACCGGTACTAAGTGGAGTGCCCCAGGGTTCGGTTTTGGGGCCCATTTTGTTTAACATTTTTATTAACGATATTGGGATAGGGTTACTCAGCAATGTATCCATCTTTGCGGACGATACAAAACTTAGCAAAGTCATCAAATCATCAGAAGATGTCACCATGCTTCAAAATGATCTTGCAATTCTAGATGAGTGGGCAAAAAAATGGAAGATGAGGTTCAATGTAGATAAATGTAAGGTTATGCACCTTGGGAGACACAACCAGTGTGCAAGTTACAACCTTAGTGGAGAGGAACTGGGTAATTCCATACTTGAAAATAATCTAGGAGTCCAAATAGACAGCAAACTGGGATGTAGTGCCCATTGTAATGTAGCTACAAAAAAGGCCAACAAAATTCTGGCATGTATTAAGAGGGGAATGGAAACTAGGGACTTAAGGGTAATTATGCCACTGTATAAAGCATTGGTGAGACCTCACCTCGAGTACGGAGTGCAGTTCTGGGCCCCACACTATTAAAAGGACATCATAGAATTAGAAAAAGTACAAAGGCGAGCAACAAAGCTTATTAGGGGAATAGAGAATTTAAGCTACGGGGAGAGATTAAGCAATTTGGGACTATTTACATTGGAAAAGAGACGTTTAAGGGGGGACATGCTCAATATGTACAAGTATATCAAGGGCCAATATAAGGAACTGTCACACACCCTCTTTTCTACTAGAAAGGAATCTAGGACACGAGGGCATGAGTATAGATTAGAAGAAAAAAGATTTCATTCAGCTAGTAGAAGGAATTTGTTTACGGTCAGAACAGTCAAACTCTGGAACTCTCTTCCCAGAGAGGTTGTAACGGCTGGCTCATTAAATGCGTTCAAGGCAAAGTTGGACAAACATTTACTGGAGAAAAACATCATAAGAAATATAATCTGTCTGTAAAATATCAGAACCTACCAAATCAGCAATGGATATCTATACCAGGCTGAACTAGATGGACGCAAGTCTTTTTTCAGCCTTACCTACTATGTAACAATGTAACTATGTATTTCAAAATGCTTGACAAAAGATAAACAGTCATCAGGAGATAGACATCAATGGCTGCAATACAATAGATGGCACAGCTCAGACCACACAGCAGGTTCCTACAGCAAGGAAACCACTGTGGGTCTGGTGCTATTTATACGAGATGTGAACACACAAAGGACGCCAAATAGATCACACACTGCACTTCCGCGTGTCACCCTGACACGCAAATGACATCACTTCCGTTTGTGCATATTATGCACTAAAAACTGTATTAAACAACATCTGATTAGCTAGAGAATAACAGGGTGCAAATATGCACCTTCAGTATGGCTGGGTGCTGCCATTGATGTCTATCTCCTGATGAAGGTCCCCAGTGGACTGAAACGATCGTTGAGTATAACTATTTATCTTTTGTCAAGCATTTTGAAATACATAGCTGATTTTATTTGCACTTAAAAATACTGGAGAGTGCGTCCTTTTTTTCTATATACATGGACTTCTTGTTCTGGATGTCACCCTAGGAGTTGCCCCTTGCTGGATGGAGTGCGATCCTGTAAGTCACCATACCGACAGCAGTTTCGGTGCTCAAAGGTGCACCTTCGTCATTGCCCATGATCAAAAAAGACCTCCGACCCATAGACTCCCTGGTATACAATCTTTCCAAGCGTGAATTCAGTAAAGTATTAGAACATGGACTCTCTTTTGTCCCCACAACCCCCTTTGATGAGCCTGGAAAGTAAATTTACACAGACACAACAGAAACCTGAGACTAAAGGAATACTTCCAACATCGACCCAACACTGTGAATGAAATACCACATAAACAATTAATCAAATATAGAATCAAGTCAACTTTTGATCAACAGTCTCAGAACCCATCAATTGCTACATACTGTACACCCATCTATTGGATGAATCAGTCACACGGTTCACCAGTGCCCCACATTCCACTCATAATAATTTGAGCAAGAACAAACAAAAAGCTTTAACACAAATGAGCAAGTATCAAGATGTGGTATTTGTGGCCTTGTGCTACAAGATCTGACCACCTTTATAAATGAATTTGACAGACAACTACTGGACAATATGGTGTATGAACAGCTTAGCAGTGATCCGACTGACACCTACAAGAGGGAACTTGATCTCCTATTGAAGACTGCCTTAAAGCAAGGACAAATCATGGATCAGCTATCACAGGCCCTCACACAAGAGAATCCTTCTGTACCGATATTTTTTACCCTTCCAAAAATTCATAAAAATTTGTCACACCATCATGGACGTACCATTATCTCAGCTCAGAATTCCATCTTCCAACCCATATCCCAGTTCCTAGATAGCATCTTACAACCTATCATATGCAAATAACCAACATATATCAAGGATACCATGGACTTTTTGAACATCCTAAAATGGGTACCCAGGTTACCGCAAGACACGTTGCTGTGCGTAATGGATGTTAATAGTTTTATATACAAGCATCCCTCATGAGGACGGTCTAAATGCCATGAGAGACTTTTTAGTGAGTAGATGCAATCCTTGAACCTTGGACCTTTTCCTTGATTTGCTGCATATCACACTTACTAAGAACTATTTTGTTTTTAATTCAAAATTTTACAAGCAGCTGTCTGGATGTTCCATGGGCAGCAACGTGTCTCCCTTGTTTGCAAATGTGTTCATGTTCAGGGAAGAGAAATCTATGTTTTTTGACAATGCGGAAGCGCGGGGTAAAATCATAACTTTTACCCGTTACATAGATGATCTATTTATGCTGTGGAGTAGTAATCTGAAGGAATTTGAAGATATAGGGTGAAATGTAATAGGATGAGAGATTCAGAAAGTGAGAGATTTGGTAAGAAATCTCCAGTTTTTTTAAAGCGGCAATCATTTACATTGTAAAACCAGTTTGATTTTGCAGTGTAAATGATTGCCTCTTAAAAAACTTTCATCCTATTACATTTCACCCCTGATGTCTAACATCAATGCAAGAGAGTCTAGGATCAAATTCACCTACCAAGCATCAACTCAGGAGATCAGTTATTTGGACGTCCTTGTGAGTATCAACGAAGGGGTAATCTGTACAGGACTGTATACAAAACCAACAGATAAGAACAATGTAAGTGTTATACGCTGCCGTACGGGAATCCCTGCACCCGGACGGATGGCGGGGGCAGCGTCATCTGACACGGTAGCGTCATCTGACGCGGCGGAGGCAGCGTCATCTGACGCGGCGGAGGCAGCGTCATCTGACGCGGCGGGGGACGTTGCCGGGCAGCGTCCCAAGCCTCACTCGGAGGCTAAGTGTCGGGGCGTTGCTAGGCAACGTCCCCGAACTTCCGCCCGGGGCCGGGAGCGCGCGCGCCTGACGTTAGTCAGGCGGCGCAAATTTTTAATAAATAGCCGGCGTCTGCTGGGCACAGACGCCGGTTATAGCTTTGTTGCTCCCCAGCATACTGCTGTTCCCTCTGGTCCTCTAGGTCCTTGTTCCTAGATTCCCTGGCTGTGGTTCTCCGCTTCAGCCTTCCTGGTCTCCCAGCTTGCCAGCTCGTTTCCTCCTGTGGATCTTGTTGTTCCTGCCTTTCCCTGGACTCCTCTGCTGTATTCCATCCTCAGCCTGTGAGCCTGCATCGGACCCACAGTCTCCATCTTCCGTGGGTCACGTAAGTGATCCAGTGGAGCCCTGGTTTTTTCCTTCTTTGGTTCCCTGGCCCTCCGGGGCTGAGCCCCTCCGTGGGATTATCCTTGGTTACCTCTCTTTTGCCTCTTTATCCTGTCTTTCGGTATATGTTCCCTTGCCCCTGTCAGTCATTAGTATTCAGTTTAGGCAGGAGTGTCGCTTCTTCATCCAGATCCCTGCTTTGGGAGTCATGGTCCCTGTGGTGTGTTATTGGGGACTTCCTTCCATCCGCTGGTGTCTGCGACTGGTCGCACTCCCCGTCTTGGCCTGGTGCCGGCAGTTAGGGGCCTTTTTCCCAGTTAGGTCCATTAGTCAGCTTATCCTCTTGGGATACCCCGTGGCGATCACTTACCCCTTGTCATTAAAAAGACCTGGCTGCATCGGGGTCGGAGCGGGCCTAACTCGCTTCTTCGGACGCGGCGGCCACAGGTGAAGCCTAGCTCCGCAGGGGTTTGCCATCTGCCACGGGGACTCAACAGAGTGAGTGTAGGACCCGCTGTGGCCATCCTAACCGGCGGTCCCGGCTGCAGGCTCACGCCTGATCACCTCGCCTTCTGGAACCCGCTATTGTCTCCAGCGCCCAGGCCAGGGCATCGTAACATTATAACCGGCCAGAATAAGACAGATTTCCGTTGTCAGTCACTTTGTGGGGTGATCAATTGTGTCATCTTGTATTATGAGTACCACTCCCCAGACCTTTTCTGATCAGCTTCAAGGGCTTACTCAGATGGTCCGGGAATTATCCTTGAAGGTAGCTTCCCAAGAGCAAAGGATGCGGCCTCCAGACTCAGGGGGTTCCGACCCCAAAATGAACTTGCCCGATCGGTTCTCTGGGGATCGTAAAACCTTTTTTAATTTTCGTGAGAGCTGCAAGTTGTATTTTCGGCTCAAACCACGCTCCTTCACGTCCGAGGCTCAGCTTATTGGACTTGTTATATCTTTGCTCCAGGGTGACCCCCAGACCTGGGCCTTTGGACTGCCTTCGGACAGCCCAGCTCTGTCCTCGGTAGACAGTTTCTTTAATTTGCTTGGGTTATTGTATGATGATCCCGACCGTGAAGCCTCAGCAGAGACTCATCTTAGGGCCCTTAAGCAAGGGAAAGACCCAGCTGAGGTTTATTGCACTTAGTTCCGCCGATGGGCAAATGATTGCGGATGGAACGATCCTGCATTACGCAGTCAATTTCGTTGCGGTCTGACTGACAAAATCAAAGATTGCCTCATTCAATACCCGGCACCTAAAACGCTGGACAAATTAATGGAATTAGCCATTAAAATTGACAGTCGCCTCCGTGAGCGGAGGTCAGAACGGGGCTCGCTTACTCGGGTGATTCCCTATGTTCCAGTGACCCCTGAGGAAAGCGAGGAGCCTATGCAACTCGGGGCAGCTCGCATTTCCCCGGAAGAAAGGGCTCGTCGACTGAGCTCAGGTCTTTGCTTATACTGTGGCTGTAATGGTCACATTTTGAGAAATTGTCCCAATAGGCCAGTAAAAGGCCGGGCCAAGTGAACGAAGAGAGGGTTCACTTTGGCCTCCAGCTGTTTTCCTCTCTAGATTCATTATTAATCCCGGGGCATATTTCTTTTCAGGGATGTAATTTTTCAGGTTCTGTGTTTATTTACAGTGGCGCGGCCGGTAATTTCCTGGATTCTGCCCTCGCTCAGAGTTTGGGGATTCCTCAACTCCAGCTTCCTATCCCCATTACCCTACGGGGCTTAGATGGTGGGGTGCTATCCAATGGGTCCGTCACATTTCAGACTCCGCCTGTACGGTTGACCATTGGTCTTTTTCACCAGGAGGATATCACCTTCCTGTTAACCTCATGCCCTTCGGTGCCCATCGTGTTGGGTTTCCCCTGGTTAAAGAGACACAATCCCATCATTGATTGGCGCCTTGGGGAGATTACCCAGTGGAACTCCAATTGTCAACAGAAGTGCCTTCATATTTCACTCCCTGTAAAAACCACCTCTCTAGCAGGGGTTCCCGTTCATTACCAGGATTTTTCAGATGTTTTTTCTAAGGGTAATATCGGCCATAATACTGTGCCATCCAGTTAGTCCCCAACGCGCCATTGCCCAAGTGCAGACTTTATGCTTTGTCTCTCCTGGAGACAAAGGCTATGGATGAGTACATCCAAGAAAGTCTGTCCAAGGGGTTTATTCAGCCCTCTAAATCTCCGCTCAGTGCCGGCTTCTTTTTTGTGGAAAAAAAAGATGGTTCTTTGAGGCCTTGCATAGACTTCCGTGCCCTCAATAAAATTACGGTGAAAAACACCTATCCCCTTCCTTTAATTACGGTTCTGTTCGATCAAATACGATCCGCTACTATTTTTTCTAAAATAGATCTAAGAGGAGCTTATAACCTCATAAGAATCCAGGAAGGGGACGAATGGAAAACGGCGTTCAGTACTCAGACGGGGCACTATGAGTATCTGGTGATGCCGTTCGGTCTCTCTAATGCCCGGCCGTTTTTCAGGATTTCATTAACGATGTCCTTCGGGAATTCTTGTGCAAATTCGTAGTGGTCTATTTAGACGATATTTTAATTTTTTCCCAAGATTTGGACTCACATAGGGCACAAGTGCGCCAGGTGCTGCAGAAACTGCGGGAAAACCAGTTATTCGCGAAACTTGAAAAATGCGAATTTGAGGTGACCCAGGTTTCTTTTTTGGGATATATAATTTCTTCTCAAGGGTTCCAAATGGACCCCAAGAAATTACAAGCCATTTTGGATTGGGTTCGACCCACCAATTTAAAAGCAGTCCAGCGATTCCTTGGGTTCGCCAATTATTATAGGCGTTTCATTCATGCCTTTTCCTCTATTGTGGCACCCCTGGTGGCTCTGACCAAAAAAGGGGCGGATCCATCGGCATGGAGTCCTCAGGTAGAACATGCTTTTAAAACCTTGAAGCAAGCCTTCATTTCGGCTATTATTCTTAAACACCCCAACCCTGATCTGCCATTTGTGGTAGAAGTCGACGCCTCTGAAGTAGGGGCCGGGGCGGTTCTCTCTCAGAGAGACCCGGAGTCTTTACAATTTCACCCCTGTGCCTACATGTCCAAAATTTTTTCTCAGGCAGAGTCCAATTATGATGTGGGCAACAGAGAGTTACTCGCCATTAAATGGGCCTTTGATGAATGGCGACAGTGGCTGGAGGGAGCTGTTCATCAGATTCTTGTCTTAACTGATCATAAGAACCTGCAATACATTGAGTCAGCCAAAAGACTGAACGCTCGCCAAGCCCGGTGGGCTCTCTTCTTTATGAGGTTTAATTTCATTATTTCTTATATTCCTGGATCAAAAAACATCAGGGCAGACGCTCTTTCCAGATGTTTCGTTCCTCAACAGGAGAGTGGAATCAAGTCAGGGCCCATCGTTCCTACTTCCTGTGTTCATGCCGGAGTGAGTCAGACCTTGGAGGGTCTTCTCCGGCAAGCTCAGGGGCAAGCTCCAGCCCAAACTCCGGAGAATAGATTGTTCGTTCCCCCTTCATTAAGATGCAGAGTTTTGGCAGAATGCCATGATTCTAAGATTTCTGGTCACCCAGGAGTATATAAGACCCTTGCTCTTTTATCCCGTGTGGTCTGGTGGCCGGGGATGGCCAGGGACAACAAGGACTTTGTGTTGTCTTGTCCGGAGTGTGCCCGACATAAGGTTCCACGTGCTCGACCTTTGGGAGAATTGTTGCCCCTGTCCGTTCCAGGCAGGCCTTGGTCCCATTTGGCCATGGATTTTATTGTGGGTCTTTCAGTCTCTTCTCACTGTCAAGTCATTTGGGTCATCGTCGATAGATTTTCGAAGATGGCACACTTCGTGGCCTTAAGACAGTTACCCTCGGCTAAAGAACTGGCCACGCTATTCCTTCAGCACATTTTTCGTTTGCACGGATTTCCCAGTGATATCGTGTCCGACCGGGGTCCACAGTTTGTGGCACAGTTTTGGAGAATGTTTTGTGCAGCCTTAAAGGTGAAGATCAGTCTCACTTCTGCATTTTATCCACAGGCCAATGGACAAACAGAGCGTCTTAATCAGTCTCTCCAACAGTATTTGAGGGTCTTTGTTTCTAAACTGCAAAATGATTGGGTCAGTTTTCTGCCGTTAGCCAAATTTGCGTATAATAACGCACATCATTCGGCCTCTAAGACATCGCCCTTTTTTGCAGTCTACGGATTCCATCCACGGGCTAACTCTTTGGGACCTGATGCCCCTGGGTCTTCTTCAACAGCTGCCTCTCGACTTAGAGTCATATGGAAGAAAGTCCAGACGGCCTTGCCCTTTCAAGGTTGGTGACTGGGTGTGGCTATCCACCCGTAATATAAAGCTTCACCAACCTTCGGCGAGGTTGGGGCCTCGGTTCATTGGTCCTTTTTGGATTGTCAGGAGGGTTAATCCGGTAGCATTCCGTCTTGCTCTACCTAAGTCCCTCAAAATTTCGAGTACCTTCCATGCTTCACTTCTTAAGCCAGTGGTTTTTTTCACAAAAGTTTCCTCGCAGAATTAGGAGTGGCTCTGCCCCAGTGATGGTGCAGGGGCAACAGGAATTCCGTGTGGAAAAAATCTTCGATTCCAGACTAGTGAGAGGTTCCTTGCAGTTTCTGGTACACTGGAGGGGATTTGGTCCCGAAGAGAGGTCCTGGGTTTCCGATAGAGACTTGCATTCGCCCAACCTGAGAAGGGTCTTTTTTCAACAATTCCCAGATAAACCTGGTGGGAAAGGGTTGTTAACCCTTCCTCAAGGGGGGGGGGACTGTTACACGGCGCCGTCCGGGAATCCCTGCACCCGGACGGACGGCGGGTGCAGCGTCATCTGACGCGGCAGCGTCATCTGACGCGGCGGAGGCAGCGTCATCTGACGCGGCAGCGTCATCTGACGTGGCAGCGTCATCTGACGCGGCGGAGGCAGCGTCATCTGACGCGGCGGGGGATGTTGCCGGGCAGCGTCCCAAGCCTCACTCGGAGGCTAAGCGTCGGGGCATTGCTAGGCAACGTCAGGCGGCGCGAATTTTGAATAAATAGCCGGCGTCTGCTGGGCACAGACGCCGGTTATAGCTTTGTTGCTCCTCAGCATACTGCTGTTCCCTCCGGTCCTCTAGGTCCTTGGTCCTAGATTCCCTGGCTGTGGTTCTCTGCTTCAGCCTTCCTGGTCTCCCAGCTTGCCAGCTCGTTTCCTCCTGTGGATCTTTTTGTTCCTGCCTTTCCCTGGACTCCTCTGCTGTATTCCATCCTCAGCCTGTGAGCCTGCATCGGACCCACAGTCTCCATCTTCCGTGGGTCACGTAAGTGCTCCAGTGGAGCCCTGGTCTTTTCCTTCTTTGGTTCCCTGGCTCTCCGTGGCTGAGCCCCTCCCTGGGATTATCCTTGGTTACCTCTCTTTTGCCTCTTTATCCCCGTCTTTCGGTATATGTTCCCTTGCCCCTGTCAGTCATTAGTATTCTGTTTAGGCAGGAGTGTCGCTTCTTCATCCAGATCCCTGCTTTGGGAGTCACGGTCCCTCTGGTGTGTTATTGGGGACTCCCTTCCATCCGCTGGGGTTTGCGACTTGGTCGCACTCCCCGTCTTGGCCTGGTGCCGTCAGTTAGGGGCCTTTTTCCCAGTTAGGTCCATTAGTCAGCTTATCCTCTTGGGATACCCCGTGGCGATCACTTACCCCTTGTCATTACATAAGACCTGGCTGCATCGGGGTCGGAGCGAGCCTAACTCGCTCCTTCGGACGCGGCGGCCACAGGTGAAGCCTAGCTCCGCAGGGGTTTGCCATCTGCCACGGGGACTCAACAGAGTGAGTGTAGGACCTGCTGTGGCCGTCCTAACTGGCGGTCCTGGCTGCGGGCTCACGCCTGATCACCTCGCCTTCTGGAACCCGCTATTGTCTCCAGCGCCCAGGCCAGGGCATCCAGACACTAAGGACCAACAGCTTTCACCCAGTTGCATTTAAGAGGGCACTGCCAAAATCCCAAATGCTTTGGGCAGCAAGAATTGTCAGTGATGAACATTCCTTACCTACAGTTTTGGACAATATGGTGGACAAATTCCTTCAAAGAGGATATGACAATAATTTGCTGACGAGACAAAAGGATGAAATCCTCAATATTTCAAGGGAAACTTTACTGATACCTAAAACAACTTCCCTGAGAGACAAACAAAAGCAAGAACGAACACTTCCATTTGTCTCCAGATACAACACATCAAGCTACAAATGTGTCCACATGTAAAACATGGCTTAGCTGTTTTTCCAAATGTAGCAAGTAGATAGAGTCTAAAAAATGTCTGAAGCAGTAGAACTTGTATAAAGTAATAGATTAGAGAAGCAAATTTTTTGAAAAATCACAAAGCGTGACTTTTGCAGTCCAAGGTGTGCCTTATTGTGCCATACATGGTGCAGTAAAACCAAGATGTACGTGGACACATCTGTATGTAATAGCCAGAGCCACCAGAGCTACCAGAGATTTATCGCCCATAGTTAAGACGGATGAAGGACTTCCCTCCTTGAAAGAAAAAACTCCCCTTATCTGCCACTCTTGAGGGAGAAATATATGGGATATTATTGTCCATAATGATGTAACAGGTTTCTCAACTTCCCTCGAGACATGCTCTAAGAATCTTTTGAAACGGACCAATTGATGTTATAAGTGCATCAATTGCACGATGTGCCAGCATATTCTCACTGGACCAGTATTCACACATCCTATAGATGGCAGAACATTTCCCATTCAACATGCACTACCACACATGTCATTAATGTAATACAATGCCCCTGCAAATTATTATACGTGAGCAACACAGTGAGATCGTTACGTTGAAGAATGGCTCAGCATAGGTCTGCAATTGGTAAAGCACTTCCTGGGAAAGAGAACAACCAGGTAGTAGCAAAGTATTTCGCTCTGAAACAACACAGATTCAGATCCGGCCTTAGGCATAAGCAAACTAGGCAATTGCCTAGGGCATTTGGAATGTCTAGGGGCATCAGCAGCTTCTGCTGATTAAAATGATATGCAGCATGCCTATATTCTGTGTGTGAGTGAGGCTGTATCTGCATATGAAATAGTGTATTCATGGAAATCACTGTAACATAGCATTACGTATGCAGGTACAGCCACAGTCGCACACAGAATATAGGCATGCCTCATATCATTTTAATCATTGGAAGCTCCTTGTGTGTGCTGGTCATAACAATGCAAATAAGACGAATTTTCAGCAAAAAAGGCACCCAGAACTAGCCAGGAGCTGCATGGCCTATTGAGTCAAGATGTATGAGGAAACATCTGTATCCAAGCAGAGGTCACAGTGTTAGCGGCTGTGCGAGTGCTGTCTGCGGGTGGGTTGGTTGTGCAATAGTGTTTGGCATATGTGTAAGTGGCATTATGTGTGTCATATGAATAAGGGCATTAATAATGTGCAACACATGTGCAATGGGCATTATGTGTGTCATTATGTGTTTGAAGGGCATTAATAAAGATTGGCATAATGTGTAAGGGGCATTATGGTTATAAGGACATTAATAATGTGTGTCATGTGTAAGGGGCATTACTGTGTGGTATTATCAGGGGTGCTGAAAGAGAAAGGGGTAGGGGGTACAAATTACCCAGGCCAAAGTTGTAGTAGTACGTTTATTTATAAGGCGCCGCAAAGTGTCCGCAGCGCCGTACATAGCAAACAAAAAAACAAATTACAAGGTAACGTACAGGGTGTGTTGAAAAATACAGTATAAATAGGGGTATAGCTGGTAGAACTAAAATCAGCATCAGTTCAGAAGTAGGTGTCAAAATTGTCGAGGAGACTGAAGATGAAGTAGAGGAAGGGAAGAACAGGACAGGAGCACAGGTGAGGTAATAAGGTAGGGTGAGTACGTGAGGAAGGAGGACCCTACTCATAAGAGTTAACATACTAAAAATAGGTGGGTGGACGAACGAAATACAATAGGATAAGTAGGAACGGAGGGGAACGGAGGCAGGATAGGAGGATCAAAAGAGGTTAGGAGGAGGGATAGGCTAGTCGAAAAAAGTGGGTTTTGAGGGAGCGCTTGAAGGAGGTAAGGGAATCAGATAGCCTGATGGGTGGCGGGAGGTTGTTCCAGCGCAGGGGGGCAGCGCGAGAGAAGTCTTGGACACGGGAGTGGAAGGAGGTGATTAGGTGAGAGGTCAGTCGGCGGTCAGCGATGGAGCAAAGAGGACGGGAGGGAGTGTGGATAGAGATCAGTGAAGAGAGGTAGGGAGCTGTGGAGGAGGAGAGAGCCTTGTAGGTGGTGGTGAGGAGTTTAAAGAGAACTCGGACAGGAATGGGGAGCCAGTGAAGAGACAGACAGAGGGGGGAGGCGGAGGTAGAGCGGCGGGAGAGGAAGATGAGCCTAGCAGCAGCGTTAAGAATAGATTGGAGAGGTGCGAGGCGAGTGAGAGGTAGCCCAGAGAGAAGGATGTTGCAGTAGTCAAGGCGGGAGATGACAAGAGAGTGAATGAGAATTTTGGTCGCGTCAGTGGAGAGGAATGGTCTGATGCGTGAGATGTTGCGTAGGTGAAAGCGGCAAGACTGTGAGAGAGCACGAATGTGGGGGGTGAAAGAGAGGGAGGAGTCAATGATGACACCGAGGCAGCGCGTTTGATCTCAGTTTCACCAATGCTGATGGAGATAGTGGGAGAAGAGGGGATGTTCGGGGGATGGAAGATTAGAAGTTTTAGCCATGTTTAGTTTCAGGAAGCGTTGGGTCATCCAAGCTGAGATGGCCGTGAGGCATTCGGAGACCTTGGACAGGAGTGATGGGGATAAGTAGGGGGAGGAGAGATAGATTAGGGTATCATCAGCATAAAGGTGGTAATGAAAACCATAGGAGCTGATGAGGGTGCTCAGAGAGGTGGTGTAGAGGGAGAAGAGGAGAGGGCCAAGGACTGACCCTTGGGGAATACCGACTGGCTGCGGGGTAGTAAGAGAGGAGGAGCTTGAAATGGAGACGGAGAATAGCGATCGGAGAGGTATGAGGTGAACCAGGAGAAGACCGTGCCAGTGATGCCAAAAGAGCGGAGGGTGTTGAGCAGCAGAGGGTGGTCAACAGTGTCAAAGGCAGCCGACAGATCAAGCTGGATGAGGATAGAGAAGAGGCCTTTGGATTTAGCCGATAGTAGATCGTTAGTGACTTTGGTCAGGGCAGTTTCAGTGGAATGTAAAGGGCGGAACCCGGATTGGAGGGGGTCTAGAATGGAGTTAGCAGTAAGGTGGCTTAGGAGACGAGTATAGGTCAGACGTTCTAGGAGCTTGGAGGCAAAAGGGAGGAGGGAGATGGGCCTGTAGTTGGATGGAGAGTTGGGGTCCAGATTAGTTTTTTTGAGAATTGGGGAGACAAGATATAGACAAGAGAAAGTCTGATATAAGGGCCCAGTGGGGGCCCCGGGCCCCCTCCCCTTAAGTAACAGCAGCAGCTGCAGCTCTTCTCCTCTGCCCAGCACACACTGCTTTGTGCTGGGTTGCAGTGTGGCCATGGATGTGCTTAAAATACAATATTTTTTCAGGATTTTTTTCAAAGGGTATAATGTGAATAATATGAGGAGTAATATACATAAGGTAAAGTGGCACTACTGTGTGATGTAACGTGAATAATGGACACCATCGCATGATATAATGTGAATAAAGTTGCACTACTGTGTGACATAATTTGAATTGGAGGTACTATTGTGTGGCCATGCCCCTTCCCAGCAAGAACACACCCCTGTTTGGGCTGTGCACCGAATGTGTGCGCTATTTCTATTTAAAATATTATGGGTAGGGGCACCAAAATGATGACTGCTATGATGAGGGTTGATGGTGCTGGGAAAGGGGAGCAGGGTCAGAGACGGAACTAGTGGCAGTACTAGGGGGCAACAGCCAAAATCTTTCCTAGGATGTCATTTAGGCTAGGGCCGGCTCTGCACAGATTAATGGACCTTAAACACATGATAGTGGACCATATCCCGGAAACCCTTAGAAAAGGGGACAGAGATGGAAATCTACTCAGGAGAGAAGCTAACTGGATTCTTCCTTTGAACAGCATCAAACCCCACGGAATTAATGATAAACTTTCATTAAACATATTTCTGTAATGGTGACTTAAAACAGAAAATATAGGCCATGGCCCTGAGAGGCCGATCATTGTGTGCTTTTTTCTTCTTCTCCAGCTGTTCTTACTATCCTTTGAAAATTTCCTTACTTGAGTGTTGTGTGGTACTCGTACCCATCAGTGTCCTAATTAAGGCGGCCCTAGCAGGTCAATCGCTTTTTCTTCCTTTCCATCTTATCTTACTATCCTTTTATAATATTTTCCACGATCTACTCAAACACTACTATATTATATATACATAGAGGTGTTAAGCAGAGGTGTGCCCTATATCAGGGATGATTAATATTATGGCCAGGAGAGGCCGTTCGTTGTGCACTTTTCCTTTCCTCTAGCTTGTTTCATTAACCGCAAGCATTTGTTTGCTTGGTTGATTGGTGCACAATCAAATTCATTAATGGTCTGCTCAAAGTGGCCCTAGCATGCCGATCATGGTGTGCTTTTTCTTCTTCTTCACTTTATCTTACTATCCCTTTTATGACATTTTCTATTAACATTTGAATCAGAGGTGTCCTCTACACGAGAAAATTATCTATAGCGGCCATGAGACTCTGATCGTTGTGTGCTCTGTTTTCTTCTCCAGCTTTTCTTACTATCCTTCAAAAGTTTCTTCACGCAATTGAATACTAACGCTCTTGGAGGTTTAAAGCAGTGGGCTTTTTCTTCTCTAGCTGTACTGGCCTCTTTGATCATCCTCAGTGCTAAATTGCATCTTAAAATAACAGTATAAATCAAATATCATATGTGTGTTATAAACAGGTAACCACATACAATTATCATAAGGTTGGAGTGTGAGGCCAATAAGATCAGTGATGATCAGATCACAGATACTTCTATCACAGATTGACACACAATGATATAATATAGATCTAAATTGATATGAGCATAAAGGTATCCCTTACTCTTTATAGACATGACACATGTTTTGCTTGCAATCTTTATATATATTGTACATAGCTACTTACCATACATATCACATGTATGATGTTTGCCTATTGAAACCTTTGAAAGGTATAAATCCCATAGAAACATAACAACTGACATATAATTGGAGGAGGTTTGATTCCTCTCAATCAGTTCTATCACAGTGCACAATATTGAATTAAATTACACTATTAACTGGTTTATAGCTTGACATGACCACACATTATTTGTCATGTGGCTATCATATTGATTACCAGAAATCACACTGCGATTTAACATGCACATTATACACTTAGAATATATATATTTTATATGTGATTTTAATACAATTGCTGTTTTTTTATATCATGCATGTATTTTTCATCCAGCGCAGTCCCTGGAGCCGCCAGAGAAACATTGTCAATCATGGGTGCCATAGGAACCGCTCACAAGTATGCCTGTTGCACAGGCTTCCGCCCCAGAGACCGGCACTTGACTTCTGGTGTCAATACTTCCAGCGAGGGGGGCTCCCCGGCGGCAAAGGACGGCGCTGAATAGCGTATTCACTGTTCTCACCCTTATTTACGTCTCTCTCTTTCTCTCTTTTTATATATATATTTATTTATATATATATATATATATATGTGTGATTCGGGATAATCAGTCTCTTATATTTAGATCTGCTGATAAAGGGGGTGCCCTGGTTATCCAGGATGCAGATAAATATCATGCACAAGTGATGTTACATCTCAATGATGTGAAGACATACAGCGCATTATCTAAGGACCCGACTGAGGATTACAAAAAGACTCTTGTTCAAGTTTTACAAAAAGGAGTTGATCAGAATTTCATCCCTAAGAAATTGATGGACAGTCTAGTCCCCAAATTTCCTATTGTACCGGTTTTCTATTGCATCCCAAAGGTGCATAAGTCACTTGTCGACCCCCCGGGTAGACCTATAGTGTCTGCCCGTGGTTCCTTATTCCAATTAGTGTCGGTGTATGTTGACAGTGTACTGCAACCCAGCATAAGAGCACACCCACATTACCTGCTGGACACTTCTATGCTACTGCGCAAATTGTCTGTGGTTCCTAATTGGGGTACCGATACATGGCTGTTCACTATTGATGTTTGCAGCCTGTATACGGCTATACCCCATAAAGAAGGGCTTTTAGCCTTAAGAAAGTTTCTGATTGACAATAATGACTATGATGGTCCTAATGTCAATCTTGTGGTTGAATTGCTCGAGTTGATATTGACAAAGAACTTTTTCCTCTACAAAGATAATTTTTTTGTTCAAAATGTGGGATGTGCGATGGGAGCTGCGGTATCGCCATCCTACGCGAACATTTTTATGTTCGATATTGAGAACAAGTTGTTTTTTTCTGATCCAGTGGTAGAGGAGAGAGTTCTTTTTTATACACGGTTTATTGATGACCTCTTGGTGTTTTGGAAAGGTCCCCCTGAAGACTTAGTGGCAATCCTAGACACCCACAATTTAAGTGAAAGCCCCATCAAATTCACTTTTACTATGAGTTCAAATCGTATCCATTTCTTGGACGTGTGTATCACTTTAAATGAAGGTATTGTAGAGACGTCTTTATTTACAAAAGAAACAGATCGCAACAATTTATTGTTGCCTTCTAGCTGCCATCCAAAGGGATTGATACAAGGTCTCCCATATTCTCAGCTCCTTCGGGTGAAACGTATCAATTCTAATGATGAAACATCGATGGTTCAACTTGATGAAATGGTTGACAAATTTGCAGCTAGGGGGTATGACAGAGATTCTTTAGAGACCACTAAACAAAGGGTGGTGAATCTAGATAGAAATCTGTTACTTCATAGTGTACCCACTAAAAAGAATAATACCACTATGTTTCCTTGGGTCAATACATTTAATACTTGTAGCAGCAAAATTAATTCTACAGCAAAAAAATTGTGGCCGATAATACAGAGTGATCCAGAAATTAAGGTTGATAATTCTCGTTTGATGTCATGCTATAAACGTCCCCCCAATCTACGTGACCATCTAGTAAAGACATACACACCAACCAATATGGATGGATCTAAGAAATTAGGTTGTGTGCGATGTCCCTGCACGACTTGCAGGTTTATGATTCCCGGTTCCATATTCTATCATCCACATACTGGTAAGGTACTTACTATTCGACACACGCTCTCATGTAATTCCCGCTATGTGGTTTATCAAATTTTGTGCCCATGTGGCTTAAGCTACATCGGGAAAACTGAGTGTAGCTTTAAAGATCGAATGGCTGGACATCGGTCTTCGATCTCTAAGGCCATTAAAACTGGTAAAAGTGAGCAGCCAGTGGCTCGCCACTTTGCAATTGCTGGACATAGTATTGCATCTTTGAAATACCGCATGATGGACCACGTGGCACCCTCTCTACGGGGGGGCGATCGTGGTCTTCGATTATTACAATGTGAATCTAGATGGATCATAAGACTAGACACAGTTGCCCCAAAAGGGCTTAACGAAAATATGGGTCTTAATGTTTTGCTGCAATGATTCTAGTGAGTAGATTTCATAACTTTCATAATTTTTATGATTGATTATTTTTGATCGATGGTTTTTCGATATCCTCAATATTTGACCTGTGATCCATATCGTTGTTATGCTAACCCATTATAGAGACTGTCCGCTATATGTTATATGTTGTTTGTTATTCATTTATAAGTGGTTTTAGTTATTTTGTTATTTTTTGCTGTGTCTATTCATATATCACGTTTAATTAATGATACTAAATAAGGATTTTAGTCCGGATTATCATTATAATAATTGTCCATTTTGATGGACTTATATGTTATAAGATGGTTTTGTGTATCACTAAGTGGGTGATTTTGATTATGTTTTCTATGTTGATATATTGCTTTAGACATTGCAACTTAGTAACGTTTGATGATGTCATCTGGTAGCGCCGCCTGGCTGGGCGTGGATCCTGGCTGAAGGGCGCAGTGTTCATTATTTAAACAGAGTCTGTTTGTAAGTTCAATGAGCCTGACGATAATACTTAAGTGTATTGAAACGTTGCTGTGTCATCGTTGTTTGCAATAAAAAGCTTTTAAAACGGGCTGGAGTGCGACACCTCTGTGGATTATAATTAGCGTGTTTTGCTGTGTGGGCACCCGCCGGAGCTGAACCTATAAGTGGCTGTGCCGGATCTTCTGTGGACTATATATATATATATATATATATATATATATATATAACAAAAGAAATACCCTTTCAATGCGCTACTAGATATCTGTCGGGGCAGCACCTCTATTAGTCCCCCCTGTTAGTGGGGGAAGTGGGAGAAATGGAGAGAAAGAAAAACAGAGTGCGCCCCTAATGTTGATTCCACCACCAAAATCTAATCATTAACCATAAAGTAATGGTAATTCCAACACAATATTCACAATTTATGGTTTAGTACAACTTTTATTAAAAACACGTAGTTTTCATCTGTGCAGTATGATTCATACAGAATATGGAAATACACCCAACGCGTTTCGTCGGTAACGACTTCCTCAGGGGTAAAAATTTCTAAGGTGGTAGAGAAAACTTAATTAGCTATAGAACAAATTCAATTAAAAAATAGATTTACTTTATAAAAATTGGGTAGGTACATACCCGTACGTTGGTGGGTAGTGAGATTATTCACTCCCTAGGTAAGTAAACCTTCTAAAAAACGGATCCTATAAGGATATTAAATATAAGGTGCACCGCTGCATCTAAAATAATAATAGATAATCAATTAGCGAGAACAAAGGAGGAGAGCAAGAAAGAATAAAGAATAATATATGGGCGTAACCGGTACAAATTTGGCACATACCAAATTCCAATTGTATTCCAATAATGGATCAAGGTAGTAGTAGATGTCCTTCTAAAAGATCAGATCCTATTAAGGATCTTAATATTTAAAGCTCGGCTGCATCTATAATATAAATAGTAAATATAAAATATATATGAAAAGGGACAAGTAAAAAAATATAGAAAATGGGAAGGGATACTTTCTCAAACAGATTTAGCACCTACCAAATCCCGTCTGAAAACGTGTGTAGGTCCAAAGATAATGTAGAATGAGGACTCCTATAGAATCAATGATTGGGGACTGGTAAGTCATATTAAATATGAAAACTTTAAAATCCATATAGTATGATGTACAAATATATATGAATAAGTGCAAAGGGCAGTCCTAGTACAATTCAATAAGTTCATAAAGATATTCTTAAGACATTCCAGTACTTTGATATAGGAGTTAAATTTCATACAATAACGCATACAGTTTTACATTTTGTTACAATATCACACAATTTATGTGTCAGTCATGGAAAAAGGGGGAACTATGTCACCTCAGGCATTCCAGTATATTGTAACAGTTACTGATGGTAAAAGCAACTGGATAAAATGATACATGTTGCAATTCAACAGTACAAACAGTCATAGGTGCGTTGCTATAATATATGCATACTAAAATGTTTTAGCAACCGCACTGCATACATAGTTCATTTAACATGCCAAAAAATCAATTAGAGTAAATTTCAACCATTAACATACCTCTGGATAAAGAACACAGCAAGCCAACAATGAACCAACTGCAGGTAACAGGTGGGTAGACTGGCTCAGTATATATAGGGATATAGCGAAACGTCACTTCCGGTTAGAGAAAAAAATATTACGTGGGTGATACAGTGCTTTTACAGTTCACAGTGTGTCTGCACATGCCTAGGGCAAATGGCCAAGTTATAACGATCGCTATCAACACAAAGAGAATCCCCAATTAGTAAGAATAGTGGGAGAAAACTAATAATGAGCCGCGTGCGTTCCACGCGACGTCATCAACTTGTGTCCACATGCGTTCCATGCGGCGTCATTTCCGACAGGCTGTTAATATGAGGAAATCAGCCGTCTGCGTTCCACGAGACTACAATACTGCGTGCCATTGCGCCGATCCTATGGCTTCATTTCCGTCTGTTGGGTAGACGGAACAAGCCATTGTATAATAGTACCTCATTGCGTTCCACGGGATATCACTTCCGCGTTCCAACAAGCGGTATGTGGTATCTCGTCCATCTCTGATAAATTACTTGATTTTGGAATATTAAAATAATTATTATGATGTAAGAAATAAAGGGGATTGTTTTAATTAAAAGTGCATACCTAATTCGGAGGTCAATATCGTCACCAACATCGATGGCTCATTCTTACTATTTTTATTTTTTACAATTTTAATTTTTTATTATACTGGACTGGGAGAGTACAAAATAAGAGTGGGTGGTCTCATAATAATTAGTGACCCATTTCCAACATAAGTGAGAAGTGAATTAATAAATGATAGTAAATAAATAATAAAAAATAATAAAAAATGACGAAAAAAGAATTTTAGCCAATAGAGTATAAGTCGAGGTGTTAACATGGTGTGAAATTTACTCTATTACAGTAGGATACTCGTATTCAAATATGGTTATATGGCCATATGATGTGGCCTTACAGAGTCAAGGATAAGAGTCAGCATTTACATAGTGTAAATAACAACCTTAGATAGATTCCAGTGCTTGGTGGAAAAAAGGTGGGTATGGGTGGTGTACTTAGTCAGACTAATATGTCAGTATTGTCTTCATATTGACACTTTTAGTCTGACTAAGTACACCACCCATACCCACCTTTTTTCCACCAAGCACTGGAATCTATCTAAGGTTGTTATTTACACTATGTAAATGCTGACTCTTATCCTTGACTCTGTAAGGCCACATCATATGGCCATATAACCATATTTGAATACGAGTATCCTACTGTAATAGAGTAAATTTCACACCATGTTAACACCTCGACTTATACTCTATTGGCTAAAATTCTTTTTTCGTCATTTTTTATTATTTTTTATTATTTATTTACTATCATTTATTAATTCACTTCTCACTTATGTTGGAAATGGGTCACTAATTATTATGAGACCACCCACTCTTATTTTGTACTCTCCCAGTCCAGTATAATAAAAAATTAAAATTGTAAAAAATAAAAATAGTAAGAATGAGCCATCGATGTTGGTGACGATATTGACCTCCGAATTAGGTATGCACTTTTAATTAAAACAATCCCCTTTATTTCTTACATCATAATAATTATTTTAATATTCCAAAATCAAGTAATTTATCAGAGATGGACGAGATACCACATACCGCTTGTTGGAACGCGGAAGTGATATCCCGTGGAACGCAATGAGGTACTATTATACAATGGCTTGTTCCGTCTACCCAACAGACGGAAATGAAGCCATAGGATCGGCGCAATGGCACGCAGTATTGTAGTCTCGTGGAACGCAGACGGCTGATTTCCTCATATTAACAGCCTGTCGGAAATGACGCCGCATGGAACGCATGTGGACACAAGTTGATGACGTCGCGTGGAACGCACGCGGCTCATTATTAGTTTTCTCCCACTATTCTTACTAATTGGGGATTCTCTTTGTGTTGATAGCGATCGTTATAACTTGGCCATTTGCCCTAGGCATGTGCAGACACACTGTGAACTGTAAAAGCACTGTATCACCCACGTAATATTTTTTTCTCTAACCGGAAGTGACGTTTCGCTATATCCCTATATATACTGAGCCAGTCTACCCACCTGTTACCTGCAGTTGGTTCATTGTTGGCTTGCTGTGTTCTTTATCCAGAGGTATGTTAATGGTTGAAATTTACTCTAATTGATTTTTTGGCATGTTAAATGAACTATGTATGCAGTGCGGTTGCTAAAACATTTTAGTATGCATATATTATAGCAACGCACCTATGACTGTTTGTACTGTTGAATTGCAACATGTATCATTTTATCCAGTTGCTTTTACCATCAGTAACTGTTACAATATACTGGAATGCCTGAGGTGACATAGTTCCCCCTTTTTCCATGACTGACACATAAATTGTGTGATATTGTAACAAAATGTAAAACTGTATGCGTTATTGTATGAAATTTAACTCCTATATCAAAGTACTGGAATGTCTTAAGAATATCTTTATGAACTTATTGAATTGTACTAGGACTGCCCTTTGCACTTATTCATATATATTTGTACATCATACTATATGGATTTTAAAGTTTTCATATTTAATATGACTTACCAGTCCCCAATCATTGATTCTATAGGAGTCCTCATTCTACATTATCTTTGGACCTACACACGTTTTCAGACGGGATTTGGTAGGTGCTAAATCTGTTTGAGAAAGTATCCCTTCCCATTTTCTATATTTTTTTACTTGTCCCTTTTCATATATATTTTATATTTACTATTTATATTATAGATGCAGCCGAGCTTTAAATATTAAGATCCTTAATAGGATCTGATCTTTTAGAAGGACATCTACTACTACCTTGATCCATTATTGGAATACAATTGGAATTTGGTATGTGCCAAATTTGTACCGGTTACGCCCATATATTATTCTTTATTCTTTCTTGCTCTCCTCCTTTGTTCTCGCTAATTGATTATCTATTATTATTTTAGATGCAGCGGTGCACCTTATATTTAATATCCTTATAGGATCCGTTTTTTAGAAGGTTTACTTACCTAGGGAGTGAATAATCTCACTACCCACCAACGTACGGGTATGTACCTACCCAATTTTTATAAAGTAAATCTATTTTTTAATTGAATTTGTTCTATAGCTAATTAAGTTTTCTCTACCACCTTAGAAATTTTTACCCCTGAGGAAGTCGTTACCGACGAAACGCGTTGGGTGTATTTCCATATTCTGTATGAATCATACTGCACAGATGAAAACTACGTGTTTTTAATAAAAGTTGTACTAAACCATAAATTGTGAATATTGTGTTGGAATTACCATTACTTTATGGTTAATGATTAGATTTTGGTGGTGGAATCAACATTAGGGGCGCACTCTGTTTTTCTTTCTCTCCATATATATATATATATATATATATATATATATATATATATATATATATATATATATATATATATGAGAGAGAAAAAGAAAGTTTCAGAGGGCGCTAGAGTAACACAACAATTGCGATAAAAAAAATTAAATGGATAAAATACCCTATTCCTGGTGTAACAAATATACAAATAATTGTACAAATATGCAGTTTAGGTGGATTAATGAATCAAATACAGTTCACAAATATGCACAACTCTGATGGGTTGATAGCGGAAAGCCCAACGCGTTTCGTCATTCTCATGACTACATCAGGGGCAACTTCATCAGGAGCAACTCAGTAATAGCTATGTAAATCCGAATCAAGAATGAATTTCAGAATTTCACATTGATAACCAGGTAGGCAATGTCCGATAATAGCCAAAGAGTGTGTATTTTCTCCAGCAATTACAGA
This sequence comes from Crinia signifera, assembly GCF_055691185.1. Classification (NCBI taxonomy): domain Eukaryota; kingdom Metazoa; phylum Chordata; class Amphibia; order Anura; family Myobatrachidae; genus Crinia; species Crinia signifera. The sequence goes on from NC_139224.1 coordinate 69,678,725, forward strand.
TTAGGCTTAGCGGAATGAGACCCACACAATAAAGATGTCCTAGGGGAGTGTGCATACAGCATAAATCCACCTTGGTGAATGCACAAGCTTACAATCTATATTCCCTACCACATGTACACGCACATACAGACATTCTAGGGTTAATTTTTGTTGGAAGCCAATTAACCTATCTGTATATTTTTGGATTGTGGGAGGAAACCGGAGTACCCGGAGTAAACCCACACAAGCACGGGGAGAATATACAAACTTCGCACAGTTAGAGCTATGGTGGGGATCAAACCCATGACCTCAGCGCTGTGAGGCAGTAATGCTAACCATTACACCATCCGTGCTGAACCTACTTTTAACCATTTATCAGCCCCTTGCCCACTGCCCAACAGACATCAAGGACAGCCCTGGGCTTCAGCATGGGCAGGTAAATTTTGCAGGGAGGGGAACCCTTCAATGCGGGGGTCCCCACTTCCCCAGGATCCCTGCCCATGTTGATCAGTCAGGGGGTGAATGCTTTGGATGGAGGAACTTGTATAAAAAGTCTCCCCCAGCTGATTACCCTGCTTGCTGGTTGGGCCCGGTGCTGGTTCTTATTATAATGGGGAGTCCTACTTGTTTTGTCCCCATATTTTGGGAACCAGGACTGGCTCTTGAGCCTGGTGCTGGTTTTAAAAAATACAGGGCACACCTAGTCAGTTTGCCCAGTGATTTGTTTAAACCAGGACCGGCCCTTTGAGCCCGGGCTGGTTATGCTCAGGAGGGAGACCCCACGCCATTTTTTTCCCATTTTTTTACACAAAATCATACATGTCTTCACATTTTCATGACTAAAAATCGCAGATTTCCATGACTAGAAATCGCACCATATTGCATTTTTGCCATGAATTTGCATCTCATTAATTAGTCAAATTCTGGGGGAAAAATATGATAAGGTGGGATTTCGGAACCTTCCCAAAAATCACATCCCATTAAATGTCACGCATAATATCAAATACAGAAAAAATCAAAACAAACATAAGAACATATACCAGAGGGCGGTATTTTTACCTCAGAGGCGAATAAACGGGCTCTACAATTTAGGATCATGGTTCCATGCCTGTACAACCTCTACACTTCCATAGTGCTAAGTGAAAAGGGCAGCCATTATCACCATCTTCAAGTTTAATTCCCAAGAACCTCATATTAAGCTATTCCATTTTTTTTTGTTAAGTCCCCCTGGACTAGTCATTCCTAATTGAAATTGAATAATCCACTGTGATTCCTTAATGAGCAGTTGTTATTTAGCATGAAGGGAGCACATGGTTGATCATGAAGTATACAAGCAATTTCAGGGATTGACTTGCCTCCTTGAAATGCCTTGCCACCGGTTGGTCAATATCTCGACCCCTAATTGCTAAACCAATAGATGACCTATGTCTGGCCACTCATTCTTTAAATGTTCATGTCGTCTGGGCTACATAATGCAGGGCACATGGACACGCAATCATGTAGACTACATAGTTATAATAAACCTTATGTCATAGTTTTTTCACAGTGGGTGTGCTTGAATGTCTTACTTACAGGATATCAAAAATTTACAAGTAATGCAATTGTTGCATTTATAGCATCCCGCAGATTTGACATATACATTGGGATGGCAAATCTTCCACATTCCTGTAATATTTGTTCTAACAAGGCGGTCTTTTAGATTCCTACCACATCCATGTTTGGAAAATGGGCAAAACCATGTGCACTGTCTGCAAATGTGACATATGCAGAGAGAATTTAATTTGGGTGGGGTGTGTTGAAACTGAAATCTAAATTGCAGTGTAAAAATAATGCACCCAGTATTTAACCCGCACAGAAACAAAATAACTCACACAAATCTAATTCTCTCAGCACATGTTACATCTGCCCCACCTGCAGTGAACGTGGATTTGCCCATTTTCCAAACAAATTTGTACTGCGATCAGATCTGAATGGGATGCGGTCATCTATTAGAATGAACTTAGGTCTACAGTCATTAGGTCGACCCCACTAGGTCGACTGGCAGGAAGGTCGACCTGACTTAAGGTCGACATGGGCCAAGGTCGACATGACTTAAGGTCGAATTTGCATAAAGGTCGACATGAGGAAGGTCGACTGGTCATAAGGTTGACATGGGTTTTTCACTGTTTTTTGAGCCGACATGTGCCGACAGGCGGTATTTCATGCCCTACCATCCACTAGGGTGTGGTGGGAGAATAAAATAGTGTGCCGAGCGGAGCGAGGTACCGTGCCCGAAGCATTGCGAGCGAAGCGAGTGATGCGAGGGTCCGATTCTCATTGCCAACTGTGTCCATGTCGACTGTGTCGACATTCGGACCAAAAAACAGTGAAAAACCCATGTCGACCTTATGACCAGTCGACAGGGGCGGGCTGGGCCGGGGGGCAGGGTGCCATGTGCCCCCCGGGCCGCTCAATCGTTTTGTGTGCGGGCCGCCGCCGCCACCTTGCTCTGTAATCTGACTCTGTCTGAGGCTGCTGCTGCAGCCACGGGCACGGCTGACCTGTCTGGTTTCTGGTCTCCAGAAACATGGCCGCCGGCCTCCTGCACTGAGGACACGCCTAGTGCAGGAGGCTACTAGTGGAGGAGAGTGCACGGCCCGGGTCACAGACAGTGCACTGCAGCAGAGTATCAGATGGAGCAGGCTGCCAGCGGTAAGGACTCTGCCCTTTATTGTAATGCACACTGAGGCAGCCCGCCCCGGAGTAGTGGCTGTATGAAGTCACCACCCGGGGAAGGTGGTGTCAGACTAGGGAGACTGCGGAGGGCAGGGAGGGGGTGTTTGTAATTGTATGGAGCTGTTTTGTATTGTTGAGAGGGGGATGGTGGTATTATATATATGTATGGATTTGAATGAGGTGTGTCAATGTATATATGATTGGATTGATATAAGAGAGGCAGTGTATGTATGTATGTATGTATGTATGTATGTATGTATGAGAGCAGCAGTGTATGTATGTATGTATAAGAGCAGCAGTGTGTGTGTGTGTGTATGTATGTATGAGAGCAGCAGTGTATGTATGTAGAGTATGTATGTATGAGAGTGCCAGAGTATGTATGTATGTATGTATGAGAGTGCCAGAGTACTGTATGTATGTATGAGAGTGCCAGAGTATGTATGTATGAGAGTGCCAGAGTATGTATGTATGTATGAGAGTGCCAGAGTATTTATGTATGTATGTATGAGAGTGCCAGAGTATTTATGTATGTATGTATGAGAGTGCCAGAGTATGTATGTATGTATGTATGTATGAGAGTGCCAGAGAGTATGTATGTATGAGAGTGCCAGAGAGTATGTATGTATGTATGAGAGTGCCAGAGTATGTATGTATGAATGAGAGGGCCAGAGTATGTATGCATGTATGTATGTATGTATGTATGAATGAGAGTGCCAGAGTATGTATGTATGTATGTATGAGAGGGTCGGAGTATGTATGTATGTATGTATGTATGAATGAGAGGGCCAGAGTATGTATGCATGTATGTATGAATGAGAGTGCCAGACTATGTATTATGAGAGTGCCGGAGTATGCATATATGTATGTATGTATGCGAGTGCCGGAGTATGTATATATGTATGTATGTGAGTGCCGGAATATGTATGTATGTATGTATGAGAGTGCCGGAGTATGTATGTATATATGAGATTGCCGGAGTATGTATGTATGTATGTATGTATGTATGTATGAGAGTGCCGGAGTATGTATGTATATATGAGAGTGCCGGAGTATGTATGTATGTATGTATGTATGAGAGTGCCAGAGTATGTATGTATGTATGTATGTATGTATGTATGAGAGGGCCGGAGCATGTATGCATGTATGTATGTATGAGAGTGCCAGAGTATATATATATGTATGTATGTATGAGAGTGCCAGAGTATGTATGTATGAAAGTGATGGTGTATGTATGAGAGTGCCGGTATATGTATGTATGATAGTGGTGCTGTATGTATGCGAGAGGCGGTGCATGTATATATGTAGATGCGAGGTGGAGGATGGACTGCCACTCCTGGGCCTGTCCTTTGTGCATGCCCCCCAGGCTAAACTTTGCCAGCCAGCCCCTGCCAGTCGACCTTCCTCATGTCGACCTTTATGCAAATTCGACCTTCCTCATGTCGACCTTTATGCAAATTCGACCTTAAGTCATGTCGACCTTGGCCCATGTCGACCTTAAGTCAGGTCGACCTTCCTGCCAGTCGACCTAGTGGGGTCGACCTAATGACTGTAAACCTAAGTTCATTCTGACAGATGTCCCGATTCCATCTGAATAAAGGCCTATATGTATATTACATTTTACTGATAAAGAAAAGAACTGGAGCAATTTATTGACTCTGTCTTTTGTGAAACTATATTTTTCTAATGATTCTTGTTACAGTACATGTTGCATTTGTAATTATAGGGGAACATTAAGAAGGAACAATTATTTTTTATTAAGCTTCCTTTGTAGCATCATGTCTTCAGGCCCCCCTGACTACTCATAATATTGTTTAGTGTTACTATCAGCTGCTATTTGAGACATCTCTTTGCTGTGCTTGCATGCATCACTATGTTACATTATGACGAATAGTGTTATTATCATACAGACATTAATGCTGTAGGACTAAGATCTATACATAACATTTTGGCAGCATTTCTATGACACTGTCACATCCTGGAACTCATCTGTACGAAGCTGATCTCGGCCTATCTTTCATACAATGTTAGCATCGCATGCTATCAGCCATCCCTTTGTCATTGCTGTGGATAGATTTCAACATTCATTTTATCTAGTTTTTTAATATCTGGAACTCATCTGTACGAAGCTGATCTCGGCCTATCTTTCATACAATGTTAGCATCGCATGCTATCAGCCATCCCTTTGTCATTGCTGTGGATAGATTTCAACATTCATTTTATCTAGTTTTTTAATATGATGAGTAATGTGTCCTGTTACTCCAAATTACCATTAATTCCTATCAAACACCCTTCTTCCCTGTCTGTGGTATCTTCTAGTCTGAGCCTTTTCCACTGCCAAATTTTCCTTTTACCTTTATATTATTGTTGACCTGCAACTGCTGTTTAAACATATCCCAAACCTGCCTTCTTCCATCTCTTTCTCCTTCACGATATCCTCTCAGTTTTCTCTGCTCCCTTCTTCAAAATCTATGTCTAGCTCTCTTGTATACTGTAGATCTCTTTGTTTGTCATTTTCATGTGCTCATTATTGTAGAATTGAATCAGTACCAGTAGAGAGTAACATATTGTTGGTACTATAAAATAGTGTATCAAATCATTTGCACTCCTTAAATGATCCACAAAGGCCCTTACCTTTAAACATCAATCCTGTGTTGTCAGTGCTGATGACGGTTGCTCCTTTCTTTCCCTGCTTTGAGTTATTTTCCCTCCCCAACTACCTTCCCCTCCTCTCTATTTTAAACAAGGATGCTGCTGCTCCTCTATTCACGTGACCTGAACACTGAGCATCTAAGCAGCTTCCCTACAGATGCTCTCCAACATAAGGCAGAAGAAGGGGAGCTCAGGGGATGCTAGAGATATATATTTGTTGCATGGCAAAATTATATATAAAGATATAGATATATAGATATAGATATATAGAGATATAGATATATATATATATAGATATATATCTATATCTATATATATATATATATATATATAGATATATATATATCTATATATATATATATATACACATACAGAGTACCACAACACTCGCCATCCCTGCGAATGGGGTGCAAGCAGCACTCGCCATTCCCAGGTTGGGGTGAAGTGACCACCCCAACCTGGGAATGGCGAGTGCTGCTTGCACCCCATTTGCAAGCAGCACCCAATTTGCGAGTGCTGCTTGCACCCCATTTGCAAATTTACTTGTTTTTTATGCCTTTCTGAGCAAAAAACACATGCCATGGCATCACATGCCAACGATCGCATCGGTCGCATAGCATGTGCCACTAATGTGCCCGCGATGTGCCCGCGACCACCGCGATGGGCACCGTACTAAGTAAAGAGTACCGATATTTAGATAGAAGGAAATCCCTGTGGGGTGCCGGCATCAGTTGGCAGGAAGGGACAGCATCGGGGGGGGGGGGGGGGGGTAGAAATTCATGGGCCACATAGCAAAATACGGAAAGCCCCCCTACCCCCTGTGCCAATATCAGGGCAAGAGAGAAGGAGCAACAGTGACGGGGCACAGAGGGAAGGAGTGGCAGCAACGGAGAGAGAAGGGACAGTAAATGGGAGAGAGATACAGTGACGGAGATATCTCTCCCAATCACTGTCTCTCCTGTGAAGTAGGGGCAGGTATAGAGAGAAAAAATATATAATTGAAATACTGTAATAATCTCTTATATATTTGGGTACATCTGTCACTCAAAGTGTGTGTGTGTGTATAACGCTGGGTGGAGCCTCTGACTCACATGACTGACTCACATGACAGAGAAGCAGCCCAGTGAGCCCACAGACAGTGCCAGACACCCTCTGCCTCCCCATGTTGTCCAGCACTGCTACTCCACAGCCACCAGGTGAGCGCCCCCCCCGCCGCGCCCGATTTGTGGCAAAAACACCCCCACCGCCCCGCGACCCCCCCCCACAATTTGCGGCAAACCACCCCCGCAACCCCCTCCTGCGATTCATGGCAAAAACACCCCCGCGACCCCCCTCCCGCGATTCGCGGCAAAAAGAACCCCCCGTGACCCCCCTCCTGCGATTCGTGGCACACCCCCCCCCCCCGCAATTCGCAGCAGCCCCAGGATTAACTGGCACATGCAAAACACTGACATGGCTATGGTCGACAATGAAAAAGGTTGACATGAGTTTTCCCATGTTGCCCAGCACTGCTACTCCACAGCCACCAGGTGAGCACATTTACATGTGTTGACCTTTCTGTGTTGATTTTTTCTTGTGGCGATTCGCGTCACACCCGCCCCCCCCCCGCGCGACCCCCCCTCCCACAATTCGCGGCAACCCCCCACCGGAACCCCCACGAACCCCCCCCCCCCTCCCACAATTGTTGACCTTTCTGTGTTGATTTTTTCTTGTGGCGATTCACACATCCCCCCCCAGCAACCCCCACTCCCGCGATTCACAGCACACCCCCCGCGACCCCCCCTTCCGCGATTCTCGGCACCCCACCCCGTGACCCCCCCTCCCGCAATTCGCGGCACATCCCACGCGACCCCCCCCCCCTCCCACGGTTGGACTTTCTGCGGTATTGCCACACGTTCTTTATTTTAGGTGCCGTTACAGGAGTGGGTTAATGCGCCTCTTCTAACTCCTTTTACTAATAGTAATAATGTCCTGCCGTTTGTGATGACACCGTTACCGGTGACCAAACTGTTTGGAGACCACACATTTATATCTGAGCGCTCCTTTAGTGGGTTGCGCCCAGGAAAAAGTGATCAGGTCCTCACGTGAGCCTGGATGCCCCTCTATTAACAAATCTGTGGGGGGATTTAAGTCCAGGGAGGACATGCATGCACCCAGGGGTGTGTGGTTGGGATACCACTCTCTGGGTTGCACTGGCACACAATGGCACACGAGTACGGGTCTCAGTATGGAATCAGGACCACAACACCAAACGGGCACACATAATCAATCAAAATTACAATGTAAGAAAAATAACAAACAGCTGTCTGCCTGTGCACCACTAGCCGGCACGCGCTTCGCAGTTCAGCTTCCTCAGGGCCACCTAGTTATAAAATAAATAAGATATGCTACATTTTTAATCTCCTATGTTGCCTAAAAAAAACCTATGCCCACCCATGCCACAGTTGGGATGGAATATCGGATGAGTAGTATTGCCACAATACTAGGGCATCAGCAGCAGCACGGATGGGACTCCAGCTCTTTTTTTTAGAGGGTCCTGCTGTCTAATGGTGTGCACTGGAGTCCTGTCCGTGCTGCTTCTGCCCTGATATTTCCAATCATTGACCCTTCCATCCTTCTCCTTACCCTCCCATGCTCCTATCCGATCCACTCCACTCACCTGTCCTCCTTCCCTGCCTGCTGCCGTATCATGCTTTCACCAATCTGCCTCCTCCCGTGCTCACCTTCCTGACAATTGTTTCCCACACTGATTGGGGAGAGTGGGCTGGTGGATACATCCCTGCACAGACTGCAGACATGCTGGTGCGGATCTTCAAGTATACATGCAGCAGAATGTCAGTGTCAGCCAGCATTCTCTCCTTTCTCTGAATCAAAGCAGGGCTCAATGACAATCATTGGATTTGTAGTTCATTGTTAACTGCACAAAGTTTGACCAGTAAAAGATAAACTGCAATTACCATGATGCCACTGTTCCTGCTTCTCTGGCTGGCCGGGTGCCACTGACAGGTAACTGAAGCTACATCCCAGTGGTGGACTTTACACTGTGACGCTCTAAGTGGCAACCACATAATGGTCGGTCCAGGCCTGCTGGTGTGGGCAGGGGGAGCAGCAGGCCCTTAAAACAGCTTGGACCCCATAACAGCTGCACCCCTTGCATCCTCAATAGGTATGCCACTGCTGCACAGTGTATTTCTACTTTCGGGATCAGGATCAAATACTGTAGACATTGAATATAGCTGTATATTGGTGATTCAGACTAACTTTCTATTCAATTTGAACTATATAGTCCGAATTGAATATAAAGTGACCCTGAATCGTACTATGGGGTCGATCCTATTACACCCGAAGGGTGCAGATTCTACCGGTGTTTGTGAATTGTCACGACACCGGGAGCACTTTACGGCGGGCAGAATTCACTGAAAATTTTCAGCTAATTCATCCCTGCGAAGGGTGTGAGTTAGGATTAATCCGGGTGCCGTTTTCAGCGGCACCCGATTGGGAACTTGCACCCTTCTGGGTTAATAGGAACTGTCCCTATATGTACGCTACTTTAGTCCATGGGTCCCAAACTGAGTGCCGAGACACACTTGTATGCAGTGCTATTTTTCAGCAGGCTCCAGCAGGAACTGAGGCCCTTATTCTAGTTCACTCTCTGACAAAATCCTTCTTAGATGGACAAAACCATGTGCACTGCAGGGGGGCAGATTTAAAATGTGCAGAGAGAATTAGATTTGGGTGAGTCATTTCGTTTCTGTGCAGGGTAAATACTGGCTGCTTTATTTTTACACTGCAATATAGATCTCACTTTGAAGTAAAACCCCACCCAAATCTAATTATCGCTGCACAAGTAACACCTGCCTCACCTGCAGTGCACATGGTTTTGTCCATCTAAGAAGGATTTTCTCAGAAAGAGTGAACTAGAATAAGGGACTCAGTTCCTACTGGAGCCTGCTGAAAAATAGCCCTGCTTGTAGACACTTTTAGGGGTGGCCTGAGTTAGTTGATCAGGACCAATTCGATTAGTTATGGTCAATTTAATAAACAAAAACAGTGTTTGTGGCTTCCTACCATAACATATATAGGCAACACAGAAGCACAACCCTGTCCACTACCACAAAAATGAACCTAATGATGACATATAAACACAATTTCACACAAAAATGCTCGGTGGCAGGGCTGATGCTATGGTGTTCCGCGCCCCTCCTGCAAACTATAAATTTGCACCCTTCCATAGTTTACAAAGAAAACAGAATTGTGTTAAAATATATAGTGCACAAAACAAAACATGCAGCAGTAGGTGAACAGTGTTATTTGTCGGAACACAAGAAAATACAATGGAGTACAAAAAGATTTGTTCACCACACAGCGCTATTTTGGGATGTTCCCAGACAGAAGAATCACACCAGTGAGTGATAAATTAAGCATACATATCTTTCATATGGGTGTTGATTTTCTGAAATGAAAATACCCCTAGTTTGTCCCCCAATCAAAGGGTCATGTTGCGGTGCCCGTTCCGTGCAGTGCTGTCAGTAACCGGCGTCAGATGCAGCCAACAGCAGCCGTTGACCAACGTTTCCCTGAGGGAATCACTGGTGTGATTCTTCTGTCTGGGAACATCCCAAAATAGCGCTGTGTGGTGAACAAATATTTTTCTACTCCATAGTTTACAAAGAGACAGCCGTGCCAATGCTGCACTCTGGAAAAAATGACCACCTGTATTTTCCAATAATCAATCCTGATACTATGTCTGAAGAACGTTTTTTATTATTTAGTAAAGGGATGAGGAATATATGCGATGTCAGATTAGATAATGTAATAAATGTAATGTTGCATAGACATGAAATTGTTATATTGACATGAAGTGCAGTATCGTGAAATTGCAGTATACAGTACTGATATGGGAAAACATTGAATGCTGTACTAGGCTTGACCATGTGAGATTTGTCTGCCTGTCTGAGTCCATGTGGTGAATGGAAAATGGCTGATAACAGCTTCTTTTGGCCCAGAATGCATTGGTAAGATAAGGGCTGAGAGGGACAAACTACTTCTACTAAGATAGATCTGTGCTGATTAGTGGCAGGAGTTGATTATGCAAATCAAAGAAACAAATTAATACAACAGAAATCTATGCTGAAAGGTATGACACTCCATCTACAGGGCCAGATTAACAATGGGCCTGATGGAGCTACAGCTCCAGGCACACTCTCCAAATAGGCCTGGGGCTTTACAAATAGCCTAGCCTCGTGTCGTTAGCCCCCGGGAACCGGAGATACCGCCGGGCAACATTTTCCCCATAGGATAACATGGTACCCGCTAATTCAGCCACCCCCACCCAGTTCTGAAGGCTGCCAGTTCTCCCCCTGGCATCACAGAAGCTCAAAGTTGATCTAATTTGGGGTGTGGCCTAACGGGACTAGTGAGAAGATGCACTTTAGGAGTGCTCCCGCAAAAAGACCTCTACTACTGACATATTTCTTCCCCCCTGCACCCCATCCTTGTCGCCCACCACCCCTTACCTGTGCCTGCTGCCGATGGGTCTGAGCAGCGGAGCCGGGGAGCACTTTTAAGTGTTCCTGCGGGTTGCGGCCTTCCTGCTGAGCCGGAGCCGGGACCACGATTTGGGCGCTCACCAGCAATGAACCATCTGGCGGGTTGGAGCTGTCCCACTAGCTGCTGGAGCAAGACTCTGTATAGCAGCAGACTCCCGTGGATACCGCCACCCGCCGCGATCACCGGAGAAGCCCGTGGGGAGCCTGTGGGGCCTCCTTCAGGTTGCAGCCTACGATGCAACCGGAGCTGGGGACTAGATTTAGGAACCCCGCCGACATCTGAGCTCCGTGTCGCGGTGCACGAACGGAACTGTTCCTGCGGGTGTCCGGACTGAACCTTGACCTGTCTTGCCGGGGGAAGCTGCCCCACACTCGGACAGCACTTCTCCACTCCCTAGACACAGAGGGAAACAGGTGAGAGACCATGCAGGTTGTGGGCTCCCTGCAGGGACAGTGGCCATCTTTGGGAGAGGGGACGAGCAGGTCTATACCTGGGTTCTGAGAGGCCCACTGCCCACAGATCTGTACTTTCCTGAGTGCCTTAGGCATGCTGGGATAGGAAACACTAATCCCCACTATCCCTAGAGATCCTGTGGCAGCTACCTTGGTACACCCAGCTTCTTTAAAGCCGTGCAGGTGTCCCTCTGTTGCACTACCTCTGGAGTCATCTCCTGGTGGGGTGCTTTTCCCTGGAGATGCTGTGGTCATCAGTAGGGGAATACAGCCTCTCATATCACATAACCGTCATTCCGGGTACCCACCCCTATAACATATAAGGTGCCCTTTCTCTTCCCACGCTTTCCCCTCCCTCCCACTGGGAAGAGAGGAGGACAGTATAAATGTTGTGTGGGTCCAGCTCCTGCATATTTCAATCCTGCTGTGGTGAGGCCCCCACTTGCCTGACGACAATGGTCAGATATCCTATGTATTAACAGGTCTCTCCCCACCCTGCAGTCTGAGGGCTTACACTGATCATATGAGCCTGGTTACGATGGTTCAACAGTAAATGGCAGTGTTTGTATAATATCTCAGATAGACCCCTCATGCCTATAGTACACCATATTCCAATGTTAATTACAGCATTTCATATTTGTTAAGCCTTCACGGAGGAGCAAAGTATCCCAAACAGTGTCGCAGGTGGCTTTCTTCAAACCATCACCCAAAACCTCTGCCACTAGAAGTACTCAACCTTCAACCTTAGCTGAATGGACTAATCTACCTGTATCTCTTCTGGGTCGTGCTGCGGTGATAATACCAGTATTGTTCCCCAAGCTATTTTATTTGATCCAGATGCTCCCCATGAGAGTCTCGAGAAGGTATGTTCAAAATTGTAGCAAGGCCTTCTCGAGATTCTTATGGTTGGGGAAAAAAAAGAATTGCGTTAAATAAATTACAGCACCTGCTGTGGATCATGAGTAGTGTTTACCTTATGTGGCACACCGTGCACAAGCACAGTGCACACCTGACCAGGACCGGCTCCAGGTGGCTACACGCGCACATGGTGCGCTGCGCATACGCGTCGTCATCCTCAGCGCTCGGCTGCTCTTGACTCAAAGAATTTCTAGCTCACTCAGATGAGACTAGACTAGTCGACAACGGAGTGAGCAGCACTCAGGAACGCAAGCCCTAGCCGAGCCAGTCCGTCTCCTGCACCATCGGTATTACTGAGTGTCAGTCCCGCTGCCACACTGCACCCAGGGTGAACGGACACTGACACAGTGACATGGAGGCGGACAAATGCCTTCTCCTAAACATTTAACACCTGAGCCGCAGATAAGGAGAGGAAGAGCCGCATGCGGTTCGAGAGCCGCAGGTTGGCCACCCCTGATCTAGAACAAACTTTAGTGGTACTACATACCCCAATAAGACTACCTCTGGCTTCCATAAGAACAAATATGTTATTTTTATCTGCTTACTTATCGTGGATAAGGATCTATAAACATCTGGAAAGCTCATATACCAGATCTAAATATATATTGATTTGTGGAAACCCTCTTTTTATACCAGCAGTGGAAAAATGCAATGTTTAAAGAATGAGGAAAGAGGGGCATTATTGACAATATAAAGAGGTTTATGACACAGGAGGATCAATTTACACTTTCCACACACTGATAGAAAAATATAACCTAGAAAAGGCACCATTTTATATGTATTTACAAATAAGACACTTTGGGTGACATTTAATGGAATGCAATTGCTGTTTTTTTTGCGATTTTTAGGCATCAAAATGGCGTTATCGCATTTTTGTGCTAAATCGCATACTTAATAGGGTGCGAAAAGTGCAGTTTATCGCACTTTTTTGCCGTTAAATCGCACATTTGAAATGTACGATTTCAAAGCGCATTTTGATCGCATCCAGATGTTTTTACATTGAAAAGTATAGAAATCGCATATTTAACGGGATGCGATTTCAGAATTCGCATCCCAAAAGTGCCTAAAAATCGCAAAATAAATAGACCAGGTTCTGATGGGCGATTTGGCCACAGAACAACAATGAACAAAGTGAGAAATTAATAATAGCCTCACAGGTGAGCCATATTCCAAACAAACACTCCCCTACATATACCACTAGAGGATTATGGGCACCTGTGAGGGTTTGAGAGGGAGATTTTGCAGAGTGGACTGGAGACTGTTGTTTGTGACCTTGGTCGTTTGGAGGAGCTGCGCATAACAAGGGCGGATGCTGCGGGCCAGACCCATTTACCCCGTCCACTTCGTGCATCACGTAGGTACCATGCTAGGATGTATCCAGGCCCATCTCAATGCAAGGGGTTGATGGGTAGTTGGCCAAGGGCCACATAAACTGAGTGGCGGACTGGTCCGGCGGGGGCAGGGTGGCATGTGCCCCCCCGGGACAGTACAATTCAACAACAGCGGGACCACAAGGATAGAGACTGCGTAAAGGCTTTGCGGAGTAATATATATATATATATATATATATATATATATCACCCACTGGCCACCACCCTCATGCTGCTGTTACCCTCACCGTGATGGCACCTACTGCATATATATATGAATTATGTAGGGGCCCCACTACACTGCTTTGGCCGTGGGGCCATAATGCAGTTAAGATGGCTTTGGGTGTATTTGGCCTCCCTCTTTGATTATCATAAACAATTAAACATATGTCCACATCCCCTTGCATGGCTCGCTGCACTCCCCATGTTTCCGGCATGTTGCCTCACTACACTTGGCACACTAATTTATTCTCCCACCCCACCCTAGAGGATGGTAGGGCCTCAAATACCGCCTCTTGGGACGTGTAAGCTCCCAATACTCCAAAAAACCACGTCGGCCTTTTGCGTGTCGACCATCCCCATGTCAACCTAATGACCCTGTCAACCTAACCCATGTTGACCTTCAGTCATGTTGACCTAATGCTTGTCCACCATCATGCTACAGAACCAATGACCTAATGCCATGGTAAGTGCCTTTGTTAGGAAATAGTATGTCCTTCCAGAGGACAGCATTTAAATGTGGGGCAAATTTGAAAATAAACAAACATCATTAAGTGAATCAACTATTTTAATTGTGAGACAAATTGGATACATGTACTTAAATAGGGAAATAATTGTAAAGAAAACAATTCCCCAACACACAATAACAACACACAACTAGCTTTATTACTAGGTTAGGCATAATTTAGTTTTTTTGCCCTTCCCTCTGGAGATAACCCCCTTCCCTGCACCGCTCAGGCCACCCCTGGTGCGCACACTCCTACGTGGAGGACTAGTTGGGGAGCTGCTCATAGGGGTGGTGAATACGCTGCTCGATGTAGAGGCAGCAGGGGGTAAGTTACTGGGGTTGTTTTGGCCTAAGTGTGTCTGGAGGGACACTAAAGCAGATGTTTGGGCAATTACTGCTTGCGTCTGGGCACATATGTTGGCATTTACCTGCCCTAATGTAGAGTTTTGGGCCAGTATGGCCTGGCTTATGTCGCCAAGACACCTGTCTAGTGTGGCTGCCATGCTTATTTGTGTGCCCACACTGACATGTACACTGTGAGCCACCTTCTTAATTTCCTGCCATATGTTACGGACATAGCCCTGAATATGATCCATTTGCACAGTTTAGGTTTGCATAAACTGGATCTGCTTCTGTTTGAAGCAGTCCATGGAGCGCACCAACTCATCACTTGATGATCTTATGGCTGTTTGGGCCAGTGGGGTGTGGTGTGCTTGTGGCTGGGTAAATGGCCTTTCATTGATGGGTGCCTGTTCTATTTGTTCCGGTGCCTCAAAGCTGTCGACAGGCTCCAGGATGATTTCGGTGTCCTCATCCACTTGCATTTGTAGGGGCTCTTCTGGATGCTGCAGCTGGTGTGATGGCCCTGTGATTAATGTGGCATTGGTAAGTTTGGGATCTTGCATGGTGCATTTGTATCATTGTATTTTTAACAACAATGTTGCCGCATGGCACATTACTTTGCCAAATATGTTGGATGTATTTTGGACAACCTACTGAATGGGAGAGGTGACATGCATACTGTATGTGATGTTGTTTTGATTTATAACCCATAGGAAAACTCACCTGCAGCCTCAAATTCATGACTCATGCGCTTGGACTGGCAGGCAGCAGCACACTGGGTCTGTGGAGCTGCAAAATAAAAGCAGTTCACAAGTTTGACTTCATCAGTGGGGACCATAATGCAAAAACAATGCACATTACATGTGAATACTGAAAAAGAAGTTGACCACACATGGGTTAGGCTAAAAAAAAAAAAATGGACAACATTATTTGGTTGATATATTGTGTAACCAGCATGTTTAACATGAAAGCAATAATTTACACTTCCCACTTTCAAACGCATCATGTCTGCGTTGTTAAAATTACTGCATGTGCAAAATTCCTCAGACCTCCCTACTTTGGGTCTGGAACATCAGCTGATTTGCTTTATACCAATAGCAGCAGTTGTGGAACTACAGGACCCAGAATACCACACAATAGTGCCATTTACCCAGAACACTTTCCCAATGGCACCTTGCTGGGATGTGTAGTGCCACAACAGCACATCATTGCTGTAAACATACAAACACTACATAATATCAATTAAACATTACAATGGTAAGTTGTAGGGGTACATTTGGTTTCACTTACCAGCTTGAGGTGGAGTTGAAGGGCTATTCGTGTCCGCAATATGTAGTCCTGGTAGGACCTTAGGGGGGATTATGCCACGAAGCTGGGTCTCATATGCATGAAAATGCACTTGCACCCTTGGCCCTTGGTCCTCCTCCTGTGCGGCTTGCTTCCTTTTGTTCGGTGGCCATCTTGGCTTTTAATTTGTGCTTAATATCATTAAATCTTTTCTTAATGTTGCGCACAGTGCGCTTGTGTGCACTCACAGCATTGACTGCTGTGGTAATATTTATGGCCTTTTTTCGCATGACACTGGTACGGTGGTGGAGGGGCCCCAACAGCCGGTCGTAAACTGGCAACATCGCAGTGACAAGGGCCACGTTGTTCTCGTAGAAGGAGCGGACCTTTCTCCCACTGGGAGTGCGGCCCGTCTCCTCAACATCACCTCCCTCCTCTGCGGCCATTTCAGCCTCCTCCTCAGGTGCCTCACTCTCCTCCTCCTCTGCTTCTCCCTCCACCTCTTCAAAATGCTCTGGCTGCAGAACCTCCTGGGACTGGGGGACAGTGAGTTCTGCATGTGAGGGGGCAAAACTTGCCCCAGCAGCAGCCTCCTCCATGTGGGAGTGAGACTCCACCTGCATCCTCCCTGCCACAAACTGCGCTGGCAGCATGCTGGCTCTTCCTCTGCTGCCTCTTCCTCTGTTGCTTGCCACACTGCTAGCTGTGTGTGGGACACTGCTGCCTCTCCCTCCAGGACCAGAGAGTGGCCCTCTCATGCTTCTCCATCTGCCTTCTCTGCCACTGGTGCCTCTGACTCCTGCACCTACTCTGCTTACTGCTCTCCTCTCCATCTTGCTCTCCTTACTACCTATCAAAGGACAAAATGGCCCCAGTGCCCCTTTATATAGGGTGTGTGATGCTTAATGTAGGGGACTTTGGTGGGCCAATAGGTCAGGGGGTTGTATGTAGTGCAAAGGCACTGTTGTAAATCGCATTCCAGTTGGTGTATAAATCGCACATGACCAGCTCCGCAAATCACACTTTTACGGGTCATAAATTCGGCGATAAAGTGCGATTTGGTGCGATTTCGGAATGTGCAATAAAATCGCATTCCATTAAATGTCACCCTATATTCAAAGTTTCACATCACCAACACTCACATCTCCTTTAAATGTATTTACTAATAAATGTAAAAAGATATTGTCCCTCCTGAAAATGAATATATAAAACCAAAATTTTTGTATTGGGATTTGTTCCCTTGCAATACCCCAAAAATATGGGTCACACTTCACAACTTGGTTAAAAGATTTTCCTAATGAAACCTTAGTACCAAATTTGAGCACACAAATAGGAAAAGTTTTGAAAACTTTGCCCTCTGCAATGTTGCAAGATGTTCACTTTCGCATGGTTCACAGGGCATATATTTCACAAGGACGACGTAGACATATGGTTCCAGAAGAAAAGGGCATATGCCCTAAATGTAAAACACAAAATCACTTTTTAAACACAATTTCTGGGACTGTATCAAAATTAGACGTTACTGATATAAAGTGGTACATTTTATTAAATACACATTTGGAATACATATAAATCTTGAGCCTAAAGCTCTTTTATGGACAGATTTTACTGAGTGGAGAGTAAGTCAGGATGATAGGAACCTGGTACCAATATTAACAATAATAGTGACCACTGAGGCCAGTCGCACTAACATCAGTGGTCATGAAGGCATTCGAAAGACTGGTATTGAACCATCTGAGGGAGGTGACAAAAACCCATCTCGACCCCCTGCAGTTCACCTACCGAGCAAACAGAAGTGTTGAGGATGCAGTTAACCTAGGGCTGCATTATATCCTGGAACACCTGGATCATCCAGGCACCTAAGCGAGAGTCCTATTCATTGACTTCAGCTCTGCATTTAACACATTTGCCCCCGCTATCCTAAAGCCCAAACTTCTCTCCCTAGGAGTTCCAGAATCTACTTGCTCCTGGATTGTGGACTTCCTGAAGGCAAGGAAACAGGTGGTGAAAGCTGAAGCCTTCACATCCGCCATTCGTACGATGAGCACTGGTGCTCCCCAGGGATGTGTCCTTTCCACCCTGCTCTTCTACCTCTAAAATAACGACTGCATCTCGAGTGACCAGTCAGTGAAAATCATAAAGTTTGCTGTTGACACCACCATCATTGGCCTAATCAAGGAGGCAGATGAGTCTGCATACAGAAGGGAAGTGGACCTACTTTCACAGTGTTGCAGCAGAAACAACCATGACCTAAACCCCATCAAAACAGTCGAGATGATAGTAGACTTCAGGAGACAACCAAATGTCAAGGTCCCACTGGTAATTTTCAACAGAGTGGTGTCATGGGTAGAGACCTTCAAATTCCTTGGGAGAAAAATCTCTTACAACCTCAGATGGAAGCCCAACATAACTTCCACTGTCAAAAAGGCCCAACAGCGGCTGTTCTTTCTGAGGCAACTGAAAAAATTCAACATTCCGCACGAGCTGCTGCAGCTCTTTTACGCTGTTATTGTGGAGTCCGTTGTATCTGGTATTGAGGGGCCAATGAATCTGACAAACAAAGCCTGCAGCATGTAAGATCAGAAGATTTAGCAAAAGATCCATGGGAGTGAGCACCAGACTGAAATCGGACGATTTTCGGTGAACATAGGACGATATATTGTCCGATTTATCGGAAATCGGGCAAAAAAATTGTTCTAGTGTGTGGGCACCTTAAGTCCCTGCAGAGCTGCCGCTCCCCTGGCTCTCCGGCTACCTGGACCTGAGCCTGTACAGCAAGGTAGGCAGCTGCTACTGCTCATACGGGGCTTAGCCAGCGTCCCCACCATCCCCTGCCAGAACACCTCCACTTATCCGGGGCACCATTCAGCCCCAGGAGTGCTCCTTGCTGCTGGATGAGTGGGGGCTGCACGGCTTCCAGCTCGGAATCTGGGCACAAGGGATCACAGGCGTCACAAGGGCACAAAGGGTCACAGGCTACACTAGGGCACAAGGGGTCACAGGCGACACTAGGGCACACAACAGAGCATTGGCTATAGATAGGATGCAAGAGAGCATGTACTACACACAAGTGTGTGGGTAACAGTAGAACACAATAGGGCACAGGTGACATAAAGGGACATGGGCAACACTAGTACACAAGAGGGCAAGGGTGAGTAAGCCACTAGAGGGCATGGGTGAGAGTAATCCGCAAGAGGGCACAGGGAACACTAGGATGCAGAAGGCAAAGGGTGACAGTAGGATGCAAGAGGGCATGCGGTAGCCCAGAGACCTGGGTTTAAAACATTGGGCAGCATTGCATTCCCTAGAAACCTATGAGAGATGCTGCTGGCGCCAGGTCTGAGATTCCTGCTGTGGTCGCTCCTGATACATTTGAGTGATACTTAATATTTGAGGCTAACCCATTTTTGGGGCAAATATTATATGATAAATGGGCCCACTTTTTGTACCATTTGAGGCGTTGTGCGCTCCCGTGCATCACACAGTACAAAAAGTATGTGCAGCATGCTGTAGCACATTGCACCGTGTATGGACACACTTATACCCCTTTTACAACAAAAATCCCGGATCCAACCGGGCATTTGGAAGAAGAATCCAACCCGGGTCGGATCCAGGATTTTCTTCATTTACACAGTGGTGCCCACCCGCAGTGTAGACGGAGGCGGCGCTTGGAGATGACATCTCCAAGCGCCAGGACCGCGGTGATCCCCGCCGGATACACCGATTGCTGTGCTACCCCCAGCCTCAGTCCGGGAGGTGAATGGATGCCGCACACAGGCATCCATTCACCTCTTCCGCTGCTGTCTGCAGAGTATAGCAGACAGCAGCGCAGGCTGTGTCCCCCCCTCCCATCCAACCTGCGGACGCTTCGGTTGGACTTCCCCCATTCATGTAAATGGGAGCCGGGTCATCCCAGCGTACCCATTTACACCGCCCTGTACCCAGGTCCTAGCCATGTTCTACCCAGGTCAGGACCTGGGTAGAAGTCCTCTGTAAAGGGACACAGCGTGACAGATTTACACCGGGTCTGACCCGCTGAAGACCCAGAGTTTTGAGGCGGTGTAAAAGGGGTATTAGTTTGTGTGGCTCCTACAATTTCATCCTGGCTCCTAGATTTTAAAAAATGTGTCAAGCCCTGATGTATGGTGTATTGCAGTGGCTCCCAAAATGTGTGCCTAGGAACCCTGGGGAGCCTCGGGTTGGTGGACCAGGATCAATTCATATTTATTATGGTCAATGTTCTGTACCAGGCAAAACCAGTGCTTGTAAAAAGGAGATTCAACCTAGGTTGAAAAAATTGAGCGCTAATACCAAAGCTGTTTTCTTAAAGCGGCTGCTTATATAAGGGGAAGGTCGAACCCTTAGAACAGGCTTTCCCAACCACAGCCCTCAAGGCACACCAACAGTGCAGGTTTTAGGCTGGTTTCACACACTCCGGCTCCTGCCGGACGGTGAAATCCCGCATGGCCAGGGAGCCGTGCCACAAACATTAGTTGTGAATAAACACTATTGTGTCCATTCACACGGGACGGCCACGGCCCGGCCGCACGGCTGCAGCCGGATCCCGCCACTTGAAGGGACGGCTGCCGGGCTGTGGCCATCCCCTCCATGATAAACTATTGTGTGCTGCACGGCTCCCTGGCCGTACGGGTTTTCGCCGTCCGGCAGGAGCCGGAATGATATCAAGGCTTCAACACAGATGGTTTAATCAGAATCACTCAGGTACTAATTAAGTCACCTGTGCTCAAGCATGGATATCACTAAAACCTGCACTGTTGGTGTGCCTTGAGGACCGTGGTTGGGAAAGCCTGCCTTAGAAGATGCAAAGGAAAAAAGTATGGTTTAAGAAGCGCTGACAGTGAAAGACACTACAAATTTATAATAAAACAATGTATTACACAATTAAAAATATATTATATAAATACATTTATAACAGCTTGAATAAGGAGGCAAAATATGGGCAAGTGCTGGTTGGACCAATTGGTGGGGGGGAACCAAAGTATATGACCTTCACTGATCCGTAGAAATGAGTCCCGATGGGTTACAGTCCATTTGAAAGTTTGTTCCGGGTGTCGCTGGAGGGATCGGTCCTAAAAGATGTTGATAATAGGACCAATCTTAAACCTCAACCAGAGTGCGATGAATTGACCCAATGGTGGTGGTCTGTAGCTTCCAAAACGGGTATGGTGAATAAACCAAAGTGATCAGATGTTTGTGACACTAACCCAGTGGTTCCCAAACTTTTTTGAATCACGGCACCCTAGAGCATCAAAATGTTTTCAAGGCACCCCTAGGCCAAATGTTGAGAAATTGAG
Organism: Crinia signifera; assembly: GCF_055691185.1. Classification (NCBI taxonomy): domain Eukaryota; kingdom Metazoa; phylum Chordata; class Amphibia; order Anura; family Myobatrachidae; genus Crinia; species Crinia signifera. The sequence continues at coordinate 69,700,029 of NC_139224.1, forward strand.
AAATGTAGAAAACAAATATTAAATTAAGTACAGTGTGTATATGTCAGTTATGTGGTGAGGGACAGGATTTGCTCCTGTTTGTCCACATATATTATGATTGGCAGCCACCAACACTAGTTTTGCCTGTTACATTGACCATTAATAATATGAATTGATCCTGGTCCACCAACCCAAGGCACCCCTGCAAGTGTCCTGAGGCACCCCAGGGAGCCTAGGCACACAGTTTTGGAACCACTGTATTAGCCTGTTGCTACTGTTAAAAATCAAGTTAAAAATGTTACTTCCTCATCTTTGCGGCCACCTCTTACGCTACGGAACTTACATAGCATACAGCGAGCCGCGAGGGTTATTTTCGGGGTCCATGCCACCATCTATTACCTTTAGTAATGTTGTGGTAAGCGAAGCACAGTGAGCCACCTAGCCCAAAACATGGTGGAGCAATCGTGAGGGGACAGTCGCGATTCACGTAGCGGCTAACGTAACTGGCGTAAGCAGTGGCTGTAAAGATGAGGACGTACCTTAAAAATAGCAGGGTACTTGTGTATTTTGGCGGCGCCCGATTTCAGCATTGTGCGATAAACGCATCGCATGCCATGTACCCGATGGCATGCGATGCGATTTTGACCCCCTATGCGATGAAAAATCGTATAAGCACCCTAAAGGGTGCTTTTGAGCACCCTAATGGGTGCTTATAATGTTAAATGCACCCCACCCCACGGGGCGGCGGTTACGCGTCCTACGACCTTTTCATACCCCCACTATCCACGTCAGCGTGGAGTTGAGAATAGAAAGTGCCTGAAGCGTGGCGAGCGGACGCGGATACCTTCACAGGTATCCGCGTCCCCTGGCGGGCTTCACAGGTGTCCGCGTCCCCTCGCGTGGCTCGCCACGCGGACACCTGTGAAGCCCGCCAGGGGACGCGGATACCTTTGAAGGTATCCGCGTCCCCTCGCCACACTTTCTATTCTCAACTCCACGCCGACGTGGATAGTGGGGTATGAAAAGGTCGTAGGACGTGTAACGCTGCGCTAGCCACGCTTCGGGTTCACGTTTATAGTGGGGGGGGGGGGGGGGTGGCGTGGGGGTGCATTTAACATTGTAAGCACCCATTAGGGTGCTTAACATTGTATAAGCACCCATTAGGGTGCTTATACAATGTTTAATCACATCGCATCGTATGGCATTGTATGCCATGTACAATGGCATACAATTTGAAAATTGTATGCCATCGCACACTATCGCGTCGTTATGGTATGTGATGGGCGCCGCCAAAATACACAAGTACCAATAGCAGGTTTTACCACATAACATGAATAATTTATCCAATGTGTGTGTGTGTAAACTCTAAGCCACCAATAAGATTAATTTAATAGAAGGATTATTTATCATTTCAGAAGTTTATTAGTGTATTATATGCATAAGCAGGCAGTTTATTAGAAAATATCTAGAAACATTAGTTAACATCGGCTTCAGAGTACCAATGTTTAGGTATATATGATGTTTTGATGTTGAAAAACATCATTCAATTGATGTTTTCTTTCGATATCCCATCCCTAGTTAGTGTAACAAGGTGCCCGCCCCGCAGTCACAGACAGTGACCACCCTATCCCCTCCCCCCAATCAGGCCTGACCAATCTCCACGGCAACGAGGCCCCGCTCTCCCGCAATCAGTCTTGCCGCTCAGACTCCGCTTTACTCCCGTCAGTTTCTCCCAGCTCTGTACCACACGATGAGGACAAGCACCGCTTCTGGTGCTCCGACCCTTCAATCCCACCGTCACCTCCCCTCCTTACTGCAGCAGCGCCACGGCCTCTCACGATCATTATACCGGCCAAGTCCAGCGCGCCCGCCCCCAAAGCCGCCCAGCGCCTGACGTCAGAAGACCCAGCACCGCCCCCAAACCCGCCAGCGCCTGACGTATGAAGGTCCTTAGGACGAAGGGGAACTAGGCTAGCCTATACCGTCGTTTAACGTGTTTGCGTTAAGGCTTTTGAATACTATAGAGGGAAGGGAATAAGAAATACTTTGGTTTAGAGAATTGAGTGAACATGGCGACCCTCAGGCCGTTTGACAAGCTCCCCACGCCCGGTATTGCCACTATCCTGGTGAGTCGGTCTTATTGCTTTGTGTTACTACTCGTGACGCTGTTTTAAAAGTTTTTCTCACATAATGCAATACTTCGGGGTATGGGTGAAAACCGGACCAGGACAAAACCCCCGGACCAGACATTAAACTCTGCATTTTGGAGCTTGTAGAGTCCGGTCCGGGGGGTGTCCTGTCCGGGGGGGGCTGCCTGTCACACCTGTCACCAGGGAGAGGAGGAGGGCTAGAATAAAGGGTATGGGTGAAAATCGGACCAACACAAAACCGCCGGACCGGACATCAAACTCTGCATTTTGTAGCTTGTAGCCTCCGGTCCGGGGGGGTGTCCTGTCGGGGGGGGGGGGGCTGCCTGTCACACCTGTCACACCTGTCACACCTGTCACCAGGTAGAGGAGGGGGTGTAGAATAAAGCCTCCCTGAATGGTCCGGGCATGTAGCAAAAACCGGACGGTCCGGACCAGCCGGGGAGGCTGTAATCTCCGCTCCCCCATGTCCCTGGTGATAGCTATCACAGGGACCCCCCCGGACAAGACACCCCTGGACAGGACACCCCCCCGGACCGGTCCCTACAAGCTCCGGAATGCAGATTTTGATGTCCTGTCCGGCAGTCCGGGGTTTAGTCCGGTCCGGTTTTTACATAGTCCCTAGAATAAAGTCTCCCTGAATGGTCCGGGCATGTAGCAAAAACCGGACGGTCCGGATCACACGGGGAGGCTGTAATCTCCCCTCCCCCATGTCCCTGGTGATAGCTATCACAGGAACCCCCCCGGACAGGACACCCCCCCCCCGGACCGGACCCTATAAGCTCCGGACTGCAGATTTTGATGTCCTGTCTGGCGGTCCGGAGTGTAGTCCGGTCCGGTTTTTACATAGTCCCAATACTTCGTTCTACAAAAGTTGTTCATGCTTTGAAAATAGCCATAGCAACTGTAATCGCTAGTATTTCAACGGGGATAGTCGTTGGTTCTGTGTACACAAAAGTATGTTTTTGGTTGTTGTATTGTGAAAATTGGTGAAATATTCTAAAATATGTTTTTTTTTTATTACTCCCTGTACGCACGGGGTGATATGGTTGCTGAGTCATATTTTAGTATGTACAGGGCGATAAATCACTAGGAGCGCACTCCCGCAGCCAGCCCAAATGAGACCGTGCGTTATGGTCGCTGAGCAATTGCTCAGCAATAACAAGCCAAAATTGTTCGGTGACCATATTGTACACCCCTTTTACACAACTAAATAATAAAAAAAAAATGACAAACTTATGGTGTGTACACACGGGGCGATATGATTGCTGATATATTGCAAGCAATCATATTGCTCAGTGTCTCCTTTTCATCAGCGATAAAAAGGAGACACTGCTGCTGTCATGGGGGAAGCTTTGATGTCCCACGGGTGGTAGGGGGTATTATATCAACCGCTCAGCATGTAGGGCCTGGATCAGTAATTTCCACTAATTACCCCTTTACTGCACAGATGGTGGGAGAAGGGGGCATTGGGCTGAATGAAGGTGCCCTGATACATAACTTCCAGGGTGGTAGAGGATGTTTAATACGCAGAGGAGGGGTGTATACAGGTTGAGTATCCCGTATCCGTTATCCGAATTATTCCGAAAACCATACATTCCAGAAAGTGAAAAAAAAAATGATATGATATGTAACTGGCACTATATATCAATATCTGAGATAGTACACAAATTTTGTTTCATGTTTTGAAACCTTGTTTTTTGAACAAATAAAATATATTTGTGTGTATTTTATGTGGTAATAAAATATATTTGTGTGTATTTTATGTGTTTATACAGCATACATGCAAGATACTTCAAAATACATAATTGAAATATTAAAATATTCCGAAATACGGAATAATCCGTTATCCAAAATTCTCCTGGTCCCGAGCATTTTGGATACGGGATACTCAACCTGTACTGGAGTGGGCTTATTATTCACAATTTTCTGGTGGGAGGACAGCTTGCTTGACTGCAGATATCTCCAGTTCCCAGAAATAGATTTCTTAGATTTTAATGGCATTAAAAACTAGAGAATCCCACCTACCAAATGGTACTGGGGACTAGGGGATCAGAGTTCAAGAGGCAGAGCAATCTACCAACGAGAATATAAAACGACATACCGGGTGTGTGGAGCTGGAGCAGTAACCAGCTGCTGGAAGGCTGATGTCTCTGGTTCTGGGAACAGGAGAGACAAGCTACTAATGTCCATCAAAGGGGAAGAGTCCTAGCTTTTGGAATCTACCTTAGAAAAACTCTAAAGCTGCCCATACACGCTGCTTTGTGGGCGTGCTGTACTAGCACAGATCACATTGCATTGCATTGCATGTTCATCCGTTGTGCATGCAATTTGATGCAATTTGATGAAAACTAAGTACAAAAAGTATGTGCTTGCACATACTTTTTGTACTTAGGTTTCATCAAATTGCATCAAATTGCATGCACAACGGATGAACATGCAATGCAATGCAATGTGATCTGTGCTAGTACAGCACGGAAAGCACGCCCACATAGCAGCGTGTATGGGCTGCTTAAGTCAGACAGAACCTGAAATATCTGACTGGGAAGAGCAATCAACAGGCTTGGATGTGGACCAGTGCTTTGAAGTCAGATATCTCCGGTTTCCAAGGGCCGATTTTTTTTTTTTTTTTTTATAATTCTTGTACTAATGGAAAGAGGGGACCCTCAGCTATCAGCCTAGGGCCCTTAGACTCCTGGGGGGGTTTCTGGGTACTCAGAAACCCCCCCTGCGTGCGCTACTGGGGGGGGCGGGGAGGGAGCAGCAGATGCTGCTGCTGTCACCGCGAAGGGGGGGGGGGGGAGACATCACCCTGTACTCACCCCGCCCCCTGCCAGTCGGAGGCAGCCGCACAGCCAGGTAAGCGGCGCTGCAGCTTCTGGATTGTGACGGGGAAGGCGGGGCAGCGCTGATCTACATCGGGGGATGGGTGTCTGTCTGCCGCTGACCTCCTGCTCGGCATCGGGGGAAGCTGCTGGGCGATCACTAGGGAGTACACACGGGAGCGAGCAGCTGGCGTTTTTTCGCCAGCAGTACTCCAAATCACTGGCAATATGGACGCTCAGCGACCATATTGCCGCCGAGTTCAGCCAGTATCGCCCCCGTGTGTACGCACCATAAAAGTGTTGATCGTTTTTTGAAAGATTATGTGGTTTCTACCTGTTTTGCGGGCATGGGTAAAAACCGGACCCAGACAAGACCCCAGAATGCCCTATCCAAGGGTGTCCTGTCCAGGGGGGCTTCCTGTGACAGCTGTCACCAGGGAGAGGAGGAGGGGGGAGAATAAAGCTTCCCTGTATGGCCCCGGCATGTAGCAAAAACCGGATCCGCCCTCCGGACCACATGGGGAAGCTGTAATCTCCCCTTCTCCAAAGCTATCACAGGCATCACCCTGGACAAGACACCGGGTCCGCACCTATGTAAAAACCGGACCAGGATTTAACATTCAATATGAATGTGTTTATACATAGCTTTGATTGTCTAAATATAGCCCCATACACACACACAAGGCGCCACTGGCCGCCGCAGATTCAGTTAATAATATTGGCCATGAGTGACTAATATTAAGTGTACACACTAAATTATAATGTTCAGCTCTAAACGCTGCCTCCTCCCCTACCCACAATGACGCGCCGAGTCCCCGCTGCACCCCCTGAAGATGTCAGCGAACCAGCATTATTGCTGTGGGGATGTGAACATCCCAAAATGAAGATTCGCACCGGGACTGACCTGTTTTAATGTCCCTGTGTGAACCTTCATTTTGTGAAGTGAAATAATGAACAAGGCCCTTTTTCATCCTGGGTTTTTCATTCATTATGCCACCATCACTTCCTCACTATCTACAATTGGTCCTTCCTCTCTGCAGCTTATTTATGTATAATGACTACCAGTGCAGAAAGGTTTATCAACCATGACCTGAAATGCTCTGTACTGTGTAAAACTGGGTACACACTACTAAGCAATGTTTGTAAATGACATGCAAGATAACGCAAATTATATTATATCATCCCCCCGGCATCTGAAAATGGAGTCAAATCTTTAAATATCGTCTACAACTGCATGTTCAGTGCGGCGGGGGGGGGGGGGGGCAGTTGACGTCAATGAACGATATATCGATAGTGTGTTTGCCCTATATAGTTTGTGTAGGAGCACTGCCGATATACCTCCCAACATGACACTCTCCAGGAGGGACACAATGCTCTGTTTCTGGAGTTCCCTCTTAATTTATGATTGTTTTCACCTGTTTTGAACAGGTTGGGGGAAATTTACTAAGATTATTCTACTTCACATGCAATGTTGCTATGGGCAACCAATCAGAATCTACTTCTTATTTATTTAGCACACTCTAGAATAGGGCTGGGCAATTGCGGCCCTCCAGATGTTGATGAACTACACATCCCAGGATGCTTTGCATTAGTTTTGCTATGTGACCATGCTGAAACTGATGCAAGGCATGCTGGGATGTGTAGTTCAAAGGTAGAGATTACTGACTTCCACAGCGCACACACAAATTCAGCCCAGGGCTACACCAATAAAGCTTCCACCACAGGTAGCTTAGACAATAGAATACAAATGGAAAGATATGGCGAAAATCAATGACAACTTACACAATTTGGATAAATTGGCAGTCACAATATCTATAAAGAGAAAAAAACCATAGTGCAGCAATGTCTGTATTGATTGCTTCTCGGAAAAGTTTATAAAATATAAAACATAAAAAGATGTATAAATACCAAGTCTTCTAAAAAACATCTTTATAAATATAAAATATTCTCCAAACATTTAAACAGAAATAGTGCACCGTACCCAAATGTTTTTTTAAAAGAAAAACACACACTACTATGGGGGCATTTTTGGAAGACTGGAAAAATTCAAAGGAACCACTTTAATTCGAACTCGCCGTTCAGACCTTTTGGGACCAGAGTTTTAAGTTTATGGATCCACTGCATCTCTGTTTTGGCTAGGCGTACGTCTATATCATTGCAGCGCCAGTTCTGGTTGATCTGTTGTATTCCCCAGAATGTTTTAATTTGATGGGGGTCTGAATGGTGCACTTTCTTAAAATGGGATGATAACGTGTGACTGTCAAGCCCCTTTTTGATGTTATAAACGTGCTCAGACAGTCTTGTCTTTAAACACCTCGTGGTCTTGCCCACATAAACTAGGCCGCAATTACATTCTATGGCATAGACCACATTACGTGTGTTACACGTCATAAAATCTTTTAATGGATATTTAGTACCATTCACCAGGAATTCTTTGATTTTACTAGGGCCTTTTGTTACTTGACACATTCTACATATGCCGCAACGATGAAATCCCTGGCTACGAATACTGCTCCTTTTAGAGACGTCTAAGGCACTTCTGACTATAGTGTCCTTGATTGTTTTAGAACGTCTATAGATAAAACGAGGGGCAGAAGGGAGTTGTGGACCTAGGATAGGGTCCTTTAATAGAATCTTCAAGTTTTTCCTGAAAATGCCCTCCACTTCCCTATGTTGACAATGATATTGGCTTATAAAGGACCATTGCACCCCATCATCATCTATGGGCTCCTATTTTAAATTTTATTAGAAATTTTATTAAAGATTGACAGCACCTGTTCACTCTTTATAATCTTCATTATAGTAAAATAAATATCAGTAAAATAGGAGCCCATAGATATCATAAGAAACAGGATAAGACTAGAATGAGAAATGGAATGATGTATAATCATAGAAAATAATGAACCACTTTCCGGACAATGCAGAAGTCTGATGACAGAGTATCCCAGAAAACGGGGATCCACAATATGGAGGAGAGGAATCCTAAGAACAAACAAAAAATTACATACTGTATATCTTAATAAAAAATCAGACGATTATGAATCATGCTTGAGGCAGGGTTGGGGCTTGATATAGGTACAAATTCCTGGACTTCCTGGTTTCAGCAGGGAAAGCCGATGATTGGCCGCACTCTCCCAGCTGACATGACACGTGACCGCCCACCTGACCAGAGGTGCCGGATCACGTGATAATGATGTAATAGCTGGCAGACGCCGAATGATGACACGGCACTACATAGAAAGCAAGCGCCGATCACATGATACACTACACAGCCCTCTGGGAGGGCGGGCACACAATGATTGACAAATGATGTCAGAACTGAGTAAAGCAATGATAGGCTGAACTACTCATTCCAGGAATGAGAAGGACACTCTATAGGGCGATCTCCATGTCAATCAACTGGCAGAGATACCTGACATCATCAGAATGACATGTGACTGTAAAATGCAATTTTGATTCGTGATCCAATACCCATAAATATGAGGTGGTGAAGACACTCTGGTTGGCCTTGAGAAAGCTGGGTAACCAGTGAAACACGTGTCGGTTAAATGTCAACTGAAATGTCTGTCAGCTAAATGTTGATTGTGTGTCGGCATAGGAGAAAAATAGCATAAAATTTCCAAAGTGAAATATTGATTTTTTTTCCAGCAGAAGGCAGCAAATACTCACAAATAGGAGTTATGTTATGTTGGATATGAGATGCTGTTCATGTTAGGAGATCTATAGGAGTTGAAACGCCTTTTTTGCCACCTAGCATAAAATATATGGCAGGTGATATTTAAGTGTTTTGGGTCTTCCTGCTACAATAACAACAGGAATACCCAATAGACAGCAAAGCCCCTATGTATATTTTATGAAGTGTGAGACACACAGGAATATACTATAGATGGTGTGATACACACAGGAACAAGCATATTTGATAGGTGGCAGTTAAGCCATATGCTTGCCTCATGCACAGTATATGGTGTGGTCTGAAACACAATTTTAATTGGACCAATTGAACACTGACACATGTCCCACTAAGTACTGGATATTCTGCCCCTGATAGGTGGGGATAATAACAGAATATCAGGGCTGTGTAACAAACTCCATAGTATCTCATGTGGAAACTACTAGCCCGGATTCATTATATAATAATAAAGATATAATCCAGGGCTGGTAAACCCTCCATTACCGACACCAATCTATGCTGAATAAATTAGACATTTTTCAGAGTGACATTAATATTTTAATACACAATTTTCTTTCTTTATTATCACCTTGATACACAATCTGTGTATGTACGTCTATATGTTTATTTTTTAATTCTTATAAATTTCACTGTTACCTCCCATAAAAAATGTATAAAGGGAGTCTTAGAATATTGAACATTAAAAGTTAAATTTTAAAGAAACCTCTTCTTGTGCGTTCCCGAAAACAGTCCCTTTGCTCTTTTTGTATATTCTATAATAACCTCTGACTGTTGGAAACAGCACCCCCACAAATAACAAAAGATATATTCTGGGGATATAAAACCTTCCTAGGTACCTTAAAAATATTAGTGTGCAGGTGTAAACTTGGCTCCCCAAAGGAGCTAATATCTCAATTAATTATGATAAGATTGAATTTGTTCTGTTTTAATGTATGTATACTTTTTTTGTATTTATTGATATAGTGGCGATATTATGAATCATGTGATCTCTATGTAAGTAGACTATCTAACATAAATTCAAGATCATTGTATACTTATACTTGTAATCATTTATCTTTGCCCCTTCATATGTGCGCTTTACTTGTCTTTTTGCTGCAGGTTTTCCGTATTATTCCAAGGCTCTGAGCCTGTAGATTGTATGAAAACATTGATAAGATGCGTTGTATTTTCTGTATATTTTAATGTTTTTCATGTTTTTTTATGTTTTTTGTAGTGCTATTTTTTTACAGCATTTTTTTTGACGTGTATGTCAATATTTTTAATTGCATGTATGTGCCATGGCAAGATTGCAAATTATTTACCATCAATTGCCCAGTCGATTCCTTTACTAATTCCGGTCTGATATAAACTAGACCTTAAAGGTATAGCACTGAATAGAACTAACCGGAAAAAATAGGGGGATTTATTCCCTAAGTGCGGCTGGTGCCTAATGACAGCTTGCAATATAAATACCTTTGGAGCAGACGTACTAGCCACGCCCTCTGACGAAGTCTTGTGATGAAACGTGTCAGGGCGTGGCTTACGTCGCTCCCTCTGCTGCCTTCCATACGTGTCTCCCAACTGTGGTTCCTTGTCTCCCGTCCAGCAATTCAGCTTGTCTGGGCCGTCTGAGAGAAACAAGCGGGTCCACCGATGGTATATGTGAGCAGTCTTGCCAGTGGCTATTTTATACTTCAAACCGTGTGGTAATCAGCCCACAGAGTGCTTTTATTGGGTACGAGGCTTGATCTTTGTGTACCGTGGATATCTTATGCATTCCTCATTAAACTCCTCTTAATGCCCTATGAAGCTCTCTTTTCCTTCCATGTTCTACTATATATATATATATATATTAGAAGGGAGTTCAGAGTGCGCCTCAAATTACAATCACAAATAATACTTCAATGAGTTACAATAAAATGTTTTTAAAAAAACAACTTTTATTCAAAAGTGTCTTCTGCAAGATGTCGGTAGCCCAACGCGTTTCGTCAAAAACTTGACTTCTCAGGGGCATTATAGCAGATTTGTACAGACAGATTTCACACCCTGATGATCAGGTATAGCAATAAATACTGGCTGTTCAGTGTATTCCAAGTCAGGTGAGTTGGTTTTAGGGAGAATTGATTACCCCAAGTTTCCACAAAACAGGGTAACAGAAAAATCAGGCAAGCAGGAGCTAAACCGGATGTGGATACCAGGATTCCAAAGTGCTGAAATATATACTCGAGTATAAGTCGACCCGAATATAAGCCGAGGCACCTAATTTTACCCCAAAAACCTGGGGAAAATCATTGACCCGAGTATAAGCCTAGGGGAGGCTCTGGTGACCCCTGGAAGGGTGGGAAGCTCAGGCTGCAGCTGTGTGGGGGGACCCAAGGGGCCACAGTACCCAGTAACTGCACAGTGAGGGACCACATGGAGGAAGAAGGCATCCAGGCAGGTGTGATAGCACGTCCAGCACTAGGGACAGAGGACCAGTACCCACTGAGGGTCCAGTATCAGGGACAGAGGAGAGGGTACCTTACACCTTGAGGGACTAGAGGGGGTACCCAGCACCAGGACTAGAGGCAGACAGTGAGGGAGCAGCACCACAGTAGACCTCTGGGGCACAGGGCAGGGAGCAGAGCGCAGCTGGGGACAGTAGGTGGGTCGGTCCCCTCCGTCTCCCTGACATAGGGATCAGCAGCACTAAGAGAACAGATTCAGGCAGCACCCACCTGGCACAGGAGACACCCGCTGACGGCCATGTCAGGACGGTGTGAAGCGCAGGTAGTCTGAGCCCCAGGAAGAGCAGGCCAATGAGAAGATGCTCCAGCATTTTTGTCACCCCGACCGAAGTGCTGCGGGAGGTGGGCGGAAGGGAGGCGGGCTCCCACGGAGGTTGCTGCTGGTCTGGGCTGTGTGCGGCCTGTTCTTAATAGTGGGCGTGCTGTTTTACGCGTCCCGGCTGTCGCACATCCCGGCCCGGCACTTCCGGCAGTGGCAGCTGCGTCCTCCCTTCTCCCTGTGTCCCTGCAAGGTAACCCTCACTCGAGTATAAGCCGAGGTGGGATTTTTCAGCACAAAAAAATGTGCTGAAAAACTCGGCTTATACTCGAGTATTTATATGTGTGTGTGTGTGTGTGTGTGTATGTATGTGTGTATGTATATGTATATATATATATATATATATATATATATGTGTGTGTGTGTGTGTGTATATATATATATATATATATATATATATATATATATATATATATATATATATATATATATTATCTATCTATCTATCCAGGATCCACACTCAGTGTGGAAGCAGAGCACTCTCCAAAATCACAAATCAGCCTTGTGATTTAGATAAAATGATAATTTAATCCAATAGGTGCAGTTAGGCAATATACTTAAGAGTATGTATGCTCCGACGTTTCGGTCCCAACATGGACCTTTATCAAGGAGCCTATGGCATACAAAGGTTACAGTCAGTAAATGCATGTATAAGCTGAAAAAAGAAAACATACATTTAAACTGGAAAAAATGACATAGTTACGTTTTGCATCAAACTAGCATTCAGTCGACGGCGTGGGTATCAGCCTGGTGCAGGATAGGGTCAGCAAGCTAATCCAACTGCCCTCCTGTCCGGCTATTTATACCTGAGTGTGGGGTTAAGTGCTGGAGAGCGCCACAGACACAGGTCTGTGTAGCGCTATACGACTTCCGGTAAAACCGGAAGTTCAGCGGCCGAGAGCCGGCCGCTGGAACGCACATTTGGAACGCACAGCTTCCGGGTTAGCCGGAGCTGTGCGTGATCACTGTTATTAGGGTTAATTGGGCATGGTTCACAGTAATGAGGTTTTAGGTGCTATTATTAATACAGGACAAGCCCTATGGAGTAACATGCTGATAATTAGACTATATTCATAAACCATGTAGCGCTGTCAGTAGCGCGAGGTATAAAGCCGGACCGATTAGCTGTATTTACCAGGGGTACAAGGGGTTAACGTGGTGACGTGATGAGGTGATGATTCAATTAATGTGTGTGATTATGTGATTAAAGGAAATAAATGATGGTGACAGCACAGTGGTAACGGTGCTCGCTAGGTACATGGACACAGATACATTCACACACACACATGCACAAACAAATGGATGTGCACATGAAGTGATGTGGATGCATATGTGCACATGTACTCGTGGGCCCGGGGGGTGCAGTGATTTATGAGGGTCGTAATATCAGGTGCTGGGGATAGATATTGGGGGTGTTTCATATTGGTGCAGTCATACCGGTGCTCGCTAGGTACATGGGGACAGATACACACATACACACGTGCACAAACACATAGATGTGCACATGAAGGTATGTGGGTGCATCCGTATGCCTGCACTCGTGGGCCCGGGGGGTGCTATGATATATGTAGCCACTGGGTGGTGGTGAGTGATATTAGGTGCTGGGGATGAATAATGGGGATTGTGTGTCTGAGTTGAAGTCAGAATAAGGGTGCATAAGGTGCTTTGTAATCGTGGGGTGTTGCGTTCCTTAAGGTAGCTATATTAATATTTTCATTTTTTAGATAGGTAGGCTATAGGTCCTAATGTATCATTTGGTCGTACACAACAAGGGGGGATAATCAATGTAGAGACTGCAGTGAAACAAAATACAGAAACCAAAATATCAAAAACAACAGCAGAAAAGCAAAAAAGCAAAAAAAGAAGGGAAAGGCATGTGCATAGATTATTTGACAAACAACTGCTCAAGTACAGGTAAATTCAGGTATTATTCATCTTAAGAATATGGAAAGGGGATTTTTTTCGTTGAGTCCCTTGGGAGCTAAGGTGTCCAACCTGTGGATCCACCTGCTTTCCAATTTTCTCAGGATCAATCCTCGGTCTCCTCCACGGGGGGGGGGTGGGGGTACCCAGTCAATGATGCGGCAGCGTAAACTTGAGTTCTGGTGTCCTGCAGACAGAAAGTGGCGTGGTATAGTTAGTTCGGCTTTTTTGAGTTCAAGTGCGGCCCTGATGGAGTTGCGATGATTCGCCATTCTCTCCCGGAATTTTCTGGTTGTCATGCCTACGTAGGCTAGGCCGCAAGGACAGTTTAAAAAGGTAAATTACGTGATCCATGTTACAGTGGAGACGGTATTTAATTTTTATTGGTCGACCGGTTTGGGGATGTGGGAAGGTTGGGCCTGGTGTGAGACTGTTGCAGGTTGTACAGCCGGTGCATCGGAAGCAGCCCGGTCTTTTTGAGTATAACCAGGTAGTATTGGTGTCAGTCTGGGGGCTCATAGTGGGACGCATGAGAAGCTCCTTCAAGTTTGGTCCCTTCTTGAAGGCCACCATGGAGGGCCCAAAGTTATGCATCTTAAGGGTGTGGTCTGAAGCCACAATAGGCCAGTGCTTTCTGAGGCTCTGTTGAATTGTAGCAGAGGCATGGTCATATTTATTTACAAAGACCATCCTTTTGGGTTTGGGCGTCTGTGTGGTCATTCGGGGTTCGCTCATATTATTTCTGGCCTTGATCAGGCAGCGGTCGAGTATAGTTCTTGAGTATCCTCGTTGCTTGAATCTTTCAGTCATTTCGTTCAGTTGGGGCTCCATGTTGGTGATGTCTGTATTGTTCCGCATGACTCGCATGTATTGCGAAATCAGGAGGTGTTCTTTTAAAGCTGGTGGATGCTGGCTTGAAGTGTGGAGAAGCGTATTTCGGTCTGTGTCCTTACGGTAAAGACTTGTTTGTAACCTGCCATCAATTATTTGAACCTTAATGTCGAGAAAATTAATCGATTCACCATCGATGAGGTGTGTGAATTTTATGGGGTGGTCTTTGGAATTCATGGATTTGACCATGTCGGAGAATTCATCTGTTGTGCCTGCCCATAGCAGGAAGACGTCATCTATAAATCTCCTGTAGAATCTGATCTGTTCACGATATTGAGGTAAGATGTGTTCATTCTCGTAATCGAGCATATACAAGCCTGCATATGAGGGTGCTAGGTTCGACCCCATTGCGGTGCCGGACACCTGGATATCAATGATGCGCTTAAACTCTGGTATGGGGTTGTGTTGTACTAATTTGTACGTGTTGGTGTCCCCTAGTTGACGGACCACTTCAGAGTGGTAGTCAGACCAATTTTGTACTACCACCGCACCCCCTTTGTCCGCTGGACGTATTACTAGGTTGGGGTTACCTTTAAGCTCTTTGAGGGCTGCCCGTTCACCTTTAGTGAGGTTGTCGTATTTAGGTTTGGCTGGGGCTTTTTGTATGTCCTTCTCAACCAGTCTGGTGAAGGTCTTTATGCTCGGGTTATGGGACATGGGATCAAACACAGAGGGTCTGTGGAATTTCGATCTCAGTTCTTCAGTCCGGGCGTCAGCAAATTGTTCATGGAGTCGGAGCTTACGGCTGAATTTGTAGATGTCTAGAGCCGTGTCAAAGGTGTCATGGGGATGGGTGGGGACAAACGAGAGTCCCTTGGCTAGGAGAGTGGTCATGTCTGGGGTCAATGTGCTGTCGGAAAGATTGAATACTAGGTTTGCACCTGTTTCCGTGTCCTTTTCCCGGAAACGACCACAGCGGGGGTGTGGTCGTTGCCCCTTCCTCGGGGTGGTCTGGGTGGCTTCACGGAACCACTTGGGCCTGGGCCTAAAAAATCAGATTGGGGTTCTGATAGTTCGTTCTCTGAGGCCGAAGTTGATGACCCAGTGTTGAACTGGTATGGGTTTCTCTGGCGCCTTGGGCGGTATGGGCGTTGTGGTCGGGTATTCCCTGAGTCGCCCGCTAGCCACCGGTATACAGTGTGGTTGTTGTAGTCTGATGTGACTACTGAGAGCTTATTGCGCTTAAAAGAGATGAGGTCCTCAACTCAGACACACAATCCCCATTATTCATCCCCAGCACCTAATATCACTCACCACCACCCAGTGGCTACATATATCATAGCACCCCCCGGGCCCACGAGTGCAGGCATACGGATGCACCCACATACCTTCATGTGCACATCTATGTGTTTGTGCACGTGTGTATCTGTCCCCATGTACCTAGCGAGCACCGGTATGACTGCACCAATATGAAACACCCCCAATATCTATCCCCAGCACCTGATATTACGACCCTCATAAATCACTGCACCCCCCGGGCCCACGAGTACATGTGCACATATGCATCCACATCACTTCATGTGCACATCCATTTGTTTGTGCATGTGTGTGTGTGAATGTATCTGTGTCCATGTACCTAGCGAGCACCGTTACCACTGCGCTGTCACCATCATTTATTTCCTTTAATCACATAACCACACACATTAATTGAATCATCACCTCTTCACGTCACCACGTTAACTCCTTGTCCCCCTGGTAAATACAGCTAATCGGTCCGGCTTTATACCTCGCGCTACTGACAGCGCTACATGGTTTATGAATATAGTCTAATTATCAGCATGTTACTCCATAGGGCTTGTCCTGTATCAATAATAGCACCTAAAACCTCATTACTGTGAACCATGCCCAATTAACCCTAATAACAGTGATCGCGCACAGCTCCGGCTAACCCGGAAGCTGTGCGTTCCAAATGTGCGTTCCAGCGGCCGGCTCTCGGCCGCTGAACTTCCGGTTTTACCGGAAGTCGTATAGCGCTACACAGACCTGTGTCTGTGGCGCTCTCCAGCACTTAACCCCACACTCAGGTATAAATAGCCGGACAGGAGGGCAGTTGGATTAGCTTGCTGACCCTATCCTGCACCAGGCTGATACCCACGCCGTTGACTGAATGCTAGTTTGATGCAAAACGTAACTATGTCATTTTTTCCAGTTTAAATGTATGTTTTCTTTTTTCAGCTTATACATGCATTTACTGATTGTAACCTTTGTATGCCATAGGCTCCTTGATAAAGGTCCATGTTGGGACCGAAACGTCGGAGCATACATACTCTTAAGTATATTGCCTAACTGCACCTATTGGATTAAATTATCATTTTATCTAAATCACAAGGCTGATTTGTGATTTTGGAGAGTGCTCTGCTTCCACACTAAGGGCCTTATTTTGGTTCACTCTTTCTGACAAAATCCTTCTTAGATGGACAAAACCATGTGCACTGCAGGGGGGCATATGTAAAATATGCAGAGAGAATTAGATTTGGGTGAGTTATTTTGTTTCTGTGCAGGGTAAATATAGACTGCTTTTTTTTTACACTGCAATATAGATCTCACTTTGAAGTAAAACCCCACCCAAATCTAATTCTTTCTGCACAAGTAACATCTGCCCCACCTGCAGTGCACATGGTTTTGTCCATCTAAGAAGGATTTTGTCAGAAAGAGTGATCCAAAATAAGGCCCTGAGTGTGGATCCTGGACTATTAGTTGGGTACATGCTTTTGCATGCACCCTTGCCGGGCACCCCAAGTGTTGCTTTGTTGGGTGAGAGTGCGGTCTTTCCAGATATCTAGATTATTAGGATCTTTTCCTCTTGACCTGACACCCACACTTGACCTGGTACTATAGGCATAGTCGTCAGCCCTGATACGGCTGCCCACGAGTGTATTTACCAGGAACCTCACCCCCTCCCCACTTTTTCCCCCCCCCCATACACTCCGAGAGTAAACTCGTCCGTTTGCTCCACTCCCCTGCAGTTTCTTTCTTTCTTTCTTTATTTATTTGTTTATTTTCCGTACTTTACCCATAACCCCTGACCGGTATGGCCACAGGCGGATTGGGTTTTCTTGACGACCACTTACTGTCACAAGCCGAGCATGGCATAATCTCATTGACAGATGACGACGCCAAAAAGGTCCTTTTCGACCACTCTGACTTTGACTCCCTCCCGACCGAGTCACCTACCGACCTCTATCAAAGACTACTGAAGCTAAAAAAGCGTGAAATCGACTTGTCCTTACACGGACACTTTCTCTCAGAATATCACCGCAAGAAATTTATTCCCAGAGGCTTCAGGGTCGCCAATGTCCCAACTATAGGGAGACGGAACCCCACATTCTGCAGCCGCTGGTGTGGGGTTCTTAATAAGTGCTCCTTCGACCTAATGATACTAGTGGTCGAGGAGGTAGGAGCAGAATTAAAGAAGGTCAAGCATGACATAGACGAATTTGGCACAGCCCACCTAGCAACCATTAAAGCAGATAAAAGTTGCAACCTGATTGACAAAATCAAAAACCAAATCGACACATACAAACAGGACCTCATCTCTTTTAAGCGCAATAAGCTCTCAGTAGTCACATCAGACTACAACAACCACACTGTATACCGGTGGGTAGCGGGCGACTCAGGGAATACCCGACCACAACGCCCATACCGCCCAAGGCGCCAAAGAAACCCATACCAGTTCAACACTGGGTCATCAACTTCGGCCTCAGAGAACGAACTATCAGAACCCCAATCTGATTTTTTAGGCCCAGGCCCAAGTGGTTCCGTGAAGCCACCCAGACCACCCCGAGGAAGGGGCAACGACCACCCCCCCGCTGTGGTCGTTTCCGGAAAAAGGATACGGAAACAGGTGCAAACCTAGTATTCAATCTTTCCGACAGCACATTGACCCCAGACATGACCACTCTCCTAGCCAAGGGACTCTCGTTTGTCCCCACCCATCCCCATGACACCTTTGACACGGCTGTAGACATCTACAAATTCAGCCGTAAGCTCCGACTCCATGAACAATTTGCTGACGCCCGGACTGAAGAACTGAGATCGAAATTCCACAGACCCTCTGTGTTCGATCCCATGTCCCATAACCCGAGCATAAAGACCTTCACCAGACTGGTTGAGAAGGACATACAAAAAGCCCCAGCCAAACCTAAATACGACAACCTCGCCAAAGGTGAACGGGCAGCCCTCAAAGAGCTTAAAGGTAACCCCAACCTAGTAATACGTCCAGCGGACAAAGGGGGTGCGGTGGTAGTACAAAATTGGTCTGACTACCACTCTGAAGTGGTCCGTCAACTAGGGGACACCCACACGTACAAATTAGTACAACACAACCCCATACCAGAGTTTAAGCGCATCATTGATGCACTCCTCAAAAAAGGATTTAACAACGGCTGGATCTCAAAGGACACACTTGAATACCTGATGGTAGAACACCCAGTGTGCCCCATTATTTACACCCTCCCCAAGGTCCATAAATCCCACTCTCACCCGCCAGGCAGGCCCATTATCTCGGCAAGGGCATCCCTATTGCAACCACTAGCCATCTTCGTCGACAACTATCTACAACCACTGGTCATCTCCAGCAACACCTACATCAGGGATACTTCCGATTTCATTGATCAACTGAGAATGATCGACATCTCCACCAGCCGAGTTTACCTAGCCACCATGGACGTGAACTCACTATACACGGTGATACCTCACTCTGATGGCCTCCGAGCCCTACGATCCAAACTGGATGAACGATCTGTACTCACACCTCCGACTGACTACCTGGTTGAATTGGCCGACACCATCCTGCATTGCAACCACTTTGCCTACCAGAAACAGTACTATATCCAGGTGTCCGGCACCGCAATGGGGTCGAACCTAGCACCCTCATATGCAGGCTTGTATATGTTTGATTACGAGAATGAACACATCTTACCTCAATATCATGAACAGATCAGATTCTACAGGAGATTTATAGATGACGTCTTCCTGCTATGGGCAGGCACAACAGATGAATTCTCCGACATGGTCAAATCCCTGAATTCCAAAGACCACCCCATAAAATTCACACACCTCATCGATTAATTTTCTCGACATCAAGGTTCAAATAATTGATGGCAGGTTACAAACAAGTCTTTACCGTAAGGACACAGACCGAAATACGCTTCTCCACACTTCAAGCCAGCATCCACCAGCTTTAAAAGAACACCTCCCGATTTCGCAATACATGCGAGTCATGCGGAACAATACAGACATCACCAACATGGAGCCCCAACTGAACGAAATGACTGAAAGATTCAAGCAACGAGGATACTCAAGAACTACACTCGACCGCTGCCTGATCAAGGCCAGAAATAATATGAGCGAACCCCGAATGACCACACAGACGCCCAAACCCAAAAGGATGGTCTTTGTAAATAAATATGACCATGCCTCTGCTACAATTCAACAGAGCCTCAGAAAGCACTGGCCTATTGTGGCTTCAGACCACACCCTTAAGATGCATAACTTTGGGCCCCCCATGGTGGCCTTCAAGAAGGGACCAAACTTGAAGGAGCTTCTCATGCGTCCCACTATGAGCCCCCAGACTGACACCAATACTACCTGGTTATACTCAAAAAAGACCGGGCTGCTTCCGATGCACCGGCTGTACAACCTGCAACAGTCTCACACCAGGCCCAACCTTCCCACATCCCCAAACCGGTCGACCAATAAAACATGGATCACGTAATTTACCTTTTTAAACTGTCCTTGCGGCCTAGCCTACGTAGGCATGACAACCAGAAAATTCCGGGAGAGAATGGCGAATCATCGCAACTCCATCAGGGCCGCACTTGAACTCAAAAAAGCCGAACTACCTATACCACGCCACTTTCTGTCTGCAGGACACCAGAACTCAAGTTTACGCTGCCGCATCATTGACTGGGTACCCCCACCCCCCCGTGGAGGAGACCGAGGATTGATCCTGAGAAAATTGGAAAGCAGGTGGATCCACAGGCTGGACACCTTAGCTCCCAAGGGACTCAACGAAAACAATCCCCTTTCCATATTCTTAAGATGAATAATACCTGAATTTACCTGTACTTGAGCAGTTGTTTGTCAAATAATCTATGCACATGCCTTTCCCTTCTTTTTTTTGCTTTTTTGCTTTTCTGCTGTTGTTTTTGATATTTTGGTTTCTGTATTTTGTTTCACTGCAGTCTCTACATTGATTATCCCCCCTTGTTGTGTACGACCAAGTGATACATTAGGACCTATAGCCTACCTATCTAAAAAATGAAAATGAAAATATTAATATAGCTACCTTAAGGAACGCAACACCCCACGATTACAAAGCACCTTATGCACCCTTATTCTGACTTCAACTCAGACACACAATCCCCATTATTCATCCCCAGCACCTAATATCACTCACCACCACCCAGTGGCTACATATATCATAGCACGCCCCGGGCCCACGAGTGCAGGCATACGGATGCACCCACATACCTTCATGTGCACATCTATGTGTTTGTGCACGTGTGTATGTGTGTATCTGTCCCCATGTACCTAGCGAGCACCGGTATGACTGCACCAATATGAAACACCCCCAATATCTATCCCCAGCACCTGATATTACGACCCTCATAAATCACTGCACCCCCCGGGCCCACGAGTACATGTGCACATATGCATCCACATCACTTCATGTGCACATCCATTTGTTTGTGCATGTGTGTGTGTGAATGTATCTGTGTCCATGTACCTAGCGAGCACCGTTACCACTGCGCTGTCACCATCATTTATTTCCTATAATCACACACATTAATTGAATCATCACCTCATCACGTCACCACGTTAACCCCTTGTCCCCCTGGTAAATACAGCTAATCGGCCTGGCTTTATACCTCGCGCTACTGACAGCGCTACATGGTTTATGAATATAGTCTAATTATCAGCATGTTACTCCATAGGGCTTGTCCTGTATCAATAATAGCACCTAAAACCTCATTACTGTGAACCATGCCCAATTAACCCTAATAACGGCGATCGCTCACAGCTCCGGCTAACCCGGAAGCTGTGCGTTCCAAATGTGCGTTCCAGTGGCCGGCTCTCGGCCGCTGAACTTCTGGTTTTACCGGAAGTCGTATAGCGCTACACAGACCTGTGTCTGTGGCGCTCTCCAGCACTTAACCCCACACTCAGGTATAAATAGCCGGACAGGAGGGCAGTTGGATTAGCTTGCTGACCCTATCCTGCACCAGGCTGATACCCACGCCGTCGACTGAATGCTAGTTTGATGCAAAACGTAACTATGTCATTTTTTTCCAGTTTAAATGTATGTTTTCTTTTTTCAGCTTATACATGCATTTACTGATTGTAACCTTTGTATGCCATAGGCTCCTTGATAAAGGTCCATGTTGGGACCGAAACGTTGGAGCATACATACTCTTAAGTATATTGCCTAACTGCACCTATTGGATTAAATTATCATTTTATCTAAATCACAAGGCTGATTTGTGATTTTGGAGAGTGCTCTGCTTCCACACTGAGTGTGGATCCTGGACTATTAGTTGGGTACATGCTTTTGCATGCACCCTTGCCGGGCACCCCAAGTGTTGCTTTGTTGGGTGAGAGTGCGGTCTTTCCAGATTATATATATATATATATATATATATATATATATATATATATATATATATATATATATATATATATATATATATATATATATATATATATATATTATAACGTTGGAATAAGCGCGGTGAAACCAAGTGGAATATTTATTCCATGTGCAGAGACCATACGTTTCGGAGCTCGCAGGCTCCGCCGTCAGTGGAGTGTAAGCACAACAAATAATACATACAAGTGAAATATATAGGAGACTTACCCGCCCCCATGGCGTCCCGTTCGTGGCTTCCATCTGCGGCTTCCGGGTTGGTGTCGTCTCTGTGACGTCATCGGCGCAGGTTCGATGGTCGCGATCTTGACCTGCGCATCGTCACTGATGCGCGCTCCCGGCGGCCGGCTGTGGGATCACGTGGGGCGGCTACATGCTGCAAGATACAATCAGAGTGACATGGCCTTATAAACATTGTATATAGTGGCATAAAATTAAACAACCAGTGCAGTGCCAACAAATTAGTTTCCATGTACAAAATAAAGCTTAGGGGAAACTGAAAAAATAAACGTGAAAAAGAAAAAACATGATGCTCGGTTGTGATAAAGAAATATATGTGATGTGATGCTGCCATCTACTGGGCAGTGGGTGTATAAAACAGAAATACATGACAATACTACATGAACCGTGTTAAAATAATGCAAACAGCGTTAAGGGACTGTCCCTGCCATCTGTATCCACAGGTGACATGTACCCAAACAGCAGGCTATGCTTTCGCCAATTAAGATCTGCTGGTCAGCTATGAGGAATATCCTAAAGAGTATATGGTATTCCACAACACAGAAGGGGCATCATGTATGCGTGCGTACGCTGGCACAGAAGTGTCAACAATGGGGAAAGACATCTAGGTATATCGAAAGCACCACAATTCCCACAGTAATGGTGGGTTCCCCTGGAAAGGGAGTAATAATTATAAAGCAGGTAGTGGTTAGCCTTAAAACCACCAGATTACTGCCTAGCTATAAACGTAGCAGTAACCTGAAAGATCGATTGGTTAAATTGGACATTTCCACATTCCATTCTCAGCCATCGGGTACTAGACAGCGGGCCAATGGGTGCTATCGTTGCCTGGGATGCACCACGTGCAGTTCACTTACACCCAGCACGATTATACAACATCCCCACACTGGGCAAAAATTCAAAATACGCTGGCCCTTGATGTGCACATCTAAATTTATTGTGTATGTCATCATCTGCCCCTGCGGCTTGTATTACGTGGGGAAAACGGATTGCACCTTTAAGGTTAGAATGGCCCAACACCGTTGTGCCATACGTGCAGCCCTAAGTTCTGGCAAAAACGAGCAGCCTGTGGCTCGCCATTTCGCCACATTTAAACATGGCATGGCGACTCTGCGCTATAAGATAGTGGACCATGTACCTTTCTCCGTTAGAGGGGGCAATAGATCAAGAAAGCTGTTACAGCTTGAATCCCAATGGATTTACAAGCTAGATTCCCTACAACCCAGAGGGCTTAATTAGAATCTCGGCCTTCACAACTTCTTATAAATATCTGTTTCATTACCTTCCCATGCTGCATTGGTCCGACCCAGGCTGGGTTAGGTGCCCTCCCCGCAGTCTTTAGGCTCTGTCCCTTGCTCCCAGCAGGTGGCTAACCACTACCTGCTTTATGATTATTACTCCCTTTCCAGGGGATCCCACCATTACTGTGGGAATTGTGGTGCTTTCGTTATACCTAGATGTCTTTCCCCATTGTTGACACTTCTGTGCCAGCGTACGCACGCATACATGATGCCCCTTCTGTGTTGTGGAATACCATATACTCTTTAGGATATTCCTCATAGCTGACCAGCAGATCTTTATTGGCGTAAGCATAGCCTGCTGTTTGGGTACATGTCACCTGTGGATGCTGTTTGCATTATTTTAACACTGTTCATGTAGTATTGTCATGTATTTCTGTTTTATACACCCACTGCCCAGTAGATGGCAGCATCACATCACATATATTTCTTTATCACAACCGAGCATCATGTTTTTTCTTTTTCACGTTTATTTTTTCAGTTTCCCCTAAGCTTTATTTTGTACATGGAAACTAATTTGTTGGCACTGCACTGGTTGTTTAATTTTATGCCACTATATACAATGTTTATAAGGCCATGTCACTCTGATTGTGTCTTGCAGCATGTAGCCGCCCCACGTGATCCCACAGCCGGCCGCCGGGAGCGCGCATCAGTGACGATGCGCAGGTCAACATCGCGACCATCGAACCTGCGCCGATGACTGCACCAACCCGGAAGCCACGAACGGGACGTCATGGGGGCGGGTAAGTCTCCTATATATTTCACTTGTATGTATTATTTGTTGTGCTTACACTCCACTGACGAAGGAGCCTGCGAGCTCCGAAATGTATGGTCTCTGCACATGGAATAAATATTCCACTTGGTTTCACCGTTCTTATAGCCTCTGAGTGCCGCTCATTCCAACTTTATATCCCTTGAGGATTCACACCCTCCTGCAAGAGGGCACCGGAGCAAGTCACCTGGACATTACCCTCAGACCTGAGTGCCTGCCTCCCTGTTATATGTATATATATATTTCAGCCAAATTTTTTTCAAGCTTGATAACGGTTCTATTAAGTACCGAAACGTTGCTTAGATCTTGTTGTCTGTGGATTAGTTTGCTGTGAAGTCCTGTGAGTGCTCCTCTCAATTCAGCTGACCTATACATTGTGTGGGAGCACAAGAAGAGGCACCTAGGCATTACTGCGTTCAATATAAGGAGTGCTGATACAATCTGGATGTATATAATCTATATCTATATCTATGTATAATAATCTATTATAAGAAAAGCCGGCACTCCTTTACTCGAAATCTAAGTAGATGCACCCAGTGCCTTCCCTAGTCGAGGCCTTTGCCAGGGTTCGCATATTCACGCTTGTAGGTGGGCATTACTCGGACGTCTTTCAAATAACTGTAGACCACACAGGTTCAGTTTCAGATCTACGTTTCCAAAGGAGCCGATTAGTTTGTCAAGAGATGAGGTATAGATTGAGAAAAGCAGAGTACCTAAAACTGAACCCTGAGGTACTCCAACTGAAAGAGGTAGCAAAGAGGAGGTAGAATCAGAGAAACGAACACTAAAGGAGCGGTTAGATAGGTTTGGATGAGAACCAAGTAAGGGCTGTGTCTTTAACCCCTTCCCGACATTTGACGTATATATACGTCATGGCCGGGATGTACTTCCCGACACATGACGTATATATACGTCATGACTTTAAACTGTCCCCGCATCTATAGACGCGGGGACAGAGGGACGATGTCTGCTGTCCCTGACAGCAGACATGTCCCTGCATGCCCAGGGGGGGCTGTGATTTGGCTGTTCAGTGTGAACAGCCATTCACAGCGTTTTCCTGTGTTACCGGCGAATCAGACGCTCGGTAACACAGGTGTCAATCACCGCCGGGCGTCAGGGGGCATGAGGGGGTCATCGGTGACGACGACACCTCACCCCACCTGCCCCCAAGGCTGTGATTGGTCCGTGGGACCCACGGACCAATCACAGCCAAGGCGCGTGATTTAAACTACCGGTGACTGCACTGCAGACGCCATTCCGGTCTGGAATTGCGTGCAGAGCGGTCACCGTGCCAATCTGTCGTGATACATACCTGATCCTTGCCTGAAACTTACCTGATCACCGCTGGTAGCGTGCTGCCAGCAGCTGGATACTTCCTGGATCTTGTGACTTCTGTGTGTGCTGCTGCTGCAGTGTCATAGAGTCACAGATCGTGAGAGATAGGGACAGATAGTGACAGAGAGTGATAGAGAGTGATAGAGAGTGCTATATTTTGTGTCTGCTGCACCCCCTTTTGTGCTGATCACTATTACTGAGGTGATCAGCAACTTTTTGGGGGTGCAGAGGTTTTTTTTTTATATATATATACCTGTCAGTTGCAGCAAAGGTTGTGCTGCCTGTGCAACTGACTGCTGCCCCCCCTGCTGCCCCCCCTTTTGTGCTGATTGTGCTGATTAATTAACTGATCAGCAACTTTTTGGGGGTCCAGGTTTTTTTTTTTTTTATATATATACCTGTCAGTTGCACCAAAGGTTGTGCTGCGTGTGCAACTGACTGCTGCCCCCCCTGCTGCCCCCCCTTTTGTGCTGGTCAGTTTAAATTAATTAATCAGCAACTTTTTGGGGGTCCAGGGTTTTTTTTTTATATATATATATACCCTGTCCGGTTGTGTGTCTGCTGCCCATCACTGCTAATCAGTGTTGCATCACTGCATCACTGATCTGCAGTTTTTTTTTTTTTGGAGAGTGCAGTGGGGTTTTGTTTTTACACCCACGTTGCTTGTGTGGGTGTCCTGTGGCCGCTGAGCGCTGATCAGTGACGTACAATCACTGAACAGCATTTTTGGCACAGGGTTGATATCATTTTTTTTTCTGCAGTTTTTTTAAATTGTTTTTTTTTTGGAGAGTGCTGTGGAAATTTTTTTTTAAATTGTTTTTACACCCACGTTGCTTTTGTGGGTGTCCTGTGGCCGCTGATCAGTGACGTACAATCACTGAACAGCATTTTTGGCACAGGTTGATATCATTTTTTTTCTGCAGTTTTTTTTTTATTGTTTTTTTTTGTTTTTACACCCACGTTGTTTTTGTGGGTGTCCTGTTGCCTTTGAGCTCTGTTCAGTGACGGACGTTACTGACCAACATCTGTGCTCAATTTTTGGCGCAGGACCTTTTTTTTTTTTAACCCCCCTTTTTTTTTTTAAATTGGGATCAAATTCCTGTATAAAGTATTTTTTTTTTCTGCACTACATACACACTACACACTACATACCCCCCGTGTTGAAATAAAGTTTGTACCCCCCCCCTACACTATACACGTGTTGAAACATTACACTTACAGAAACACAAAAATAAAAATGGCATCCCAAATGTCATCCCAAATGTCATCCCAGTCATCCAGAAGAATGTATTCAGCGGAGGAGGCATATGCCATGCTTGCCTCTGACTCTGACACAGCCAGTGATGCAAGCGGGGAATTTGAAGGATTCGCCTTAAGCTCCTCTTCCTCCTCTGCTGATGAGGGACCCCCTCAAAGACGCCCCCGTAGAGCAGCTGAGACCCCCCCCAAATGATTGATCCCGTATGGACCCCACCACCAGACAATTTTGAGCCCCAGGTTCCTGAGTTTTTGGCCATCCCAGGAATCCAATTTGATTCCACAGGTCTCAGAGAAATTGACTTTTTCAAATTATTTTTCTCTGATGATTTTATAAATTTAATGGTGGACCAAACTAATTTATATGCCCAGCAGTTTATTGCTCAAAACCCCACGTCATCATTTGCTAGGTGGACCCCTGTAGATGCAGTAGAGATGATGATGTTTTGGGGTCTGGTGTTTCATATGGGCATAGTAAAAAAGCCAGAAATTAGGCAATATTAGAGTACAGATGTTCTGTACAGCACCCCACTTTACCGTATGGCCATGACCCGGACTCGTTTTGAGATAATCCTTAAATTTTTACATTACACCGATAATACACTGTGCCCACCCAGAGATGATCCCACCTTTGACCGGCTATTCAAAGTCAGGCCGGTCATTGATCATTTCAGTGCCAAATTTGAAGAGATGTACATCCCAGATAAATTCATTTGCATAGACGAGTCCCTTATACATTTTAAAGGAAAGGTTAAATTCCGCCAGTACCTTCCCAGTAAGAGGGCAAGGTATGGCATAAAAATGTATAAGCTGTGTGAAAGCACCTCAGGGTACACCCACAAGACATTTTGGTATTTTTCACAAAAAAACACAGACTGTATCGACCCAAATTTACCACTAATTTGAAGTACAATGTGTCACGAGAAAACAATCTCAAAATCACTGGGATAAGTAAAAGCAAAAAAAAGTTATCCCCACTTAAGTGATACATGTCAGATTTGAAAAAAAGGGCTCTGTCAGGAAGGCAAAAACTGGCTGTGTCAGGAAGGGGGTTAAAACCTATGGATTATAATGTTTGTATGTATGAGAAGTGTGTGGTCAACAGTGTCAAAAGCAGCAGAGAGATCTAGAAGAATTAGTAGTGAATAGTGGCCTTTATACTTAGCAGTGCCCAGATCATTCACAACTTTAGTCAGTGCTGTCTCTGTGGAGTGTTGGGCACGAAAGCCTGACTGATGCGGGTCCATTAAGTTGTGCGAGGTAAGAAAGTATGTAAGGCGAGTGTAGGCTAGTCTTTCAAGTAGTATGGAGGTGCATGTAGGTGGAGAAACGGGACGGTAGTTTGAAAGAGATCTTGGATCAGAATTTTGTTTTTTCAGAATCGGAGTAATAACTGTGTGTTTGAACAATGAAGGAAAGACATCAGTAGAGAAAGAGGTTACAGATTTTAGTTAAGATTGGGATGAGCACAGGAGACAGAGATTTACTTATTTGCGAGGGTATAGGGTCAAGAGGAGTGGGAGGAAGAGAAAAGTGCAGATTCTTCATTTTCATTCGTGGGATCAAATGAAGTAAATGCGTCAGAGGGCTCAGGTATGGAATTGAGCATATGACCAACTGAGTTGGAGCATACTAATTCATCTCTGATCTTGTCAATCTCATCCCTGAAGTAGGAAGCAAGATCTTGTGCATGGATAGTGGTTAGTGGCTTGGGTGAGGGAGGGTTGAATAGGGATTTAAATGCATTAAAAAGACGTTTTGGGTCAGAAGCTTGAGCAGAAATGAGAGTTTGGAAATATGTTTGTTTGGCAGTTTCCAGGGCATAACTATAGGACTGGTAGATAGTCTTATATGTAAAAAAAATTCATTAGACTGTGAGTTTTACACCATTTACTCTCAGCTTTGCGTGAGATATTTTGTAGGTGTCTCGTTAATTTAGTGTGCCACGGTTGGCGTCTAGGCCTATGTGGAGTGTGGTGAGTTACTGGAGCCACTTCATCCAGGGCTGTTTTGAGAGTTAGGTTTAGGTTTGATACTGCCATCTCAGGAGTAGTGAATGCAGAAATAGGAGCAAGCTGTTGTTGCCGTGAGGAGGTGTTAGGCTCCCCTCCCCTGTGCGGCCGTATCGCCATGACAACCGGGAGGCACGCTGTACAGGGACACAGGCTGGAGGCGTGGCATGCTTAGCAGCAGCAGCAGTGGGCCGGCCCAGCACTCTGCTTCTGGTATAAACATCCTGTGCGGGCGTCGGCCACTTTCTGCTGAATCTTATGTAGGGTACACACCAGGACGACCTGCTCACGATGCACATCGTGAGCAGGTCGTCAGTGTCTCGTCCGACCCGCTCACGATGACGCGGGAGGGCACGACCCGCTCACGATGTGCACCGTGAGCGGGTCCGATCCGATGGCGACCCGCACCCGGTTGTATGGTCGTCATTGAGATCCTACCTGCAGCAGGTAGGATCTCAATAACGACCGACCGACCCGCGGGACCGCGCATCGGATCGGAATCGCTCCACACCAGCTCAGAAAAGGGCCCAATCAGCACACAATCTGCATCCAATTGATCGGAATCGGATCTAGATTGTGCTGATCGGGCCCTAGTCGTCCTGGTGTGTACCCAGCATAAGTTAGATAGTCAGTGAGCCTGTTCCTGAGAAATACCAGTTAGTTAGAACTGTATTGTATTCTGTATTGCTTGCTAGTTTACTGCCAAATAGGTCCTGGAATACCATGTTCTATCCGTCTGATCCAGACCTAGCAGTATACGGGACTCGGCCATTTGATTTGCTGGGGTCCCTGTTCCACACTGTGGATCCAGTAAGTCTGTGGCTGTTCTCCTAGACCTGTCTTGTCCTTCCTCATTGTGTAGTGCTTCCAGGTGTCAGCTTAGTGGCAGTAAGCTGAACCGGTGTACTGCAAGTGAGGCTAGGCCTGTGGCTACACTCCTACGGTTCTTATTCTCATCTATGACCTAGGAGCTGCTAGCCTTATTTGCTTGTAACCCTCCGGGGTTCAGAGGTTGCAACCACACTTCAGTTGCTATCCACATGTTGAAGCATAACATCTCACTCCACTATTTCTGCTTTATTACAGCTGAGCATATATATACTCTACGCTAGTGAGACATTCTGTCTATAGAGCCCTCGGCTCCCTAGTTTTCGTTTGTGTCTGTAAGTTAACCCACTACCTTCTGAGTAGGTAGTGTGTACTTCCCAGTTTGTGTTATATTGTTACTTACTCACTATCTGTTTATGCACTGTACCCATTCTGTGTGCGTGAGTCGTCCCATATTGCTCCTTGTGTGTATCGTCTGTACCCCTTTCGTGGTGTACACCATATTTGAGCATAGGAATGCATAACAGGAGGAGAGTACTTGAAAATTAATATCATTTATATTTCTGTGTGCTTGAGGTGGAAGAAATGATTTCTGTGTTTTTGAGTTAGAAGTACTACAGGACAGCATGCAGGAGATAAGGTTGTGATCGGAGAGAGGGAAAGGAGTATTGGTGAATTCAGAAACTGAGCACAGCTTAGTGAATACCAGATCAAGGCAGTGGCCATCCCGATTTTTAGAGGAGTCAGTCCATTGGGAGAGGCTGAGAGAGGAGGTTAGAGAGAGTAGTTTGGAGGCATGGGCAGCAGATTTTGGGCTATCAATAGCAATGTTGAAGTCACCCATGATGATGGTTGAGATGTCAGAGGAAAGGAAGTGAAGGAGCCAGGCAGAAATATCTTCCAGAAATCATGTTGGTTGCATACCTCCCAACATGACCCCCTCCAGGAGGGACACAATGCTCTGTTTCTGGACTTCCCTCTTAATGCATGATTGCTATAACCTGTGCTGAACAGGGTAATTGATAAGAAAGGTGTTTTTTAACTCAGGTGATGGCAGTTATTCATTCAGAGGGAAGTCCAGAAAGAGAACAATATGTCCCTCCCTCCTGGAGAGGGTCATGTTGGGAGGTATGCGGTTGCCCAGGTGGGCGATAGATAGCTGCAACACGCAGTGAGAAAGGAGTGTAAGTTCTGATGGAATGTACTTCAGATGATGTGAATGTGAGTGATGGAACCTCTGGAAGAGCTGTGTATGTAAAGGATTAGGATAGTAATATTCCTATCCCACCTCCTCTGCTGTCACCAGGCCTGGGTGTGTGTGTGTGTGTGAAGTGGAGACTGCGTCTGATTGTGAGAGCCATGTTTCTGTTATAGCAAGCCGGTTGAAGTTGTTTGAAATGAAGAGGTCGTGGATGGATGTTAATTTGTTGCCAACGGAGTGTGTATTCCATAACGCACATTTTAGTGATTTGGGGGATGAAGGGAGGCATTTGATGTTTATGAGGTTGGCTGGATTACTATGTTCCTGAGAATTAGGTGCCTACGAGCGGGGTAAGCAGCTGGGGCAAGCAGCTGGGGCCTGGATTAAGTGAAATGTCACCAGCTAATAGAAGCAGTAGAGAAAGATAGGTGTAGCTGCAGGTGGTTTGTGAATGTTGTTTATGGCGACAGTTTGTGGATGTTATTGTTAATGTAGAGAGATATGTAAAAATCTCATGAGTGTTAATAAGAGGGTCATGTATAATGGAGACAGAAATGTGTATAGAGGGCTGAGTTTCAGGGAGAGAGAGAGAGGAGACTGATTTTGAGAGAAAACCATGGAGAGCAATGCAGAGCATGACAGCTTGGATAGGTGGCGCCCCTCACTGGTGGGGGGTCAGGCTGGAGCTACACCCTTTGCCCACCTTATAGCTGAACTAGGATTAGTTGATGTCTGGCAGACCTGTTATCCATCTGCCCGCTGCTTCCAATACTTATTACACATCATTAGTCAACTTATCCTCTCTACCTAACCCTGTCTCTAACATTCTGGACATACAATCACATCATGCTCACCAAACTGCTGCTTCTCATTTCATTACATGGAATTCTCACCAAACTCCAACCATCCTATAATCTATCTGACACACCACTCTGTGCACATTGCCTCTTCTATTATTCACTCCCCTCTTATAAACACTCATGAGCTCTTTACTTACCTCTCTACATTTACTTTCACATCCACTTCTCACCACCAATATAAAAAACCACAAACATCCACCTATATTTATTTATTTATTAACGGTTTCTTATATAGCGCAGCAGATTCCGTTGCGCTTTACAATAGTAGACCGTGATAAAACAAACTGGATAAAAACAGACAGACTTGATGGTAGGAGGGCCCTATATCTATCTCTCCTTTCTAATCTTATTAGCTGGTGACATCTCACCAAACCCATGCCCCCAACCACCTGTCCTACTCAAGTGTAACTGGTTGTGAGCCTTATAGAATTTCAGCTAACCTCATAAATATCACATGCTTCCCGCCACCCACCAAACAACTTATATGTGCCCTATTGAATGCACGCTCTGTTTGCAACAAATTAACATCCATCCACAACATCTTCATCTCTCACAACTTCAACCTGCTGGCTGTTACAGAAACATGGCTCACACACTCAGACACAGCCTCACCTGCAGCACTGTCACATGGTGGTTTCCACTTTACTCACACCTCCAGGCCTGGTAATTGTAGAAGAGGTGGGGTATTTATATTTCTGTCCCAATTCTTTACACACTCAGTTCTACCACCAGTTCCTATATTTACATTTGAAGTTCACTCTATTAGGATTTTTTCCCCTTTCTCTATTTCTGGAAGATTTCTCTGCCTGGCTTCCACACTTCTTATCTTCTGACATCTCCACCATCATCCTGGGTGACTTAAATATTGCTATTGACAGTCCACCATCTCTGCATGCTTCAAAACTCATCTCTCTAACCTCCTCTCTCTGCCTCTCCCAGTGGTCTGACTCCTCTACTCATGAGGAAGGCCACTGCCTTGACCTTGTTTTCACCATGCTGTGCTCAGTCTCTGATTTTACTAACACTCCCTTCCCTCTCTCTGATCACAATCTCATCACCCTCTTGCTCTCCTCCTTTACCCCAAGCTCACTGACACTGAAATCATGCAAGTCTACTCAAACTCGCAACTTTCCAGCTATCTGCAACAACAGCTCTCACTGATTTCTACATTTACCTCTCCTGACTCTACTGTTTTCCACATGTACAAGACTCTTGAAATAGCCCTTGATGAAGTGGCTCCAGCTTCCCATTACACTCCAAGCAGGCTTAGATGCCAACTGTGGCACTCCAAAAATAACAAGACAACTTCGAAATCAGTCACGTAAAGTAGAACCCCAATGGAGTAAATCTCGTAATATGACTGATTTCCTCACATATAAGACTAGCTACCACTCCTACTGCAATGCTTTGGACACTGCCAAACAAACATACATCCAATCTCTCATCTCTTCTCATGCCACCAACCCTAAGCGACTTTTTAACACCTTTTAAATCTCTTCTGTACCCTCCCCCTCCTTCCCCACAGTCTACATCAGTGCACAAGAACTTGTCTCCTACTTTTAAGGACAAGATTGATAACATCCGAGATGAAATGGTATGCTCTTCCTCAACCTCTAACTCACTTTTTTTTCCCCACCTGCACCCTCTGGCACTTTCTCTTCATTTGAGCCCACAAATAAACAGGAAGTATCCACACTCTTCTTATCCTCCTACTCCACTACCTCTCCTCTTGATCCTATACCTGCACAAGTCATTAAAACTCTATCTCCTGTGCTTATCCCAATCTTAACTAAAATCTGCAATCTCTCTCTCACTACTGGTACTTTTCCATCTCTGTTCAAACATGCAGTGATTACTCACATCTGAAAAAACACAATTCTGACCCTAACTGTCTCTCTAACTATCTCTCAGCTCCCATGCTAAGCGAGAGACTTGTCTACTCTCGCATCAAACACTTTCTTAACTCTCACAGCCTATTAGACCCACTTCAGTCAGGCTTTTGTTCCCAACACTCCACTGAGACAGCACTGACTAAAGTGGTGAATGATCTGGTAACTGACAAGTCTTATTCTTCTAGATCTCTTGGCTGTGTTTGACACTGTTGATCACGCTCTGCCTAGCAAGACGCTCATCGTCTGCTGATCCGCTCTGCCAGTCCCTCCATTGGTTGCCTGTATTTTACTGTATTCAATATAAAACACTTCTACACGCAAATAAAGCTATTAACTATATTGCACCAGCATATATCTCTTTACTTATCACAAAATATCTCCCATCTCGACCACTCTGCTCTAAGGAAGATCTGCATCTCTGTTCTGCGCGGATCACTAGCTCCCATTCACTATTACAGGACTTTCATCGGGCTGCTCCCATCCTATGGAATGCCGTTCCACGTATAATAAGACACTCCACTAGCCTCCAAACTTTCAAGCGTTCCCTGAAAACTCAGCTCTTCAGGCAAGCCTATCATATTTAAGTTCCACACGCATAACCCTCTGAGGCACTTATGTATTCTATAGCTTCCCTTCTGGACTTGAAACTTGGTGGGACTGCTCTAATATTACTGGTGCCTGTCCTTGTGTTTCCCTCCTATGTCCCTATAGATTCTAAGCTTGCAGCAGGGCCCTCTTACCTCCAAGTCTGTCTGTTGTTACCCAATTTGTTTTATCTCTGTTTACAATTGTAAAGCGCAATGGAATCTGCTGCGCTATATAAGAAACTGTTAATAAATAAATATTAATGTGCTCCCTGGGTCTAATAGTTCACCTGTAAAAAGAATGTGCAAATAAGGAGACAAACACCCGAAGCAGTAACCTTTTATTAAACACCCCTTTTACATTTCGATTTCATTCACACATACTGCTCGGCTGCTCCAGTGTTGTCTGGCTCTCTCTGCAGTGACAGCCGCTGAGTCAGCACCCTGTACTATAGCTGAGAGGGAGGGTCTTCTGGATGTCTAAAAACCGCACCCTAATACACCTGAACACAAAGTTGACCCTAGGCTGAAGTAAAGAAATACTATTAACATAGGCTGAGAGTAAGGAAAATGTTTAGATGTTAAAGGAGGTAGATTTCACTGTTTGACTATGCACGCACCAGCCCAGTATGTCTTCATT
Source organism: Crinia signifera (assembly GCF_055691185.1). Lineage (NCBI taxonomy): Eukaryota > Metazoa > Chordata > Amphibia > Anura > Myobatrachidae > Crinia > Crinia signifera. The sequence continues at coordinate 69,734,857 of NC_139224.1, forward strand.
AACTATGCCTCACTGACCAAAGTTTTAAGCACAGGAATTTAGTGTGAGACAACAGTCTGCAAAAGTCTAGGTAGTTCCAATCTTTAATAAATTGATTTCTGATTTTAAAAAAAATTAGCTTTTCATATTTTTTGTGGTATTCCAATAAAGGATGTCTGTAATTTGAATTTTACAATTTTTTTAACTATTTTTTTCAAAGTACTCCACAGTATTTACGTGTTGTAAAATGTTGTTTTTATTTTGTAATGTTTTCTTCTCATGTTTAAAAAAAGTTGGTGGGCTCAGATGAGAGTCACCAGGAGATAATTACCAAAGCATTGCTGAAGGAACCGAAGACCTTTCATGTGAAGATGTGAGTAAAAGTATTTATTCTATCTTAGTGTATCTCTATTTTGATATCGGTAGCTGCCATGACACAGCAGGGTGCTGCCAGGGAGGTGCGGCGGCCATGCTGAATTGAGCAGCATGGCCCTTATTTTGAGATGGTAGAAATGAACTATGCTGCACAGGCAAATTTTACTTTCAATACTGAGGCCATGCATCGGCATCGCAAGCCCCCTCACAAAGTGCGATTTTTGGCTAACTGTGCTTACAATTTTGACTATACAGTCCAAATTGCACAGAAAAAATTGTCAAATTCGCACCGTTTGTACACAGCATTACTTTCCTTTTAAGCTATTTACAAGTCCATTCTTTGGCAGGTATTCAATGCTGTGGGCGAGTGGTGACAGCGAGCAGAGCTTCCTGCTCGCTGTCACCACTCACCCTGACAGTATTCAACGCAGCCCCCTCATACGCCAATTCCCCCTCGCTCCATTTTTTGAGCGAGGGGGAATTGGCGTATGCGGCTCCTGAACTAGCGAGACTCGCGGCTAAATACAGCGAGTTTCCTGCACTAGCCGCGGGTCTCGCTGTGTTGAACGTTGAATAGAGCGAGCGGCTGGCGCGGGGGTTAAACAGCGAGGATCGCTGGTTTTCTGCAATCCTCGCTGTTTAACCCCCTTGCTGGCCGCTCGCCGCGGCATTGAATACACCCCATTATGTTCAGAATGCATAGTTTCAGGGGGATAGTTTCATAGGATAGCCCCCCTAAATGCTTATTTGGTTTGTTTTGTTAAGCATGTTTAAGACTGTGTTATATCAGCTGTATTTTGAGGCTAATTCAATTTGATATTTCTAGTGTTCCCGATAAGCTAATTTTGCAGGACGCTGCTACCTGCCCCTTTTCTGAGTTGCTAAACGCAGCCTGCCTGGTCCGCTGACATGCCGCTGAGGTCTATGTTTAACACAGACCTCAGCAACATGTCAGTGCGGCAGGAGACAGCTGGAACAGTTGACAGCCGCTCTCAGCAGGGATCAGTGGTGTGTTAGCATGGCAGGGGGTACCTGGAAGAGCTGACAGCTGCAGTTTACAGTGACTGTCAGCTCTTCCGGGTGCCACCCGCCGCACTGAAAGGCCACTGAGGTCTCTGCTAAACAGAGACCTCAGCGGCGTGTCAGTATGGCTCAGCATAATTTCTCTATCTTCCATATGGTATTCTGGGGATTCATCAGAACATATGGGAGAGGTTTCCGCAGGAGACCGGCACATAGAAGCTCTTTGACTGGGTGTACTGGCTCCTCCCCTCTACTTCCTCCCCACAAGCCAGTTTAAGAAAATGTGCTCTCAGGAAAGGGTGCTCACTGTGAAGCTCCAGAGTTTTTCTTCAGTTTCCTTTCTTTGTTATTTTGGGTCTGCTGTTTACACAGCATCCCTACATCGTGGGAAACCAGGGGAAAGGTTCAATTGCCGACCTCTTTAGGTATTGAATTGACCCTGCTGCTGGACCACTGTCCTGAGAGGGTCTTTGCCACCGCGGTCGCTTAGATGTCAGCGTAGTTCACCCCCAGCATGCCGCACACCCCTGGTTCAGCCCAAAGACATCAGTGGTGAGTATGACCCGGGGTTCCCTCAGTGAACACCCCGGTATGTGATGTGGCAAGATGGCGGTGGCGATCGCGACGTCCCTGCACAGGGACCGCACAGCCCTGTCACAGACTGGAAATAGGTGCTGCCACTGTAGCACAGGGCAGTTTCACCGCTTGCAGGGCTTATACATGCCATTTTCCAGTATAAATATATTTTCTCTAACATCCATATGGGATACAGGGAATTGTTCATGACGATGAGGAAAAGAGGGTATCCGCAGGAGACAGGAACATACAAAACTTTACACTGGTTGTACTGGCTCCTCCCTTCTGCTTCCCCTCCCACCAGCCAGTTTAAGAAAATGTGCACACTACAGAAAGAGCTCCAGAGAGTTTTTCTTCAGTTTTATTTTCTTTATTATTTTGGACTTAACAGCAGTCCTGCGTCTTGGGAGACTAGGGGGAAGGTACAGCTGCAGGCCACTCATTATACTGAGCTGTCCCTGCAGCAGGACCACCTTTCTGAGTGGGTGATGTTACCACGGGCAATGCGCTGCAGCGAGCACACCTCGGACATGCCGCACACCCCTAGACGTTGGTGGTGAGTAAAACCCCGGGGTCCCCTCAGTGGGGTCCCCGGTATTTGGTGCGGCAAGATGGCGGCGGTGCCCCTGCACAGGGTCCGCGCAACCCCCTGCTCAGACTGGTACTGCCTCTCTGTCTGCCATTGCAGTTTACCATATTATAAAGGGCTATTACAGCACTGTCTCAGTATAAAACCCTAAGCACTAGCGCCATTATGGTGGGCGGAACTTACCCAGAGCGGGCTCTGCAAGGCGCCAAATCTGCTTCCTGCTTCTTCCCTGGGTGCTGGAAACGCCAGTATAACAGCTTTAGACACTCCTCAGCGGTGTGGGAGCAGTGGGAATCTGCAGCAGTGACAGCAATCAGGTTTCAGCGCTATTGTGTACCCTGGTACACTTTGCCTGTATAGATATATAGTACTGTGTTAGGGATGCGGTCGGAATCCTGGCGTTCAAAATCCCTCCGCCGAAATCCAGACACTTTCTCCCTCTATGGGTGTCCACGCCACCCATAGAGGGAGAATAAATTAGTGTGCCGAGCACAGCGAGGCAACAGGCCCGCTGCGTGGCGAGCACAGCGAGCACCCAAGGAGGGAGATCCATGCCCCCCCCCCCGTCGGGATTTTGAAAGCCAGGATTCTGACCGCCGGGATTTAGTACCAATCCCCTGTGTTACATGTACTGTGATTTACCAGCTCTTTAATCTAGAGATCTAAGGTTAAGGATGTCATGGTCCCCTCAGTGTTTCTGTACCCTGTCCCATAGGTTTGTTACAGCTATTAAACACACAATACAGATAGTACATAGTTATTTTCTCTTTCAATTATCCTGGTGACACAGCTCACATTGGGATGTAGGAGGGTCCATCGGAACCAGGCACCTATGCTAAACCTTTCCAGAGAGGCAGGCTCCTCCTTTCCGTATCCCATCATGCCTCAATTTGTTTTAGGTGCCCACAGGAGTGGGAGCGATTATCACATTGTCAAATTGCAAATTGCCCAAATTGTGGGCTTTCTTTAACCCCTGAACCTGTGTGGGCTGTGGCCCTGGGCAGGTCTGTAACTGCTTTAGTACAGGTTTTGAATAAACAGAGGGATGAGCTGGTTAATTATCCTAGGCCATTTTCATCCTCTCAGCAATCATCTGGCTCTTTTCCTTTAACCCAAACAGAGCCTTTCTGCAGGTGATGCAGGATACTGCTCAAGGCATATGTAGACTAAATTCCTTTTATGGAGCAGTTTTCAAAGGAGCCGGAGATGGCCCTAGACTTCCCGTAGCTTCTTCTCCTGTCTTAAATATTAATTCAGAGGAGAATGCGAGGAGGAAGTATCATGGGACCAGAGGAATGATATGGAAAGTTCTGTCCCTGGTGTTGACAATTTAATATTGGCTGTTAAACAGGCTTTGAATTTGTCTGAGGAAAATAAAACTCCGGCACAGGGAGTTTTCAAAAGACAAATGAGAGAGGCAGTTACTTTTCCCTCGGATGAGGGTTTACAGGATTTGCTTGGAGGGGCTTGGAAAACGCCCGATAACAGACTCCAAATGCCAAAAAGGTTCTTAAACCTATATCCCATGCTGGAGGAGCATGTAATATTATGGGAAAAAGTTACCTTGGTAGACGCTCCAGTAGCCAGGTTATCAAAAGCTACCGTGCTGCCGGTACAGGGCGATGCAGCGTTCAAGGAACCTGTGGACAAAAAATTAGAGGGTTGTCTTAAAGCAATTTTTGAAGGTGTGGGTTATACCCTTAGGCCATTGATTGCTTCTGCATGGGTGTCCAAAGCTATGATTGTGTGGGCAAACTTCATGTGTGGTCTGTTGCAACCTGATTCAGAGGCTTTTGCTCTAGCTGAAAAGTTTACAGCGGCGGCAGAATACAATTTAGAAGCTGGTGAGGAGGCTATTACTATGGCGTCCATGGTGTCAGCGGTCTCTGTGAATGCGCGGAGAGCATTGTGGCTCGGCATGGGATGCAGACAATGAGTCCAAAAAGTTTTTGGAGGCTTTGGCTTTTAAAGGTGATTTATTGTTTGGTTTAGAGTTAGAAGCCATTATTAAACAGGCTACGGGTGGGAAGAGTACTTTGCCTCCCACAGCGGCAGCAAAACAGCATTCGAGATTTTCTGCTTTTCGCTCATCCTTTCGGCACTCAGAGGAGGTGCTTTCTTTAAGGGACAATTTTCAGATGGGAAAAGGGAAAGCTCCAAAATCCCAAGGCTTCCAAGGGTGAAGAGAAGCCTTCAGGATGACTGCCAGGAGACTCCCAAATCTGCACTCAGGGTGGGAGGTCGCCTCTTGCAGTACCGTGACACTTGGGCCTTATTAGGCCAGGACCCTTGGGTTCTCAATGTATTATCCCAAGGTTACAGGAAAAACCTAAAGGGAGTTCCTCCAAGAAGGTTCCTGCCTACACCTTTGCCCAGAGAGGCACGCCTCAGAACAGCCCTTTTGTTGGCGGGGCAGTCTCCTACAAAAGTGCGTGGTGATCCCGGTTCTGCGAGAGGAAAGAAAGAAGGGGTTTTACTCCATTCTGTTCTTAGTACCCAAACCAGACAATTCGTTCAGACCAATTCTGAATTTGAAGTCGTTAAATCTTCATTTATGGGTGGTTAATTTCAGGATGGAATCTCTGAGGTCGGTTCTGTTGAGCCTAGAACCAGGAGAATTCCTAGCGTCTCAGGACACGTATTTACACGTTCATAGCTGTGCAGATCATCAGTCTCTACTGCGATTTACGATAGGGGATCTGAACCTACAATTTCAGGCACTACCCTTTGGGCTGTCCACCACCCCAAGGATGTTTACAAAAGTTATGGCAGTAATGACAGCAGTACTCCGACAAAGAGCAATAGTGGTGATTCCGTATTTGGACGATCTACTGTTCAAGGCGGAGTCTGCAGAAAGATTGCAAAAGGACCTCTCAGAGGCTATTCATTTTTTGCAAGCTCACGGCTGGATCCTGAACCTGCAGAAGTCTCAGCTGTGTCCCTCTCAGAGACTTAAATTTTTTGGGGTTATATTGAATACCCACTTACATTGGGTGTTTCTACCGGAATTGAAGGCAAATTATATTTGTCAACTAGTTTGGCAAATACTGGGGCCGCAGGACTCTTCTGTTTGGTATTGCCTAAAGTTGTTAGGAAAGATGGTGGCTACATTCGAACCCTGCCTTATGCCAGATTTCATTCTCAAATGTTTCAGTGGAACATATTGGCAAGTTGGTCAGGAAACACCAAGACAATGAAGACTGAGAAGGTGGTCTTGACACCAGAGACGCGGTTTGCTCTGCGGTGGTGGATGGATCTGGACTCTCTCCAGTGGGGCCGATCTCTACACAGGGAGTGGCTGGTGGTCATCACAGATGCTAGTCTCGGGCTGGGGCGCAGTGACTCTGGATTTGAGATTACAAGGCCTTTGGTCCAGGGAGGAGTCAGTGCTTCCAATAAATGTATTGGCATTAAGGGCAGTATGGAAGACTCTGTGCCAGTGCGAGGAGAGGCTGAAAGGTTCTCCCATCCCTATTCAGTCAGACAATGCCACGGCAGTAGCATATTTGAACCATCAAGGGGGCACGCGCAGCAAGATGGCGATGCTGGAAGTGTCTCTGATTCTTCGTTGGGCAGAAAACAATGTCCCAGCTCAGTCGGCGGTGTTTTTTCCGGGAGTCAAAAATGTGGAAGCGAACTTCCTAAGCAAGGAGGAGTTGCTAGAAGGGGAATGGGCACTGAATCCTCAGGTGTTCCAGGAGATTGTGGACCTTTGGGCCTGCCTGAAGTGGATCTGATGGCGTCAAGGTTCAATTGCCAGGTACCCAGGTTCTGTTCCAGGACCAGGGATCCACTGTCGTGGGCGGTGGATGTGATGACGTTGCCCTGGAACATCAAGTTGGCTTACGTGTTTCCTCCATTCCAAATGATTGCCCGGGTGTTGATGAGAGAGATCCCAGGGGACTCAGGTCATCATGATAACCCCGGATTGGCCATGGAGATCCTGGTACTCCAACATTCTAAGGTTGTCGACAGCATTGTGGCGTCTACGTCTACTTCCAGACCTGTTAATACAAGGTATTTTCTTTTATCTAGACCAAGGTCGGCTGAATTTGACGGCCTGGCTCTTGAAACCTCCATTTTAAAGAAGGGGTTTTCGGATGCCGTTATCAATACTATGATTAAGGCGAGAAAACCGGTGTCTTCGGGAAATTACTATTGAATGTGGAAAACAAACATTAGGTGGTGTGAGAGACAGAGGGCTAACCCTTCCAGATTTAAGATTTCCAGGCTACTGGAATTTCTACACGATGGATTTTGTTCGGGACTTAATCTACAGTCGTTGAAGGTTCAGATCTTGGCATTGTCCATACTCTTCCAGAAGAAAGTGGCTTTACATCCGGAGGTACAAACTTTTCTGCAAGGGGTTATGAGATTAAAACCTCCTTATAAAAAACCTGTGGCACCGTGGGATTTGTCTCTGGTGCTGGCGGTTCTTCAAAAACCTCCTTTTTGAACCAATGAGGTCGGCTGACCTGAAATTTCTCACGTGGAAATTGACCTTTTTACTGGCTATCGCCTCAGCTAGGCGAGTTTCTGAATTGGGAGCATTTTCGTGTAAGCCTCCATTTTTGATTTTTTCATGATGATCGGGCTGTGTTACGGACAGTGTCTATAAGTTTTTACCAAAAGTGGTTTCTTCATTCCACTTAAACCAGGAGATTGTCCTTCTGGTGTTCAGTCCTCCGGAAGAATCTAGGAAAAGAGATAAACTAAAAAATTTGGATGTTGTTCGCGCTATGTGCTTCTAAACAGACCATTGCTAGGTGGTTGAGGTCGGTGATTGCTTTTGCATACTCTAAGGTTGGCAGACCAGTACCTGATAAGATAAAGGCTCATACCACCATGTCAGTTGCTGCCTCTTGGGAGGTGCGCCATGGAGCTACGGGTGAACAAGTTTGCAGGGCAGCCACTTGGTCATCTGTTCACACATTAACCACATTTTATAGGTTCCATGAGTTCTCATTATTCGGGCGAGCATTGATGAGAGCTGCCCAGTGGACCAAATGGTTTTGCAGCAATAAATCCAAAAACTGGTACAGGCCAGAGTAATAACCCCGGTCCCTCCCCTGGAAAGGGGGCAGGGTTATTCAAATTTATTTGTGGTTCCAAAACCGGACAGGCCGGTTCGCCCAATACTGAACCTAAAATCCCTGAACCCGTTCTTGACTGTAACCAAGTTCAAGATGGAGTCCTTGCGGGCCGTGATAGTGGCACTGGAGGAAGGGGAGTTCTTGGCATCCTTGGATGTAAAGGACGCCTACCTTCACATCCCAATTTGGCCACCTCATCAAAAATATCTGAGGTTTGCGCTGTTGAACGATCACTATCAGTTCCGCACACTGCCGTTCGGCCTGTCCTCAGCCCCGCGCATATTCACCAAGGTGATGGCGGAGATGATGGTGGTTCTCAGGAAGCAAGGGATTTGTGTTATACCATACTTGGACGACCTGCTTGTAAAGGCGCGGTCGGAGGAGGAGCTGCAGGCAGCCTTACAGATTACCAGACAGACCCTGTCGGGTCACGGTTGGCTCCTGAACCTAGCAAAGTCCTCTCTGATCCCTTCGCAGAGACTCCAGTTCCTGGGGATGGTGTTGGACACTGCTCTCATGAGAGTGTTCCTGCCACAAGAAAAGATTGTGGCCATTCAACAGCTGTTCACAGACTTGTTGAAAAAACCCCAGGTGTCAGTGCACAAGTGCATTGTCCTTTTATGGAAAATGGTGGCCTCCTTCGAGGCTCTCCAATTCGGGAGGTTTCACAGCAGGATTTTCCAGCTCGATCTCCTGAGCAAGTGATCCGGTTCACATCTCCAGATGCATCGGAAGATTGTGTTGTCGTCTCGGACGAGACTGTCACTACAGTGGTGGCTCCACACGCCCAAATTGCTGGCAGGGCGAAGGATTGACATCCAAAATTGGGTCTTATTCACCACAGATGCGAGCCTCCTGGGATGGGGTTCAGTGACCATGGGTCAGTCCTTTCAGGGCAAATGGACCCTATGGGAAACACGTCTCCATATCAACAACTTGGAGTTATTTGCTGTGTATTATGCACTTCTGGAGGCGGCCCCTCTCCTCAGCGGGCATGCGGTCCGCATCCAATCAGACAATGCCAATACTGTGGCGTTTCTGAACAGGCAGGGCGGGACCAAAAGCAGGTCCTGCATGCGGGAAGCAACAAAAATCCTGTCCTGGGCAGAGAGTCACTGTCTGGCTCTATCTGCCATATTCATACCCGGGGTGGACAACTGGGAAGCTGACTTCCTCAGTCGCCACGAGCTTCACCCCGGGGAATGGAGTCTACACCACCAGGTATTCAGTGCTCTGGTGGCTCGGTGGGGGACCCCACTAGTAGACATGATGGCATCAAGACACAATTGGAAAGTGTCCAGGTACTTCTCCAGGGCGAGAGACCCTCAGGCAGAAGGAGTGGACGCCCTCTCCATACCGTGGGCGTTCAACAGCCTGATTTATGTCTTCCCACCGATTCCCCTAGTGGCTCGGGTGTTAAGGAAGATAAGGAGAGACGGAGCCAAGGTCATTCTAGTGGCTCCGGACTGGCCACGAAGAACGTGGTACCCAGATCTGCTTAGTCTTCAAAGGGACTCGTGGCGCCTACCTCTGCAAAGAGACCTGCTCATGCAAGGTCCGTGCGTCTTCCAGGCCTTAGAGCAGCTTCGTTTGACAGCCTGGAGGTTGAGTGGCAGATCCTAACAGAGAAAGGATTTCACACATCGGTCATCAAGACCATGACAAGTGCAAGGAAGCCGGTAACGGCTGCACATTACCACCATATCTGGAAGAGATATGTGGGATGGTGTGAACAAGGGAAATTTACTCCGGCAGAGTTTAAACTTGAAAGATTCCTCAGATTTCTTAAATCTGGTTTGGATTTGGGACTACGTTTAGGCTCCTTGAAAGTGCAGGTGTCTGCACTATCTGTCTTTTTCCAAAAGAAGCTGGCTAATATACCTGAAGTGCAGACGTTTCTGCAAGGCGTCTTGCATATACAGCCTCCTTTTGTGGCCCCTACTCCACCATGGGACTTGGATGTAGTTCTGACGTTCCTACAATCCTCCTGGTTTGAACCGCTGGAGGAAATTGAGTTAAAATATCTCACATGGAAGACGGTCTTACTAGCCTTAGCTTCGGCTAGGCGGGTCTCTGAGCTGGGGGCGTTAACCTGCAAGAGCCCATATTTGATCTTCTATGAAGACAGGGCAGAATTACGCACTAATCTGCGTTTTCTTCCCAAGGTAGTGTCAGCGTTCCACTTGAACCAGCCAATTGTGGTTCCTGCTAGTGGCCCTCATTCTGAGGTGCCGACATCTTTGGATGTGGTAAGGATTCTCAGTGTATACATCAGGAGAACAGCAAGGATTCGTAAGACTGATGGACTGTTTGTCCTTTATGATGCCCAAAAGATCGGGCGTCCTGCTTCTAAGCAGTCTATTGCACACTGGATATGTGCAACCATTAAACAGGCTTATGTGGTGGCGAAGCTTCCTATGCCTGCTGGGGTGAAAGCCCACTCAACTCGTTCAGTGGGGACTTCCCGGGCGGCTGCCCGAGGAGTGTCGTCTTTACAATTGTGTAGAGCCGCTACATGGTCAGGCCAACACACTTTTGTCAAGTTTTACAAATTTGATGCTTTGGCCACTGAAGATACTCAGTTGGGGCAAGCGGTGCTGCAGCAATCTCCGCACAATCCCGCCCGTTCTGATGTCTTTCGTATATCCCCATCGTTATGAACGACTTCCCTGTATCCCATAAGAATGTAAGAGAAAATAGGATTTTAATACCTACCGGTAAATCCTTTTCTCGGAGTTCTTATGGGATACAGGGCGCCCGCCTCTGTGCGGAGTTCTGCCTTACTCACTCTGGTGAGACGTGGGTCCTCCTGCTACCCTGTGTTCCTTGCGGTCATAAGGGTGGAGGTTACCAAGGTAACATTTATTGTTTACATCGTGTACCTCAGCTGTTCACGAGTGTATGTTATCACTTAGGTGATATTTCTTATCAAGTTGTTCCAGTTGGAACACATGGTGTTTTACAAATGTTGTCAATAGTTGACATGTTATTAAGGCCCTCAGATTTCCACATGTTCTGTGGTCGCTACAGTGGTCTCTGTATGTTGAAAAGTTATGTACAGATGGGTCAGGTCCCTTCCTGGCTGGCGGGTCGCCAGAACGTCCGCGCTGGCGACCCGCCAGCGAATACACTGAGACGCGCGTGCGTCTCACGCGTCTCAGTCTCCGTCGCCAGCGCGACGGAAACCCTGTCCGTCTCCGCCTCAGGGAGACGGACAGGGTTAGGGGGGGATGCGGGGATGCGGGCAGGCGGCGGGGACCCCGGGTTACCGCCGGCAAGCCGGCGGGGGCCCGGGGGAACGGATGGAAGCGCCGTCGGAAGGGGACGCGCGCGTCCCCTTCTCACCATCGCCATGGCGCTGGCGAGGGATGGCGGCTGGCGACGCCAGCACCATCCCCTGCCAAGATGGGACCAGACCCATCTGTATGGGTGTGCTGGATGAATCTCACCACGTTAAATATTACACATATTCCTCTCATATTGTTCTTCTCCTTCGGCACAGTTTCTATTAACTGACTAGAGGGAGGGGAGCAGAGGGGAGGAGTCAGTACACCTGTATAAAGTTTTAAAAGTGCCTGTCTCCTACGGAAACCCTCTTTTCCCCATCGTTATGAACGACTTCCCTGTATCCCATAAGAACTCCGAGAAAAGGATTTACCGGTAAGTATTAAAATCCTATTTTTTCATACTGTAGAACTACAAGTGCCAGCGGGCCCTTTAATGCCCCGCATGCTGCGACTTGTGGTTCTCCAAGTCCCAGCTTGCGGGGGAGGCTTGCTGGGACTCCTAGTTCCACAGTATTAAACAATAGTTTATTCTTTCTTTTACACAAAGATCAGCCCGGTGACCACCGCACAGGGTCACCGGGAACAGCACCAGGCTTCAGCCTGGTCAGGTAAGTCCTGGAGGGGGGTCCCCACTCCCCCAGGGCCCCTGACCAGGGTGACTGGTGAGTAGGGTGATGTTTTGGCCGCGGGACCTTATATAATAAGTGTCCCCCGGCTGTTACATTACCCTGCTGGCTGGTTTGGCCTGGCGCTGGTTCTTAAAATACGAGGGACCCCTATTCATTTTGTCCCCTGTATTTTGGGAACCAGCCCCGGACCTGTAGCCTGGGGCTGGTTTTAAAAAATCGGGGAACCCCTATTTGCCGGGTTCCTTGATTTTTCAATACCAGCCCCGGCTCTTTCAGCCTGGTGCTGGTTATGGCTGTGGGGGGGACCCCACGCCGTTTTTATTTATTTTTCTATTTTTTTTTAACACTGAAGCCTGCACGGATCTCACTGATCCCGTGCAGGTTAAAGCCAAATACAACTGGAAAATATATAGTGTATTTTCCTGCCTTATTTGGCAGGCCATCCGCGGCCGTTTCACGCCAATTGCTTAGTAAATCAGGAACCACCATTCTTTTGAATGGTGATTTCTGTCGTATTCTATCGATGGTGTAATAATTTGTATTTGTAAATACAAATACGAATGTCCCATCAATACGAATACAAAAAAATCTCCTCCTCCACCACTCCTTACCTCTCTTCACTGATCTCTATCCACACTCCCTCCCGTCCTCTTCGCTCCGCCGCCGACTGACCTCTCACCTAATCCCCTCATCCCACTCCCGTGTCCAAGACTTCTCTTGCGCTGCCCCCCTGCACTGAAACAACCTCCCGCCACCCTTCAGGCTTTCTGATTCCCTTACCTCCTTCAAGTGCTCCCTGAAAACCCACTTCTTCCGACTAGCCTATCCCTCCTCCTCCTCCTAACATCTTTTGCTCCTCCTATCCTGCCTACCCTACCCCTCCATCCGTTCCCATCCGTTCCTACTTATCCTATTGTTTTTTGTTCGTCCACCCACCTCCTTTTAGTCTGTTAACTTTTATGAGTAGGGCCCTCCTTCCTCACGTACTCACCCTACCTCTTTACCTCACCAGGGCTCCTGCCCTGTTCTTCCCTTCCTCTACTTCATCTTCAGTCGCCTCGACAATTTCGACACCTACTTCAGAACTGATGCTGATTTTAGTTCTACAAGCGATACCCCTATTTATGCTGTATTTTATAAACACACCCTGTACGTTACCTTGTAATTTGTTTTTGTTTGCTATGTACGGCGCTGCGGACACCTTGTGTCACTTTATAAATAAACATACTAATACTACTAAACAAATTCTAATACTTTTTAATATGAAAGCCTAAAATCACCTACTTCTTCATCTTTCATAAAAGTAAAAATTGCCTCAGCATACATTTAATTTGCTTCTTCTGCCATTCTGCTTATTTGCTTCTTTACGTGAATACCACTGAAGTGGTTATTGCATGCAATTCTGCCAAGGCGGTCTCCGGATACAGGACCTTCTGCTTAGTGTGGAGAATCTCCCTTATACGGGGGACAGATTGTTTAGGAGCGAGTTAGATGATTTGATTTCCAAGGCTACTGCTGGTAAATCAACGGTCCTCCCATCTACTCCTAACATGCAGCATCGTCCCTTTTCAGGTCCCTTGCAGCAGTCCTTTCGGGCCACTAGATATTGCCAGAAGGCTAGGGGTTCTCCAGAGCTACTGCATCCAAGCCCGCTGCATGACTGCCCAAACCCACCAGGAGTATTACTAAAGTTGGGAGCTTGTCTACTACATTACGCTCAGCTGTGGGAGGTGTCCTTTACCAATACTTGGGTACGGACTCTCATTTCTCAAGGCTACAAGCTGGTGTTTGCAAATCAACCCCCACACAAGTTCTACAAATCAGGCCTACCAGCCTTGATAGAGGATCAGACCACCATGTTACAGGCGATACAGAAGTTACTTCTGTCCCAGGTAATTATCCATGTCCCCCCTCAGGAGAGGGGCAGGGGTTATTACTCCAACTTATTTGTAGTACCGAAGCCGGACAGTTTGGTACATCCAATTCTAAATCAAGTCCCTCAACCCATTCCTAACAGTGACTACATCCCAAATGGAATCCCTTCAGGTGGTCATAGCAGGAATAGAGTAAGGAAATTCCTAGCATCCCTCGGTGTGAAGGACACCTACCTACACATCCCAATATGGGCCCCAAATCAGGCATTCCTGCGGTTTGCCATTCTGGAAGAGCATTATCAATTTCAGGCCCTCCCCTTTGGTCTGTCCACTGCAGCCCTCATATTCACAAAGGTGATGGTGGACATGATAGCCTAACTCAGAAAGAGGGGGATAAACATCATACCCTATCTGGATGACCTGCTTATAAAAGCCAGGTCAGAGGAATCCTTACACCATACAGGTGTCTACACAGGTCCTCATTGCACACGGGTGGCTACTGAACCCTCGCAAGTCATTTCTGATCCCATCGCAGTGGCTGCTGTTTCTGTGCATGGTCCTAGATACCAGTGAGCAGAAAGTCTTTCTGCCAGGGGACAAGGTTCAAGCGCTCCAGGTACTTGTGAGCGAGTCTCGGCCCACCAGTGCATCCGAGTTCTGGGAAAGATTGTTGCCTCTTTCGAGGCATTGCAATTAGGTCCGGGTCTCACTTGCATATGCACCAGAAGATTTTCCTGTCCACGAGATCCAGGGAATCACTGCAATGGTGGCTCCATGCTCCAAATCTGCTTGCAGGCAGGAGATGCGGTATCCAGAATTGGATTCTACTTACTATGGATGCCAGCCTCCAAGGCTGTGGCGCCGCGATGCTGGTAGTGACCTTCCAAGGCAAGTGGACCCAAGGCAAGAGTCCAAGCTCCACATAAACAACCTGGAGTTGAGAGGCGTATTTTATGTTCTCCTGCAAGCTGCACCTCTGCTGAAAGATCGGCGGTAAAAGTCCAGTCGGACAGTGCAACAACAGTGGCTTTTATAAATCGCCAGGAAGGCACGAGGAGAAAATCCAGCATGAGAGAGGTCACCAAGATCCTCAGGTGGGTAGAAGCTAATCTGATTGCGCGGTCGGCCATTTTCATTACTGGGGTGGATAACTGGGAGGCGGACTTCCTGAGTAGTCACGACCTTCTCCCGGGGAATGGAGCCTAAAAGAAAGAACGACCTTCGCCCGGGGAATGGAGCCTGAAAGAATGAGTCTTTTCACGCATTGTGGATCGGTGGGGAAGCCCAGAAATAGATCTGATGGCATCCAGACTCCAAAAGAAGTTGGCCCAGTATTGCTCAAGGACCAGGGCTCCTCAAGGATGCACTGACAACACCCTGGTGCTACAACCTGGTGTATGGATTCCTGCCGATTCCATTACTGACGAAGTTCCTAAAAAAGATAAACAATGGAGTGGAAGCAATTCTGATAGCTCCCGATTGGCCTCACAGAGCGTGGTATGGGGACCTTCAGGCCATGCTAGCGCACGACCCATGGCGCCTTCCTAAAGAAAGAGACTTGCTCCCTTGCTCACTCAAGGTCCCTGCATCTGCCAGGCCTTCGAGCAACTACATTTAATGGCCTGGAGGTTGAGTGGCAAATTTTAGCTCACAAGGGACTGCATGCATCAGTCATCTCTACTTCTACACATTACCACCACATTTGGAGGAGATATGTGTGCTGGTGTGAGCAGTTGAAATTTCCACCAGCAGAATTTAAATTGGACCGCTTCCTATATGCAGTCTGGCTTGTAGTTGGGCCTGCATTTTGGTTCCTTAAAGGTACAGGTTTCGGCCCTCTCCATTTTCTTCCAGAAGAAATTGGCTTCCTTGCCGGAGGTCCAGATGTTCCTGCAAGGGGTGTTGTGTATTCAGCCCCCCTTTGTGCCGCCTACGCCTCCATGGGAATTAGAGTAATCATGGTTGAACCGCTGAACTCGGTGGAGTTAAAATTCCTGACATGGAAGACAGCATTTCTGTTAGCTTTGGCTTCAGCACGTCATGTTTTAGAGCTTTGCGCTCTGTCTTGCAAGAGCCCATACCGGTACTTATGTAGTATCTGGGCATCCGATTTAGAAATCGGGTCGGATCGGTAGCATCGCATGCGACCAAATCGTATGCGATGCGATGGTCCCGATTTTTCCATAGGATTCAATGTTAAAATGGTCTGAGTCCATTTTAACATAGAATTCAATGGGAAAAAGGGGTCCTTTTCCTTTCCCCACTATCCAAGTGGGCATGGAGTTAGATATAAACCTGTGACGAGCGTAGTGAGCCACCGTGCCCGAAGCGTGGCGAGCGTAGCGAGCCCCGCAAGGGGACACAGAATACTTTTTAAGAAAACTGCGTCCCCTCGCGGGGCTCGCCACGCTTCAGGCTCCTGGCCTGAATCATCCTAGAGATGACTGACTCATGCAAACCTTTGTGAGCTAGAATCTGCCACTCAACCTCCAGGCAGTTAAACTTAGTTGCTCTAAGGCCTGGCAGATGCAGGGACACTGAGTGAGCAGGTCTCTTTCTTGAGGAAGGTGCCACGGGTCATCCGCTAGCATGGCTTGAAGGTCCGCGTACCATGCTCTGCGAGGTCAGTCGGGAGCTATCAGAATTGCTTCCACTCCATCCATTCTTATCTTTTTAGAACCTTCGCCAGTAATGGAATTGGCGAGAATACGTACACCAGGTCGTAGCACCAAGGTGTTGTCAGTGCGTCCACTGCCTCTGCTTGAGAATCTCTGGTCCTGGAGCAGTACCGAGCCAACTTGTTGTTGAGTCTGGACGCCGTCAGATCTATCTGAGGGATCCCCCACCGATACACAATCTGTGCAAAGACTTGCTCTTTGAGGCTCATTCCCCCGGGTGAAGGTTGTGACGACTCAGGAAGTCCGCCTCCCAATTGTCTACCCCAGGAATGAAAATGTCCGACAGTCCGCAGTCAGATGAGCCTCTGCCCAACTGAGGATCTTGGTGACCTTCCTCATGCAGGACTTGCTCCTCGTACCTCCCTGGCGGTTGATAAATGCCACTGTCATCGCATTGTCTGACTCGGCTTTTACCGCCTGATCTTCCAGCCAAGGTGCAGCTTGCAGAAGAGCGTAATACACCGCTCTCAACTCCAGGTTGTTTATGTGAAGTTTTGATTCCCAAAGTGACCACCTGCCTTGGAAGTCCTTCCCAGCATCACGACGCCCCATCCTAGGAGACTGGCGTCCGTCGTTAGCAGAATCTAATTCTGGATCCCAAACCTCCTGCCTGCCAGCAGGTTTGGAGGATGGAGCCACCATTTTAGTGACTCCCTGGTTCTCATGGACAGGAAACTCTTCCTGTGCATCTGCAGGTGGGACCCTGACCATTTGCTTAGGAGGTCTAACTGGAACACACGGGAGTGGAACCTCCCATATGAGATCGCCTTGAAAGAGGCAAACTTCTTGACCAGGACCTGGATGCATTGATGGACAGAGACTTTTACCGCAGCCAATAGATCGCTCACCAGGATCTGGAGCACTTGAACCTTGTCCCCTGGAAGAAAGACTTTCTGCTCCCTGGTATCCAGTACCATGCCCAGAAACAGCAGCCGCTGCGATGGGATCAGTGAGGACTTGGGAAGTTTCAGTAGCCACCCGTGTGCAATGAGGACCTGTGTAGTTACCTGAATTGCCAGATTCAAAGCTTCCTCCAACCTGGCCTTTATAAGGAGGTCCTCCAGATAGGGTATTATGTTTATCCCCCTCTTTCTGAGTAAAACCATCATCTTCACCATCATCTTCGTGAATACTCGGTGCAGTGGACAGGCCAAAGGGAAGGGCCTGAAATTGATAATGGTCCTCCAAAATGGCAAACCGCAGGAATGTCTGATGTGGGACCCATATTGGTATGTGCAGGTAAGCGTCCTTCATCAAGGGATGCTAGTAACTCTCCCTGCTCCAACCCCGTAATGACTGTCCGCAGGGAGTCCATCCTGAAAGTTGTTACCTTTTTAAGAATGGATTGAGAGACTTTGGGGGAAATTTACTTTCCCCCTTTAAGTTTAAAATTGGCCATACCGAACCGTCCGGTTTTGGTACAACAAAAAGGTTGGAGTAGTAACCCCGGTACTTATGTATTATCTGGGCGCCCAATATTTTCATCGTGGGGCATTGTACAAGCAAAAATCGATCGCATCGTATGCAATATGACGCGATTGGACCCGGTTTTTAATTGTACAGGCACCCAGATGCCTCATTCCTATGTTAAATGCCCCCCCAGACCCGATTTTTTTATTGTACACCCACCCTGATGGGTAATTACTATGTTAAATGGTCCCCATTGTTAACGCCACCCCACTATCAACGCCAACCTGAAGTGTGTTGAGCGCTGCGAGCCCGCGAGGGGCGGCGGTACACGTCCTCGGACCTTTTCATACCTCCACTATCCACGTCGGCGTGGAGTTGATTTTATATAGTGTGGCGAGCGCAGCAAGACACCGAGCCCGAAGCGTGGTAAACGGACACGGATTACTTATATTCGCCACGCTTCGGGTTGGCGTTGATAGTGGTGTGGCGTTAACAATGGGGGCCATTTAACATAGTAATGACCCATCAGGGTGGGTGTACAATTAAAAATCGGGTGTGGGGGGGCATTTAACATAGGAATAAGCCCAAATTGGCTATGATCGTGTCGCATCGTATGCCATTATAATGGCATGCGATGCGCCGCGATATTAAAATTGTACAGTCGGGTTTTAAAAACCCTGAAATCGGGTCCCATCGCATGCCTTAATTAGTGGCATGTGATGCGATATATCGGGCGCCCAGATAATACACAAGTAGCATAACCCCTGCCCCTCTCCTGAGGAGGGACTGGGATAACCACATGAGACAGTAACAGTCTCTGAATCGCCTGTAACAGGGTGGCCTGAGTCCCTTTCAAAGCAGGTAGCCCTTATTTAAAGAACCTGTGCTTTGCAAACTCTAGCTTGTAGCCTTGCGAAATGAGAGTCCGCAATCAAGGATTGGTACAGGACACCTCCCACACCTGGGCGTAGTGTAGCAGACGAGCTCCCACCTCGAGTACGACCCGTGGTGGTGCTGGGTAGTCATGCAGAGGGCTTGGATGCGGTAGCTCCGGAGCTACGATCCTGGTCTGCCGGGGCTGCGGCCTTACGGAACTTTGTCCGAGAACCCCTCTGCGCATTGGAGCCACCTCTTGCCTTCTGGCGTTATCTGGAGGCCTGAATGGACTGCTGCGCCGGACCTGCAAAGGGCCGGCGTTGCACAGTGGGAATAGATGGGAGGAATGTTGATTTCCCAGCAGTAGCCTTAGAAATCTGGTCATCCAACTCGCTCCTGAATAATCAGTCCCCCTTATAAGGGAGTTTTTCCACGTTACGCTTGCGTAGCCAGAGGGTTCTGCGTCCAGAGACTGCCAAGGTGGAATTGTGTGCATTTATCGCACCTAATTATTTTTGTGCATCGCACAGCATTTTGGCCATATCCTGATTGTGGCTTAGTTTCTCAGATATCTGCGCCACAGTCCTGTCCCCTTGCAAACCTTCCACTATCTGGGAGGCCCAGGTGTGGACGGCCTTAGCCATCCAGCAACCTCGCCAGAACCGGGTGCTGACATACAGCCTTAAGGGTAGCTTCTACCTTTTTATCAGAGCTGTCCTTCAGAGACGAGGACCCTGGTACTGGTAGTACCACTTTTTTGGACAAGCGTGTTAAGGACTTGTCCACAATAGGAGGCTCCTCCCACACCTTTTCGGCCAGCCTGCTCAAAAAGGAATGCAGACACAAACCGCTTTGTGCGTTTAAAATGCTGTTCTGGGGACTTCCAAGCCGCCTTGAACGCCAAGTCACTTGTGAAGTAGAAGCAGGTGAAAACTTCACACTGCATAACATACAGGATATTTTCCTGACCATGATGGGGGGGAAAACACCTGAACCCACACACCCACTCTCAGTGATTTGTACAATAAGCACACTATGTGACAGGTAATGCACTACGTGAATTATAGCTTATGTGTTGCAGCTTAACAAGCCTGTGAGTAAGACACAGAGGCACTGAGGGGGATTGGAGAGAGCTGGTAACATACATAAATCACAGAGGAATAAATATATATATATATATATATATATATATATATATTTGCAGTTATTAACCCCTCACAAGGTTAAAAGTGCCCAAAACCTGTGCTGTCACTGCTGCAGAACTCCCTCTCCTTCCCCACCGCTGAGGAGTGTCCCAGGAGGTAAATAATGGTGATTACAGAGCCCAGGGAGAAGCAGGAAGCTGTTAGTTTGAGTCCCTCAGAGGTCAGGTCCCACTCTGAGTAAGCCCCGGCTATTGCATAGCGCTGGGGCGTAGACATGGGTATAAATAGCCCTAATGCGGTGAACTGTGTTTGGGGTACAGTGGCAGCACCTAAATCCAGTCTGTGGCAGGGCTGCGCGGTCGCTGTGCAGGGACGCTGCAATCTTACCGCATCACATACCATGGTGCCCAGTGAGCGAACCCCCAGGTCATACTCACCACTGATGTTTTCGGGTGAACCAGGGGTGTGCGGCATGCTGGGGGTGAGCTACGCTGACATCTAAGCGACTGCGTGGCAAACACCCTCTCAGGACAGTTGTCCTGCAGCAGGGTCAATTCGGTACCTAAAGAAGCCAGCAATTGAAACCTTTCCCTGGTTTCCCACGATGCAGGAATGCTGTTTAAGCCCAAAGAGCAGACCCAAAATTAATAAAGAAATGAAACCTGAAAAAAAACTCTCTGGAGCTTCACAGTGAGCAACCTTTCCTTAAGGCACATTTTCTTAAACTGGTCTTGTGGGAGGAAGTAGAGGGGAGGAGCCAGTACACCCAGTGAAAGAGATTATTTGTGCCTGTCTCCTGCGGATACCTCTCTTCTCCCATACTTTATGATGAAATCCCAAATATCCCATATGGATGATAGAGAAATAGTAGAAAGTTATTGTGAATGTTACTGTATATGGCCACATCCCCCTTTTCATACATTTCAAAATGAATTGAAACTTGTGTTAATGTTGAAAACATGCCTCAGGTTTCATTGCATTGTCTATGGAATATTAAACTGAATATATCTATGCAGCCTTTGGTTCCCTACCACTTTAATGACTAAGGACCTGATGCAGAGTTGAACATATGCCGGAGTGCGCTTCTTTTCAAACTGTGCATTCATCTGGGACCAATAAGTGCAGATTTGTACGCATCTCCGTCACATCTCTACTTGTAGATATAGGGGTTCCCCAACCTGCGCACAAAGATGAAAGGAGCAGCACCTCTGAAGGATCCTCTGTTAGGTAGAATCCGGAAATAGGTATGAAAAGAAAAGGTTTCAGAGGGCGCTATATAATGATATATTTATTTTGACAATTCGCAAAGTCAAATTTAGAAAACATAAAAATACTTTAAAACATGACATAAAAGACACATATATGTGTATTACAAGAGTAAACCGTTTTGGTTATACGTAGACACTTCAATTTTTCACATGAACACTCCTTTGAGAGATTGTTAGTCACTGTTAGTACTGTTCTTTGACTGTTTGTTGGTAGGAGTTTAGTCGGTTAGGATGTACTGTAGAGCCTACATCCTAACCGATGTAGAGCCTACATCCTAACCGACTAAACTCCTACCAACAAACAGTCAAAGAACGGTACTAACAGCGACTAACAATCTGTTAAAGGAGTGTTCATGTGAAAAAAATGAAGGGTCTACGTATAACCAAAACTGTTTACTCTTGTAATACACATATATGTGTCTTTTATGTCATGTTTTAAAGTATTTTTAGGTTTTCTAAATTTGACATTGCGTATTGTCAAAATAAATATATCTTTATATAGCGCCCTCTGAAACCTTTTCTTTACTTCTCTACTTGTATATAAGTAATATTTAACTGGCCTTTAAATATTACTATTATTTTATTTATAAGGCGCCACAAATGTTTCACAGTGCCATACAAAGGAACAGTACAGGGAGACAAAACTTGGCATAACATTGAATAAATAACAAAAATAGGAGTACAAATAAAGAGTGCCACAGTTCAATACACATTACAGCTTAAATATAAGTAGTGAGGACTCAATCAACATACAACTAGAGGCTTGAGGCCAATGATGGAAATGAGTATGCAGACAAAGATGGTCACTGAGTGTTTCAGTATAGGAGAGCTGTGAGTGAAATGTGAAGAGAAGTGGGCTTTGACAACAGGATTGAAGAGGGCCCTGCTCGGAGGAGCTTACAATCTAGTAGAGTGTTATAATGTTAAAGTTCAAAGTGGCTCTGTCGATGGATTCATAGTTACATAGTATTTAAGGCTGAAAAAAGACTCACGTCCATCCAGTTGAACCTTGGTGTATTCACTTCATCCCTTGTTATACGTAGTGTATACTGATATTTTTAAGGACAGATTATGATTATTGTTTGTACCCCTGGATGTTTTTAACTAATAGATGTTTTTCCAACCTTATTTTAAACATATTTATTGTGTCTGCTGACACCACATCTCCAGGAAGAGAGTTCCATAGTTTGGCTGCCCTGACTAAAAAAAAATCATGAGTGATGCATACATAAAGATGCTTTCTGCACCAAGGCTGTTGTAAAATTGCATTGATGATAGGTATCTATTACAGATAGGGTATGTCGGCTTACCGGTGTGAACAGACCTCAAAAGCAACTGTGGTTAAATTGTGGTCAACTCTACATAAGGCCCTAAATCTGATTATTTGATGTTCCTAGTCGCCAATAGTGTTGCAGGTCATACATATTTTGAAATACATGTTGTCCCTGACTAGTTCTTTTGGATTGCTCATAAATAATTTATAATTTTCTACAGCATGTGTCTAAGTTTAATTTCTTTTGTTTTACAGTCATATGGCTACGTCCCTGCCTATAGCACCTGAAAGATCTCACCTCCATCCAAGTTTTGACATGGTTGTATTTTTAATAAATTTAAACTGCCAGATAAGGTTGGTGATCTAATATCGAAATGTCTAAGCCATAGTTACAGGATTACAGCTGGTAGGGTTATCTGTTTTAGTGAAAAATCTATTCAAATAGAAAGTTAAGGAGTTTAGATAATTATTGGTAGGAGGTTGATTATGTGCAGTCATTAACCAGTCAAAGGTGTTTTTTTCTATTCAAAATGGCAAACAAGTTTATTTCTTGTGTCATGCAGATGGTGATAGCAGCTATGTTAATGTCCAGGAGAAAAAGAACATAGAGGCAGATATATTAAGGCCCGTACACACTAGTACAATCCCGCCGATCCCGATATTGGCAGCAGCGTTACCCGGCAGGGGTCCCTGGCATTGGCAAGTGCATACACACTTGCCAATGCTGCAAGCGATGGAGCTGACGTGTGTGTGTGTGTGTGTGTGGGGGGGGGTGTCGATGGTCACGCTACAGTATGGCAATCCTTGATGTTGATCATTCAGAGAGCCTGTTCTGAACGATATTGTAACCATATCATCTAGTGTGTATGGCCCTTTAAGCCTGTTAAAGTGATAAAGCGGTGATAACACCCCAGCCAATCAACTCCTAACTACCACTTTTCAAACACAATCGGTTGGCTGGTGCGTTATCATCTTTTACTTTGTCACACTTTACCAAGCATATTCCTTTATTTTTATTTTTTTCTTAACGCATGTTATTTCAACAACTAACTAACAATTTGGATTGGATGCTTTTATTACAATAAATAGTATTTGTAGCTAGAATTATTAGACAAGATATGGGGTGATTGCTCTTGGTAAATTATCGGTTTTGGGGCCAAGAATGCATAAACCCACCTCCCAGTGTGATTAACTTGGCCCTGCTAAAACAGCCTAGGGTAAGAACTATTAATCTATTTTTATTGAATTTTTTTCAATTTTGATAACTTTGGGGCAGATCTACTAAGCCTTGGGCAGAGATGAAGTAGAGAAAAATAAAGAACCAGCAAATGAGCGCCTCTAATATGCCAGATGCTGATTGGTTGATACTTTATCTCCAACACATAGAGGAGTATTCAATGTTTTTTGGGAGTCTGGCTCACCGCTCACTGTTCTGTGTCCCTGTGATCTCGCTGAAGTGCTCGGCACTTTTTCTTATCTCCTCATTTCTGATTTCCTCAGTATTCAATGTGTGGCCAGCTCGCCAACCCCTTTTGCGAACTTAGCATAATTATGCGAGTTCAAATGGGAGTGCTGTAACTGGAGAGATCTGTTTTCTCCTGCTCTCCACGTGAGCTGGTCAGACTGGGATATTCCTGAGCAGGGTGTTCATCTCAGCAGCGTGTTCCTCGCATTTGTGGACTTGTATTTTTTTTACAAAGGTTTAGAAAGGTTAATGTTTTGTTCACTATTTATTTTACAAATGGCTGTGTGACTATTTTAATTGGGTTTGTGCAGACGGGTGTATTTTGTTCTTTTTGGCCTTTATCCTTGTGTTGTGCTTTTGGCATTGTTTCTTTGCCCTGTGTTTTTATTTAATTTATTTTATAATTGTTAGCGTGTTTAAAAGCCTGTTTGGGGGTTAGGTGAGGAAGAAGAGAGGAAGCATGGGAAATTACTAGGAGCATTCCAAAATGAGTAAGCCCTACTCAGCCACACAGCACGCCCAGAGCACGCACATGCTGGCCAGCCCACGTCCGCATATTACTCCGCAGACCGAATCCCCTCTTCCCGCCATCCTGGCATACTAGTTGCCAGTTGGCGGGTCCGGCGATGTGAGTGCTGCAGCCAAAAATTTGCAAGTTAATACGGTGGCCCAGCAGCGGGACTCGGACCCGTGGGTGCTCATCAGTTTCCGTGGGTGCTCGGGTCCTTGAGCACCCACAGAATCGGCACCTATGATTGGAGCCCTACCAGTGATCACGTTCAGTGGAGAAATATGTGGGTTCTGGGGACCTCTCACTTTCTAAAGTTGGGGTCCTACTCCACTGTTTCTGGGTCCCTCTCAGCATTGCACACATTTTGCAATGCTATATTTATACTTTAGTACGCAAGATATCCTCTAAATGAGAGTGTCCTGATTCTCAAAGTTAAGGCCCATACACACTTGACTATTTTCCCACATCATTGCTAGGAAACTGGTTTGTCTGCTGGTTTTACCAGCAGATCTGGTGATGATGGATGGTTTCCATTATCGGTGTGTGTAGGCTGCTGGGCTAAAAGATTAGCCGCTTTCAGCCCGGAAGAATGCCCCACTGCCGCCTCCTGCCCCCTTGCCTGTCATACTCACCCTGCTGTGGTCCGTGCCGCTCCGCTCATTTCCTCCGGCTGGCTGCTGCTGCAGAGCTCTGCTCCCCCGCCCAGCTAAACACACGGCTCGCCCCACCCGGCTCAACACAGTCTTATCAAATTCAGTAGCGCTTCCTGCCCCACCGGCAAATAGCGCTACAAGCTGTGTGCCACCGCTGACCGGATCATCCCCGATAAGTGATGAGGGGACTGTCGGGCAGGAAGGCGCTCCGGGAGCCTGGGCAGGGCCAGCAGCGAATGAATGGTCGCTGGGCAGGGCCGGACTCCTCCCACTCACTATATTACGCACATGTGGGCCTTTCTAACAATGGCGCTGAGGAAGCTCTGACACCGGCATCTGTTCTCACATCCTGGGCGCACAGTAGTGAGTAGCGTCACTCCTTCCCTTGTATAGAGATCATCCCTATCCCGCAGCATGTTGAAATGGTGGCTGGTTCTGACATTATCCACCAGAAGGATGTGACTGATGATGCCCTGTGCCCCAATATTGCCCGGCCAGGCCCCGGAGCTCACTCCCCTCCCTGTGCCACCCGTACCGTGTGTGTGCCCCAGCAGCTGGCACTCAGTCAGTGTCAGTGCTGATATATCAGTGCTGACATAATCCCCCCTCCTGCCATACATTGTGCCCCTGCCAGCTGTGTGCTGCTGCTGCCTGCTGGTGGCATTGGGATGTGCACACTGTTTGATGCTGGCTTATGTGTTACACAGTGGGCATCTATTTCCTCCTGCCCTCTTCCCATGGGCACAGGGCCGTCTCAACATCAGTGAGGGCCCAGTGAATTATTTTACCAAGGGGCCCTCACTGATGTTGAGGCTGCCCTGAATATATACATTGCTGACAACAGGCCAGCAATGTACATATTACTGGAATCACTGCCCACCAATGGTACTTATAATAATAATAGTAGTAGTTTGTTTATTTATAAGGCGTCCGCAGCGCCGTACATAGCAAACATAAAAACAAATTACAAGGCAACGTACAGGGTGTGATGATAAAATACAGCATAAATAGGGGTATAGCTGATAGAACTAAAATCAGCATCAATTCTGAAGTAGGTGTAGAAATTGTCGAGGAGACTGAACATGAAGTAGAGGAAGGGAAGAACCGGGCAGGAGCGCTGGTGAAGTAAAGCAGTATGGTGAGTACGTAAGGAAGGATGACCATACTCCTAAGAGTTAACAGAATAAAAGGAGGTGGGTGGACAAATGAAAAACAAAAGGAATAGTATAAACGGATGGAGGGGTAGGGTAGGCAGGATAGGAGGAGCAAAAGCGGTTAGGAGGAGGAGGGATAGGCTAGTCGGAAGAAGTGGGTTTTGAGGGAGAGCTTGAAGGACGTCAGAAAGGGAGTCAGAAAGCCTGATGGGTGGCGGGAGGTTGTTCCAGTGCAGGGGGCAGCGTGAGAGAAGTCTTGGACATGGGAGTGGGAGGAGGTGAGAGGTCAGGAGGCGGTGGGCAGCGGAGTGAAGAGGACGGTAACATATATATTGCTGGCCTGCGAGGGAGGGAGTGTGGATAGAGATCAGTGAAGAGAGGTAAGGAGCGGTGGAGCAGGAGAGAGAGCCTTGTAGGTGGTGGTGAGGAGTTTAAAGAGAACTCAGAAAGGAATGTGGAGCCAGTGAAGAGATAGACAGAAGGGGGAGACGGAGGTAGTGCGGCGAGAGAGGAAGATGAGCCTAGCAGTGGCGTTAAGAATGGATTGGAGAGGGGTGAGGCGGACGAGAGGTAGCCCGGAGAGAAGGATGTTGCAGTAGTCAAGGCGGGAGATGACAAGAGTGAATGAGAATTTTGGTCGTGTCAGTAGAGAGGAAGGGTCTGATGCACGAGATGTTGCGGAGGTGAAAGCGGCAAGACAGAGAGCACGAATGTGGGGGGTGAAAGAGAGGGAGGAGTCAATGATGACACCGAGGCAGTCCGTTTGGTCGGTGGAGGTGATCTCGGTTTAACCAATGCTGATGGAGATAGTGGGAGAAGAGGGGATGTTCGGGGGATGGAAGATTAGAAGTTCAGTTTTAGCCATGTTTAGTTTCAGGAAGCGTTGGGTCATCCAGGCTGAGATGGCCGGGAGACATTCGGAGACCCTGGAGAGGAGTGATGGGGATAGGTCGGGGGAGGAGAGATAGATTAGGGTATCATCAGCATATAGGTGGTAATGGAAGCCGTAGGAGCTGATGAGGGTGCCCAGAGAGGTGGTGTAGAGGGAGAAGAGGACAGGGCCAAGGACTGACCCTTGGGGAACACCGACTGGCTGAGGGGTAGTAGAAGAGGAGGAGATCAGAGTGGAGACGGAGAAGGAGCGATCGGAGCGGTATAAGATGAAACAGGAGAAGGCGGTGCCAGTGATGCCAAAGGAGCGGAGGGTGTTGAGCAGGAGAGGGTGGTCAACAGTGTCAAAGGCAGCCGACAGATAAAGCTGGATGAGGATAGAGAAGAGGTCTTTGGATTTAGCCGATAGTAGATCGTTAGTGACCTTGGTCAGGGCAGTTTCAGTGGAATGTAAAGGGCGGAACCCTGATTGGAGGGGGTCTAGAATGGAGTTAGCGATAACGTGGCTTAGGAGACTGTTATAGGCCAGATGTTCTAGGAGCTTTGAGGCAAAAGGGAGGAGGGTGATGGGCCTGTAGTTGGACGGAGAGTTGGGGTCCAGATTTGTATTTGAGAATTGGGGAGACAAGAGCGTGTTTTAAGGAGGAGGGGAAGATCCCAGAGGATAGGGAAAGATTAAAGAGGTGAGTCAGGTGAGAGCAGACCGACTGACTGAGACGATGGATAATATTGGAGGGGATAGGATCGAGCGGGCAGGTGGAGGGAGAAGCGGATTGAAGGATAGAATGGACTGCAGTGGTAGGGTAAAAAGAGGACAGGGGTGGGAAGAAGGGGAGTGGAGATGTTGGAGGGGAGGAGGGAGAGGGTGAGGTAGGGGCAGCAGTGATGTCCGTCCTGAGAGGATATTTTGGTTGAAAAGTTGGTGGCAAAATCAGCGGCTATGATGGAGGAAGGAAGAGCTGGAGGAGGGGGGGAGAGTTGAAGGGGATGAGGAGCCTGAGGGGGTTAAATGATAGGGAAAGGATGAGTAGGATTCCTTGGCCGCAATATCAAGTGTGTTGACGTTCTGTTGTGAGACAATGTGCTTGGGGGGGGGGGGGGTTGGTGGAGGGAGAAGCGGATTGAACGATAGAATGGACTTCAGCGGCAGTGGTGGGGTAAAAAGAGGACAAGGGTGGGAAGGAGGGGAGTGGAGATGTTGGAGGGGAGGAGGGAGAGGGTGAGGTCAGGGCAGCAGTGATGTCAGTCCTGAGAGGATATTTTGGTTGAAAAGTTGGTGGCAAAATCAGCGGCTATGATGGAGGATGGAAGAACTGGAGGAGGGGGGGAGAGTTGAAGGGGGTGAGGAGCCTGAGGGGGTTGGATGATTGGAAAAGGATGAGAATCCTTTGCAGCAATATCAAGTGTGTTGACGTTCTGTCGTGAGACAATGTGCTTGGGAGGGGGGGGTGGTGGAAGAGGGGGGAAGCAGTGAGGGAGAAGGAGATGAAGTGATGGTCAGAAAGAGGAAAAGCCGAGATAGTGTAGTCGGTACGGGAACAAGAGCGGGAGAAGACTAGATCGAGGGAGTGTCCTTGGATGTGGGCGGGAGACTTATATGCCAGAAATATAAAAAAAATTGCTGGCACAGGTCAGCAATGTATATATTATTGGCACCACTGCCCACCGGGGCTTAAAGTGAGCTGGACCTGATCAGAACTGTGTTCTGTTAGTTCAATTTGGAGATGGAACGGTTTGCCTCTGTCCACTCACCTTGCCCCGCTGTCTGTCCCTGCCTGCATCGATAAAGGGGACAGCCAGACACAACGGTGTAAACCCAGCTGTTTCACTCAGAGCAGGTGTATCCATCTGTGGCAGAGCTATTTCAAATGGCGCTCCAACTCGCTAGCCAATTGGACCTTGCGGCCCGGCAGCCTATCAGGAGCCACCACTGCCTGATTGGCTTCTGTGCCGCAAGCTCTGATTGACTTGTGAGCCGGTGCGTTATTTGAAATAGTCATTTACCACGCAGTGAAGTGTACACAGTAATTTCCCATGGCACTGTACATGTAATCCTTGGCAAAGAGCATGTAATCCCTGGCAAAGAGCAATGAGCATGTAGGTAAGTGGCACTTATGTGGCATAATATGTAATGGGCATTACCATGTGTGCCATAATGGGCATTACGGAGTGCATATTCCCCTGTCCCACAAAGCCATGCCTTACATTTTTCGCAGGCCAGCAATATATATGTTACCGCCGCCACTGCTCACAATGTATATTTTGTTATGTCGGTAACGTATATATTGCTGGCGCAAGTGAATGGATTTCTCCCTATGTGCACAGCTGCAAATTAAATTATTGCCATACACATGGGCAGGATTTTGCCGGTCGTGGTGGTGTTTACTCCAAATATACGCAGCCCAGCCATAAATTCTGAATCAGGCCCCAAGAACAGAAATGCACTTAATAAAATGGCCCCTGCTCCCACCTTTGGAATTTTAATCCCATTATGTAAATCTCCTTTTATGATGAAAGATTTTCAGCAAAGTCTTTTGCCACCTGAAAATGTCTTGCTCTTTGGGAAAATAGCTCAGTGTGTATGCACTGCTTTGGTGAAAGATATATCTTTCAGAGATTTTGGCAAAGTCTTTAGAAATGAAAATCTCCTAGTGTGTATGGGCCTTTAAACTCTTATATCTAGGTATTCATTTTAATTTATTTGGAAATGGTCATTTCAACTGTTTTTATTTTAGCCCTTGTGCTGTACCTAATAAATATTGTATTTACTGTAGTTAAAATCTATGCTGAATAATTCCACATCAACCAATATGTAAGTGTACATTCTCAGATAATTGTAACAATGGAATATTAGTTGACTGCATCACCAATATATTATTCTAGGTATACAAACAATACAAGATAAAGAAACACAATAGTGTTATGTTTTCCTAGATACATCCCCACTGTGATTCTGTGGATTAAGCTGAGTACACATATATACAATTGTCGGGCCGTTCATTCGTTCTAGGTCGGATAGCCGTTCAATTGTATAGGTGTGTACGCTGTCCCGTACGAGTGATAAACGGCAAAAAACTGTCTTGACCGTCCATACTCGGTCGGTTGACGGTTCTTTGCTGTTTAATTTTCATCCGACAGGACGGCCTCATATCGGTACAAAAGTGCAGTGTGTACGCACGTTCGACCGATATGCTGCCGTCCTTGCGACAATACAGCCAAAGCTGGAACGCCCATGTGGGCGTTCCAGCTTTGACTAGAAAAAAAAAACCGGCGTGGGGTCCCCCCACAGCCGTAACCAGCTCAGGCTGAAAGAGCCGGGGCTGGTATTAAAAAATCAGGAAACCCGACAAATAGGGCTTCGCTGATTTTTTAAAACCAGCTCCAGGTCCGGGGCTGGTTCCCAAAATACGGGGGACAAAATGACCAGGGGTCTCCCGTATTTTAAGAACCAGCCCCAGGCCAAACCAGCCAGCAGGGTAATGCCACAGCCGGGGGACACTTATTATATAAGGTCCCGCGGCCAAAGCATTCAGCCCTCTGACCGGTCAGCCTGGCCAGGGGTCCTGAGGGAGTGGGGACCCCCCCCCCAATAAAGGCCCCCCCCCCCCCTCCAGGACTTACCTGACTAGGCTGAAGCCTGGTGCTGTCCCCGGTGACCCTGTGCGGTGGCCACCGGGCTGATTATTGTATAAAAAAAAATAGAATAAAAACTATTGTTTTTTCCTGTGGAACTATGAGTCCCAGCAAGACTCCCCCGCATGCTGGGACTTGGAGAACCACAAGTCCCAGCATGCAGGGCATTAAAGGGCCCGCTGGCACTTGTAGTTCCACAGAAAAAAATAGTTAAATAAATACACACTGACACTTTAGAAAAATAAAAGTTTAATACATACATTACACAAACACACTGATACTTACCTATCTTCATCCCTTAGGTAGGTCCCAGGGTCCGGTCCGGTGGCTTGGTTCCGGGGCTCCAGGGCTGAAGAGTCCGGGGTCCTGGATACGTAGTAATCCAAAGGGGTACCTGGGGAAGCAAATCCTACTCACCTGTCCTCTGGCGTCCACCCCGGCATCTTCACTTCAAGACGCGCTGCTCTCGGCTGCTGTGGTACCCGCTCTGCCTCCGCTGTATACTAGAGACGCAGAGATCCTTCTTCCTCGGCGTCTCTGCTCAAAATGATTTCTGGCCAATCAGGAGCCGACTTTCTCGATCTCTGCGTCTCTAGTATACAGCGGAGCAGAGCGGGTACAAAGGGTGACAGCTATAATTATGATAATTTTGGTCACATGTGACGTGTCAATAGCCCAAATCGAGACAGTGTGTACGGTGGTACAATCTTTTTCTTGCGACTGTTTGGACGGGAGTACATCAGACGTCGCAAGTAAAATTGTACAGGTGACGGGAGTACGGTCGGCCGAACGGTTCCCAGAAATAGGGATTGTATAGATGTGTACCCAGCTTTAGGTAGTCATTTTATAGCATCTGCTACTCCTTATAAATATTATAATCGTACAATCAGACACCATAATTATCAAGTCCCTTTTGAGGCTGCCATTGTTGAGTTATAAGGAATCCTATCTCTTTTCTAACAATAATGATTGAGAGAGTGAAATCTTATCGAACATATATTTATTATATCCTATATTGATGTAATAGTATATGTATTTGACATCTGCAATTCTATTCTAATAGACATTACAATACAACATGCACATTTCTTCTAAAAACCTGATTCCCAAAATATAAGTTCAAAACTTGAAATTCTGGCTCAAATAGTTTGATATTTATTTACAGGCAAAACAAACCATATACGTTAAACTGTATGTAATTGATGTGTGTGTGTGTGTATGTATATATATATATATATATATATATATATATATATATATATATATATATATATATATATATATATATATATATATATATATATATATATATATATATATTATTTATATATATATATATATATATTATTTATATATATATATATATATATATATCACAGAAGAAGGTTCCCCTATTGCGCCCAAGATGGTAATGAAAGCGGCAACTCTAATAGAACCCTGTTAGCCGGGCCCAGATAAGCAAATAGAGATAGAGAAGAAATATAGAGTGCGCTAAATACAGTTCAACAATTTTAAAACAATAAGCATTTATTTATAGTCTTCACAAAGACTTTCGATTAAAAAGTACAGCTGGTCTGTTATTGATACAGATGGTGTTGTAGGCCCAACGCGTTTCGTCAATAAATTGACTTCATCAGGGGCTTAGCGAACAATAAGTCAGCAAGGCGTAAAATCACTTAAGCCGAATTGGCGGATCACATACAGTGTCTAGCAAATGACGGAATGATACCCAATGCACAGCCTGAGTAGGTGGAGGGTGTTACTTCACCAGCACTTCTAGCTGGATGTTCTCCAGTGAGAGTATAATGAAAATACGTCTGCGGGGTCAATGACCCAAAAAAGTCATTCACACAGGTGTGTTTCAGAGATGTACCTTAATAGGAAAAGGGTAAATAGCGTCACAAGAATAAGTGCGGATGCAGTAACAAAATGGTCAAAGACCTACATCAGTTTTTCAATAGTTTTCAGGTATGGTTCCTAAAGCGCTTCGGAGCTTTTAGGAGTAAAACCGGAAGTGTACAGCTAGAGATCCAAAATCAGAATACAATGAAGAGACAAATCTAAAAAATATATAAAAAATATCAAGGTGCAAAAAATAAGTAAGGTGCTTATATTTTAAATGAGGCAGGAGGGCTAGGGTATCCCTTACTTATTTTTTGCACCTTGATATTTTTTATATTTTTTAGATTTGTCTCATCATTGTATTCTTAAATAGTCTATTTAGGATAGAAATTGCTTTGTTTTTACAGATCCCCCCCCCCTTTTTTTTACTGCATCATTATTCTTTTTATATTGTATTAATAAATGAAAAAAAATTTTTTACTCATATTTAATGATTACCTTTAATTAATTACTAATCACACCCAATAATTCATTCATAAAGTTTCTAGGTTTATTTTCAAACATTGGTACACCACGCTCTGACTAGGGCAGGCTACATTACTGTTTATTTATCCTTTAAAGAGCAATAGTCGCCGCATCTTCATCTATTGAACACATTTCTTCTTTTAAGTAACTCACCATTACTTGGACTTTGAGGATTGGCTGACACCCCATATAATAAGTAGGGGGACATTGCCTACAATATTTACGTTAGTTGGGGACACACAGGTGGCGCCACACATTCATTTTGTATATATATATATATGTATATGTATATATATATATATATATATATATGTGTATATATATATATATGTATATGTAGGACAAAGGTGTACCGGCACTCTTCCTAAGGATGCAGATACTTGAGGTGCCCTTCCGTTTCTCAAGGAAAAATGTAACCACAAAAAGGTAGATGGCACTCACAAGATTTGTATAGTTTCTGCGCGGCGGCAGCAATAAAGAAATAAATGAATCAACACAGGCTTGTGTCAACGTTTCGGGCAAAGCCCTTTATCAAGACATAAAGAAAAAACCAGCAGTGTACTCACATTTATAGCAGACAGTGGGGACAGGAACACCTCGTGCAGAAATCACCAGCACGACCCGGGCGGGTGATGAGTGACGTCATCTGGCGCACTCAAACGGGGAAAGCGGGGTCACCAGGGGCGTGCTATCAAACCCAAAGGGTGGTTGCTAAGCGACCAGGAACGCTGTCTGGTGCTTGCAAAGTAAACTAAGTGAATGCCGACTCGGGGCTGAGTGCGGGGAAACCAGTGTAAATGTGGAGCGGCAATGGTGCTGAAAGCCGGCTGCTGATCTCTGCAGCGGTGTCCAATCAAATAAAGACATTACAGGTTAAAAGCAATACGGACATCAAAGCCATGCTGAGTCAACAGCAGATACGAGCGTAACATGAATGGCACACAGAATCATAGTGAAATGCAGATCTATACAAAGTAACCACAGAGTTAAAATGAATGTATGCTGTAAATGAAATAGCAACGGAGGAAAAAAGGGGGGGAGAGGGTGGAACAGGGAGGCGGACAGGGTGACAGCTGGAAGGGTGAAGAACAGAGTGGAGGGAGAAAGAAGAAGGCGGGCTGGCGACACGGAATGTGTCGACTGCGGGGAAAAGGTGAGGACAGCAAAAACGGAGGTGACAATGGTGAGGAAGGAATGTGCGGCCGGTGTGTGGCCGGGTGGGGAGCCCAAGAATCAGCGAGTGAAGGAGGTAAGTGGATCAGGAGGCATGCGGGGATGCGCCCGGCAGTGCCGAGTGACGGTTGTGGAAGTGCAGTCTGGAGAAATACCAGCAAGTGAGGGACAGGTGACTGTCAGGTGTGCGCCCGGCAGTGCCGGGTGACAGCTGAGGGGGTGAGGTCTGTACAGAGGTGCTGGAGATGGACCTGTGAATGGGCTGAGCTGTGAGGGCGCTGAATGCACTAAGTGGGTGGCATATGCGTGGGAGTGCCGAGTGGAGGGACCACTCAGGGGACGGTGCTGGACTTAGTGTATTGGCCGCATCAGATAACGATGCGCGCGGGTACACTGAAGATGGCAAAGAGAGTGCATAAGGATAGATGTGGCAAGGCGCACAGGGCCACCTTGTCAAGGGAACTGACTGGGGTAATGAGGGGTGTAGTAAGTGGCGGAAAGTAAAGTAAAGTAAAATTGTACAGGTGACGGGAGTACGGTCGGCCGAACGGTTCCCAGAAATAGGGATTGTATAGATGTGTACCCAGCTTTAGGTAGTCATTTTATAGCATCTGCTACTCCTTATAAATATTATAATCGTACAATCAGACACCATAATTATCAAGTCCCTTTTGAGGCTGCCATCGCTTGCGATTTACCACATGTAACGGGGAGCTGCGGGCGGTGAGGAGCAGGGGGCAGGCGGTGAGGGGCAGGGGGGGCGCCGGTGATGCTGGGGCGCAGGGAGCCGTGTAAGAAGCCCCTGCCGTCAGCGGGAGCAGGGGGGGCGGCGCAGAGTACCAGAGAGCCGGGCAGGGAAGACGCTGCCTGCTGCCTGGCAGCGGCGGGACTCGGGAGCAGCAGAAAACTTAAAAAAAAAAAAAAGCCCATACAAACGCATAGGAAGCCATTGATTGGCTGAGACCTCTCTCAGCCAATTAGCGATTGGCTGAGAGAGGTCTCAGCCAATCAATGGCTTCCTATGCGTTTGTATGGGCTTTTTTTTTTTTTTTAAGTGTTCTGCTCCCGGCGCCACTCGCGCTGCCTGGCAGCGTCTTCTCCTGCCCGGCTCTCTGGTACTCTGCGCCGCCCCCCCTGCTCCCGCTGACGGGATGGGACGGGACGCACAGTGGCGGCTATTAGATTTTCAAAATACCTGTCAAATGACCGGCCGTTCTGTGATTGGCTGAGAGAGCTCTCAGCCAATCACAGAACGGCCGTTCATTTGACAGGGATTTTAAAAATCTAATAGCCGCCACTGTGCGTCCCGTCCCGCAGCGGCAGCGCTCCTATTTGTGAGTGAGTGTGTCTGCCCGCCGTGCTCCCCCGCCCCCCGGTGTCTGCATGCATATGTCTGACAGGTGGGCAGGCATATGCATAGCATACAGGGAGGTCGGATGATCTTATGTGCTGACTGTCCGACCTCCCTGATCCGGTCCGATGCGCACGGGACCGCGCATCGGATCGGATCATACATCACACACCTGCGATTTTGGGGCGATTTCATCCGGTTATCGGCCCAAAGTGCCGAAATCGGATGAAATCGTCCCAAAATCGTATAGTGTATGGGGGCCTTTACTTCCTCCTGACTCACTGAATGGTATCTCCCTAGCTGATGTCTTCAGTTTTTATTCTAAAAATTACTTAGCTGGAGAGTCAGTAGGAGTAGCAGCTATGCAGGTACTCATTGTCTGGCGTCTTTAAGGATGATGCAGCCAGGGAAGGAAGGTCAGAAGTCTCAGGCAGCAATTTGAATGAAGAAGTCACTGCCTGCAGTGATTGGTTGAGGCAGCACTGGGGACTTTTATTGGCTGCTGCAGGACCTGCTCTATTTTTTAATTGGGGTACTCACTGCCAGTGTTTTGCAATCACTGGGGCGGGGACCGTGCTGCTGTGGTCCTAACAGGAGGGGGAGGCGGTTGGTCCAGCTGCCGATGACCAGATCTGCTTCCTCCCTCCCTGCAACAAATCTGGTTGTCAGGAAGCAGAATCTGGTCGCCCTGGCGACCGGTATGTGCCGAGACCTTCCATAAGCAGTTCACAGTAGGGCAGACACAGGATATGGTATGGCAACTATATGCAACAGAGAAACTGGCCGTGGAATCCACAGGGCAGGAGAAGGGTTAACATAGGCCTAAAGGCAAACCTGCCCTCTCAGTTATATGCACCTGGCAGCAGATATCTACCGTATGGAGGATAGTAGGGGGAGCCCAGTAGAGCAGACAGAACCAGCGTGGGCTACGGCTCTTGGAAGGTCAGTTACTGCTTTAGTGCAGTTGTTGGATAAGCAGAGGGATGAAATGGTGTAATCTCCTAGACCTATGTCATCCTCTCAACATTCTTCTGGCTCCTTCCCATTAACACAAGGATGCAGGATACAGCTAAGGGTATCAACTGATTTAATGCACTACTGGATAAGTTTGACAAAGATTCAGAAGTTGCTTCTAAACATTCTCACTCATCTCTCCCTGCATTGGAAGATTCAGGGGAGGAGGGGAGTGCTGTTATGATGTACTCTGGGAGCAGGGTGATGATGATTTGTCCCCGGTGTGGAGGATTTGATCTTAGCTGTCAAACAAGCTTTAAGCTTATCTGATGATAACAAAACTCCAGCAAAATGGGTGTTTAAAAGACAGCGTAGAGAGGCTGTTACTTTTCCATCAGATGAAGGTTGGCAAGACCTGTTGGAGGAGGCTTGAAAAACGCCTGATAAGAGACTCCAGATGCCTAAAAGGTTTTTGAACCTTTACCCTATGCTAGAGGAGCATGTAAATCTTTGAGAAAAGGTCCCTTTGGTTGACGCACCGATAGCTAGTTTATCAAAAGCTACCGTGCTTCCCATTTAAGGGGGTGCTGCATTTAACCCCTTCCCGCCGCAGCCTGTTTTTGCCTTCCTGACAGAGCCATTTTTTTCAAATTTGACATGTATCACTTAAGTGGGGATAACTTTTTTTGCTTTTACTTATCCCAGTGATTTTGAGATTGTTTTCTCGTGACACATTGTACTTCAAGTTAGTGGTAAATTTGGGTCGATACAGTCTGTGTTTTTTTGTGAAAAATACCAAAATGTCGTAAAAAAATGGAAAATTTAGCAATTTTCAAAATGTTAAATTTTCTGCTTGTGAGACAAATAATCATACCACTCAAAATAGTTAATAACTAACATAGACCATATGTCTACTTTATGTTGCCATCATTATTTCAACCTCCTTTTAATTTTTTTGGACACTAGGAGGCTTAAAATATGAATAGCAAATTCTCAAATTTTCAAGAAAATTTCAAACA
This sequence comes from Crinia signifera, assembly GCF_055691185.1. NCBI lineage: Eukaryota > Metazoa > Chordata > Amphibia > Anura > Myobatrachidae > Crinia > Crinia signifera. The sequence continues at coordinate 69,772,103 of NC_139224.1, forward strand.
CTGATTTTTTTTAGGGACCAGTTCAGTTCTGATGTGACTTTGAGGGACTTGTATGTGAGACACCCCCATAAATGATGCCATTTCAAAAACTGCACCCCTCACAGTATTCAAAACAGCATTTTGGAAGTTTGTTAACCCTTTAGGTGTTTCACAGGAATTAAAACAAAGTGTAGGTGAAATTTCAAAATTTCATTTTTTTTGCAGATTTTCAATTTTAATACATTTTTCTAACGAATACAGTAGATTTTACTAGAGAAATGTGACTAAAAATTGATTCCCCCAATTCTTTTGTTTTCATAAATATCCTATATGTGGCCCTAGTGTGCACGTTGACCAAACCACAGGCTTCATAATAGAAGGAGCACCTACTTTGATTTTGGAGCCTCCTTTTTATGAGATTATTTTTTAGGCACCATGTAGGTTTCTAGGCACCATAAGATGCTAAAAGTTAGGAACCCCCCCATTTTGCAAACTACACCCCTCAGGGAATTCATCTAGGGGTATAATGTACATTTCAAACCCCCAGGGGTTTCACCAATTGTGGTACAACTGGGCAGTGAAAATGAAAAATTAATTTTTTTACACAAATGCAGTTCTGGCTCAATTTTTCATTTTCACAAGGAATGAAGGAGACAAAGCACCCCAAAATCTGTGCCCCAATTTCTCCCGAGTACGGCAATGCCTCACATGTGACCAAAAAATACCATTTGGGTGCATGGCAGGACTCAGAAGGGAAGGAGTGATTTTTGTATTTTGCAGCTCAGATTCTGGTGGAATTTTGGTGGGTGCTATGTCGCATTAGCAAGACCCCCGAAGCACCAATACAGTGGAAGCCCCCCACAAGTGACCCCATTTTGCAAACTACACCCCTCAGGGAATTCATCTAGGGGTATAATGTACATTTCAAACCCCCCGGGGTTTCACCAATTGTGGTACAACTGGGCAGTGAAAATGAAAAATTAAATTTTTTACACAAAAATGCAGTTCTGGCTCAAAATTTTTCATTTTCACAATGAATGAAGGAGACAAAGCACCTTAAAATCTGTGCCCCAATTTCTCCCGAGTACGGCAATGCCTCACATGTGACCAAAAAATACCATTTGGGTGCATGGCAGGACTCAGAAGGGAAGGAGTGATTTTTGTATTTTGCAGCTCAGATTCTGGTGGAATTTTGGTGGGTGCTATGTCGCATTAGCAAGACCCCCGAAGCACCAATACAGTGGAAGCCCCCCCCAAGTGACCCCATTTTGCAAACTACACCCCTCAGGGAATTCATCTAGGGGTATAATGTACATTTCAAACCCCCCGGGGTTTCACCAATTGTGGTACAACTGGGCAGTGAAAATGAAAAATTAAATTTTTTACACAAAAATGCAGTTCTGGCTCAAAATTTTTCATTTTCACAAGGAATGAAGGAGACAAAGCACCTCAAAATCTGTGCCCAAATTTCTCCCGAGTACGGCAATGCTTCATGTGTGACCAAAAAATGGCAGGACTCAGAAGGGAAGGAGTGATATTTGGATTTTGCAGCACAGATTCTGGTGGAATGTTGGTGGGTGCTATGTCGCATTAGCAAGACCCCCAAAGCACCAATACAGTGGAACCCCCCCACAAGTGACCCCATTTTGCAAACTACACCCCTCAGGGAATTCATCTAGGGGTATAGTGTACATTTCAAACCCCCAGGGGTTTCACCAATTTTGATACAACTGGGCTGTGCAAATGAAAAATTAAATTTTTTTACACAAAAATGCAGTTCTGGCTCAAAATTTTTCATTTTCATAAGGTATGAAGGAGAAAAAGCACCCCAAAATCTGTGCCCCAATTTCTCCCGAGTACGGCAATGCCTCACATGTGACCAAAAAATACCAGTTGGGTGCATGGCAGGACTCAGAAGGGAAGGAGTGATTTTTGGATTTTGCGGCTCAGATTCTGGTGGAATGAATGGTGGGTGCTATGTGGCATTAGCAAGACCCCCGAAGCACGGTGAAATGATGAACCTAATAATCCATAGATGTGTGGTATATTTTAAAACACTCCTTTATACATAGGCCGGGTTTGTCGGGGCAAGTGTCACACTGGAAAATAGTTTGCTTTCTTATTCCCTTTTTATAGCAAACTTTGCACCTTTTTTGTGTCCTGCCCTTTTTTCCAGTGGAGGGGATTTCATCAGGAAAATGCTGCCCTGGTACAATACGGGGGCCAGTACTAGAAGTACTGGGGCCCTCTGCCTGCTGGTTCCCAAATATTAGGCCCTTTATGACTTCCTCTTGAAAGTGCATAAATGTCCCCCTCTGGCTGGTAGAACGGAATAGCACGTAAGCGTTATACAGTGCCATCTGGATGATATACACGGCCAGCTTCTTGTACCAGATTTTTGTTTTCCGCAGGGTACTGTACGGCTTCAGTACCTGATCTGAAAGATCCACTCCGCCCATGTACTTATTGTAATCCAGGATACAATTAGGTTTTGAGGTGTGGGTACTGGTACCTCGTACAGGGACGGAGGTGGTACTGTCTCCGTGAATTGTTGTCAGTATAAGGACATCCCTCTTGTCCTTATATTTGACCAACAACATATTTTCGGTGGATTGTGCCCTGCTTTCACCCCTTCTCATTACTTGGGCAATGTGCGTTTTTGGGAGGCCTCTTTGGTTCTTGCGCACAGTACCGCAAGCTGCTGTACCTCTTGAACCAAGGGCCTTAAACAGGGGGATGCTAGTGTAAAAGTTATCCACATAGAGGTGATAACCTTTATCCAGGAAGGGGTGCACTAAATCCCAGACAATTTTTCCACTAACACCTACGAGGGAGGGGGGGCATTCTGGCGGTTCAATTCTTGAATCCTTCCCTTCATATACCCTAAACCTGTGAGTGTACCCTGAGGTGCTTTCACACAGCTTATACATTTTTATGCCATACCTTGCCCTCTTATTGGGAAGGTACTGGCAGAATTTAACCCTTCCTTTAAAATGTATAAGGGACTCGTCTATGCAAATGAATTTATCTGGGATGTACATCTCTGCAAATTTGGCACTGAAATGATCAATGACCGGCCTGACTTTGAATAGCCGGTCAAAGGTGGGATCATCTCTGGGTGGGCACTGTGCATTATCGTTGTAATGCAAAAATTTAAGGATTAACTCAAAACGAGTCCGGGTCATGGCCATACGGTAAAGTGGGGTGCTGTACAGAACATCTGTACTCCAATATTGCCTAATTTCTGGCTTTTTTACTATGCCCATATGAAACACCAGACCCCAAAACGTCATCATCTCTACTGCATCTACAGGGGTCCACCTAGCAAATGATGACGTGGGGTTTTGAGCAATAAACTGCTGGGCATATAAATTAGTTTGGTCCACCATTAAATTTATAAAATCATCAGAGAAAAATAATTTGAAAAAGTCAATTTCTCTGAGACCTGTGGAATCAAATTGGATTCCTGGGATGGCCAAAAACTCAGGAACCTGGGGCTCAAAATTGTCTGGTGGTGGGGTCCATACGAGATCAATTATTGGGGGGGGGGTCTCAGCTGCTCTACGGGGGCGTCTTTGAGGGGGTCCCTCATCACTAGAGGAGGAAGAGGAGCTTAAGATGAATCCTTCAAATTCCCCGCTTGCATCACTGGCTGTGTCAGAGGCAAGCATGGCATATGCCTCCTCCGCTGAATACATTCTTCTGGATGACTGGGATGACATTTGGGATGACATTTGGGATGCCATTTTTATTTTTGTGTTTCTGGTAGTGAAATGTTTCAACACGTGTATAGTGTAGGGGGGGTACAAACTTTATTTCAACCCGGGGGGGTATGTAGTGTGTAGTGTGTATGTAGTGCAGAAAAAAAAAAAAAGGTCCTGCGCCAAAAATTGAGCACAGATGTTGGTCAGTAACATCCGTCACTGAACAGCGCTCAAAGGCAACAGGAATTTGATCAAAAAAAAAAAAAATAGATCAACCCTGTGCCGAAAAAGCTGATCAGTGATGTACGTCACTGATCAGCGCACAGTGGCCACAGGACACCCACAAAATCACAGTGTGTGTAAAAAAAAAATTTAAAAAAGACCCCACAGCACCCTCAAAAAAATCACTGATGCGACACTTATTACCAGTGAGGGGCAGCAGGTGCACAACCTTTGGTGCAACTGACAGTGCAACTGACAGCAACTGACAGGTATATATAAAAAAAAAAATCCCTGCACCCCCAAAAAGTTGCTGATCAGCACAGATATACTGATCAGCACAAAAGGGGGGGCAGCAGACACAAAATATAGCACTCTCTATCACTATCTCTCTCTATCTCTCTATCTCTCACTATCTATCACTCTATGACACTGCAGCAGCAGCACTGACAGGTATATATATATAAAAAAAAAGGTACTCTTTACCTAGCACGGCGCCCACGATCTTGATCGTGGGCATCGTGAGGTAAAAAATCGCGTCGGTCGCGTCGTGTGCGGGCTAAAGGTGCCCGGACGCGACGCGATGCTCCCGATTTCCCATTGAAAACCATGTTAAATATGGAAATCGCGTCGGTCGCGTCGCGGCCGGCTATAAATGTGCACACGATGGCCACGACGCGATGCCCACGATTTCCCATAGGAATCAATGTTAAAAGGCCCGATGGACACGATTTTCATGTTAAATGGCTCAATGGACCCGATTTTACCATAGGAAACAATGTTAAATGGGCCTTACAGCCCAAATAGGCACAATTAACCCTTAAATGTCCCCCCAAATTTTTTAACGCCACCCCACGATCCACGCCAACCCGAAGCGTGGCGAGCGCAGCGGTACGCGTCCTCCGACCTTTTCATGCCCTACTATCCACGTCGGCGTGGAGTTGAGAATAGAATAGTGTGGCGAGCGCAGCGAGCCACCGAGCCCGAAAAAACCCTGCACCCCCAAAAAGTTGCTGATCAGTTAATTTATACTGATCAGCACAAAAGGGGGGGCAGCAGTCAGTTGCACACGCAGCACAGCTGTATATATATAAAAAATATATAGCACAATCTGTCACTATCTCTCTCTATCTCTCTATCTATAACTCTATCACACTGCAGCAGCACAAAATATAGCACTCTCTGTCACTATCTCTCTCTATCTCTCTCTATCTCTCTCTATCTATAACTCTATCACACTGCAGCAGCACAACACAGGAAGTCACAAGAAGTAACAAGATCCAGGAAGCATCCAGCACGCTACAAGCAGTGATTAGGTAAGTATTTGCAAGGATCAGGTCAGTATATCACGGCAGATAGGCACGGTGACCGCACTGCACGCAATTCCAGACCGGAATGGCGTCTGCTGTGCAGTCACCGTTAGTTTAAATCACCCTTCATGGCTGTGATTGGTTCGTCGGTCCGACGGACCAATCACGGCCTTTGGGGGCGGGTGGGGTGAGGTGGGGTGACACCAGTGTCACCCTTACACCCCGTGGTGATTGGTGCTGTACTTTACAGCACCAATCACCACCGATCCCTGTGTCACCGGCAAACGTTATTCGCCGGTACACAGAAAACGCTGTAATTGGCTGTTCACATTTGAACAGCCAATCACAGCGATCGCCGAACGGGGGGGCATCGCTGCCCCCCCTGGGCGGCGAGGGGGGATGTCTGCTGTCAGGGACAGCAGACATCTCCAAACTGTCACCGCGTCTATAGACGCGGTGACAGTTTAAAGCCATGACGTACATTTATGCCATGCGTCGGGAAGTACATCCCGGCCATGACGTAAATGTACGTCAAATGTCGGGAAGGGGTTAAAGACCCTGTTGAGAAAAAGCTTGAAGGGAATCTTAAAGCAATTTTTGAAGGTGTGGGGTTTACCCTTTAACTTATTATTACTTCTGCATGGGTTTCTAAGGCTATGATTGTATGTGCAAATGCTATGTTTGGTTGGTACATTCAGACCCAGGGATCTTAATTCTGGCTGAAAAATTAAAGGCTGTGGCAGAGTATAATTTAGAGGCTGGAGAAGAGGCGCTTAAAATGGCTTCCAGAGTTTCTGCGGTCTTTGTGAATGCTATGAGAGTTCTGAGGCTCAAGGCCTGGGAGGCGTACAATAAGTCCAAAAAGTCCTTAGAAGCGTTGGCTTTTAAAGGGAACCTCCTGTTTGGTTCTGAATTGGAGGACATTATTAAACAGGCTACAGGGGGGAAAAGTACCTTTCTGCCTGCCCCTACCGTTAAACAAAACTCAAGATTCTCTGCCTTTTCGGTCTTCCTTTCGTCCCTCCCCTAGAGGAGGTGCATCCTTTAAAGGACAATCCTACAGAGGAAAATTCCAGCTGGGAAAGGAGAAGGCCCCAAAATCCCACTTTTTGGTGCTTTCAATAGGAAACAGAGGCCCTTATTCTGATCGGTGCGGCTGGATCCGAATATGCGGCCAGGACCGTGCGTGCGAAACCCCACCTTCCATACGGATCGCCAACTCCGTCCGTACGCGGTAAGAAGCTGGCCGAACGGACCGCACGTGTAATTTTCACGGAATACGCCTCCTCCATCTCAGGGAACCTCCCCCATCATTCGATGGTCGCAGACCATCGAATGCAGGACCAAGTGTTCCACCAGCTCCCGCAACCTCAGACCACACTGATATTTTTCCGTGCAAAAGCAGGGATCTGGGCAAGCAGCTGACATCCAGCGATGTCATATGTCCGCCCCCTACACGTGCGTCACGACTGCATTACCATATGTACGCCCAGCGGTTTCATGGGAACGCCCATGAAACGCAGGGCGTATGCATATGGTAATGAGCCCAAATAGCCCTTCACGCCCCTCTCCACCCCCTGTTCAGAGTGTTCACATTTCATGCGGGATTTGGCCGTACGCCCCGCTCGCACATGCGCAGAGACGCCTCTGCACATGCGCAGACACAAAACATCGGCGGCACGAACGCACGCGGATATTACCGCACCAACCAGAATAAGGGCCAGAGTGCCAAAGGTGAGGAAAAATCCTCAGCATGACAACCAGGAGACTCCCCTATCTGTCCTCAGAGTGGGGGATCGCCTCCTGCAATATCAGGACACTTGGGCCTTATTGGAACAGGAACCTTGGGTTCTGGATGTAGTTTCTCTTGGATACAAGATAAACTTGAAAGATTTACCACCAAAAAGGTTCTTACAGTACAGATGGAGCGCCTCTCGCTATTGCAAGGGATGGCGGAAGATTCGCCAGCCGCCATCCCCCGCCAGCCGCCGTAAGGGGACACTCGCGCGTCGCCTTACAACGGGGCTACCCTTGGTCCCAACCGCCTTGCCGCCCCCCCAACCCTGTCCGTCTCCCTGAAGCCGACAAGAAACTGAGACACGAGTGCGTGTGAGATGCAAGCGCGTCTCAGTCAGATGGGGCGCCTCTCCGCTGGCGACCAGATTCTGGTGCTGGCGGAGCAATAGCGAGAGGCGCTCCATCTGTACCTACACCATTACCAAAAGAGCCACGTCTCAGAAAAGCCCTTTTGGGGGCTACTCAGTCTCTTCAAGAAAAAGGTGTGGTGGTCCCTGTACCGCGGGAGGAGAGAAAAAAGGTGTTTTACTCCCAAACCAGATGGATCTTTCAGGCCCATTCTGAACTTTAAGTCTTTAAATTGACTTGGTGTCAATTGACATCCAGGACGCATATTTTCACGTCCCCATCTGCAAGGAACATAAGTCTCTACTACGCTTTGTAATTGGAGACTTACATTGCCAGTTTCAGGCTCTACCCTTTGCACTGGTCTCAGCCCCGAGGGTTTTTACAAAAATCATGTCTGTGATGGCAGCCGTTCTCAGATTAAAGGGAATAATAGTGATCCCTTATTTGGACGATCTGTTGATCAAAGCAGATTCGGTCCCATTTGGTCCCTTCCCAGAGGATTCAGTTCCTGGGAGTCATACTGGACACTCATTTACATCGGGTGGTTCTTCCGGAATCAAAGGCCAGGGACATTTGCCATCTGGTTGCATCGATTCTGGAATTGCCAGATCCATCAGGCTTGCAGATTAGTTAAGGACATGGAGAATATGCTAGAATTAATTGCATTATCTTTTATTTAATTTGAATGAAATATTCCAAGTATGAGTACAAAAAAGATTACAAATAGACAGAAAAATACAATTAATCAAACTCCCACCCCCCCAGGCGAGGCTGGTACCTGGTCAGGCGGTTAGAGGGTCTCTGCAGCGGTCCAAGCAGTCAGCGCCGGGCCGGGGTCCCTGCAGTGTATGAGAAGTCAGCTTCCGGGTACCTGCATCAGATGGGAACTAGTAGCGGTATTGGCTACGAGTTTTCTTCTGCTGCATGGACCCCCGCCGCTGACTTCCCATTCGCGGCAGGGACCCCGGCCGGCACTGACTGCCCGGACAGGTGCAAGGACCCCCTGACAGCCTGCCCTGCGCTACCCAAGCACGGGGCGACAGGAGCCCTACACTGGCAGCAGTGCTGGTGTGGGGGCCCCGGTGCGACCGCCCCTGTCGCCCCTTGCTTAATCCGCCACTGATTAAACCCCTCCTATGAATTAGGCCCTTACATATAATTCACTCCTGATGCTGCCATGTGCATTTAAAATATAGCAAAGTATCTTGCTGTTGGTTTGGTAAATGTATTGCTGAATAATGATTCATCAGTACAGGTGCTCATCTGCCCGCAACCCTTGTTTGGATGCCACCCATTTGACTTTCTTGAAAGACCTTTGAAAATCAGTAACAAGTCCCCTAATAATAATACTGCCCCTTAGAGTTTCTTACCAGTAATTTGCCTGGTCTCAAAGTTAGAAAACCTCTGGCTTCATCTCCAACCCTGGTAAAGTTAAGTTTTCGGTACTTGTGTACTTTCACGGCTCCCATCGCATGCCATATGTAGTGGCATGCGATGCGATTTTCCCATGTTTTTATGCATTTTTGGTAAAAATCGCATGCGATCTGATGCGATGCGATGTAATTTTTCGCAGAAATTATGTCATTTTTCACACTGTACCACCCCCACTATCAACGCCAACCCGAAGCGTGGGGTGGCGGTACGCGTCCTACGACCTTTTCATACCCCCACTATCCACGTCGGCGTGGAATTGAGAATAGAAAGTGTGGCGAGCGCAGCGTGGCGAGCGGACGCGGATACCTTCACAGGTATCAGTGTCCCCTCGCGGGCTTCACAGGTATCCTTGTCCGCTCGCCACACTTCGGGCTCGGTGGCTCGCTGCGCTGCCACACTTTCTATTCTCAACTCTACGCCGACATGGATAGTGGGGGTATGAAACAGTCGTAGGACGCGTATCGCCGCCCCTCGTGGGCTCGCTACGCTTGCCACGCTTCGGGTTGGCCTTGATAGTGGGGGTGGTACAGTGTGAAAAATGACATTTGGGGTGCATTTTACATGATTTCAACTCATGTCCATAATTTCTGTGAAAAATGACATCGCATCAGATCGCATGCAATTTTTCCCTGTACGATGCACATCGTGGGAGCTGTGAATGTACAGAAGTACCAAGTTTTCATTCAGACCTACCAGAATCCTTGGTTAATGTGCTTTTATGCACAAAAACCCAGGATTTAGGTGGTATTGTTAATGAAAAAGTGTTCATCTTTCAGGTGCATTTGATTCATCTTTTTACTGCTGAAACTATTTTGACACTTTTGTTCTAGTCACATTAATATCAGTATAAGGGCAATTCCAACAAAAAGGGGACATGGGTCTTGGAAAAAAAAAAGTTGGGATATTCAAAATATGAATTTCCCAGTGCATCAGTCATAAACTTAATAAAAAAAAAATGGTTGGTAACAGTGTGTCACATGACATGCTGCCATTATGTCTTATTTCAGTAATGGATACAGACACTGGTTGTGACTATTGTCATAGCTTCCTTCTTTGTATTTCTCTCTTGCATATTGTCCATCTGGGATAAGAAATGGAACTTGTAATAACAGCTAACGCATGTAGCCGGCCAGCCTTATTCCCAAAGACCTATAAACTTTGATTCAGCCAGCATAGATTCCTATGTACTTCTCTTAGGGAGAAAGTGTTAACCCGTTCCTGTGCTTGTAGAAGAAGATGAAGTAGGCTCTTATTCAGTGGATCCGTCTTATGAACAACAGCCTTTGCTTCTGCCATAAGAGACTCTTGTATATGTTTTTTTTTTTTTTCAGTCTAGCAGCAGTTTGAATGTTCACGGATTACCGCTTTAAAGTAACACCAATGATTAAATATAGTGGTATCCTCGGGTTGTTAATGGAAATATAAGAAGAGAGTGAAAGGCTTGGTTAAGCGTCTGGTTGAGAAAAAATGTAGTTACCCAATCTCCATGGACCCGGGGCAACTTTACGGGAACCCAAGTCCCAAGCAGCAAGTACAGGAAAATGACCAGACCAGGACAAGTATTATCTGGACTTTGAGAATAGAAGCCAGAGACCATTTATTGGCTATAAAATCTATCCTATAATATGACTGGTGCGCATGGGTAAATAAGGTATAATTGTGAAAAGTGAGATTCTTCGTTCACCAAGCATCATAAAGATCATATTCCCCAAGCAAGTGACAAAAACCAGAGGTACGCCTTAAAAGAGTAGGATGGGATCTGTCAACTAAGGGGTCAACAACCAAATTAAAGTCCCCGAGAACCTTTAAGGTTTTTCTGAATTACTGTGCAGTCTCTCCTGCAAAAGGCCAACTGTTTGGAATTAGGGGCATAGCTTGAAAGCAACTTTACCACAACGCCTTCCAGCTTACCCACTAAAAAGATATCTCCCGTCCGAAACTTGGGAATCTACAGAAAAAGAAAAATGGGTGGAGACTAAAATGGCAACCCCTGCTTTTTTAGAAGGACAATTAGCAGTATAACAATGAGGGTATCTATTATCGAAAAATGTAGGCGGTGCAGATTTAATAAAGTGAGTTTCATGGACAACCACAACATCTGCTTTCAACTTGTGGAGGGAAGACCAGGCCAATTTTTGTTTCTGTGTGGAATTTAACCCTTTAACATTCAGCAAGATAATATTTGCTATCACTCAGACCTGTCAGGAATGCATGGTGTGTATATAATAGGGTAATGAACCATATTACCGCAAATCAAAGGCACGGGGTAAGGGGGGAGAGGAAACGAACATGACAAAAAAACAGTGGCTCAAGGAAACAAAATAGAAATGCCTCACCCAGAATTCTAAGGGGGAGGGGAGTGCACTTTCAGAGCCAGGTCTAGTAGCTTTCCGCAAAGCTTCTTTGACCTGGAAAAAGTGAAATCTCATTAGGACATACCTCGGTGACCCCTCTGAAACACTTCTAGCTTTGGGTAGCCAATGTATCCCATCCAAAAGCAAGTCAGTGGTAGTGGCCGATGGTAGGAGTTTCCGAAAATATCAAGAGCAAAGTCATGTAGGCTGCTATTGAAAACATTTTCGGGGATACCTCATTATTTATTTAAGTTTAATTCTGCGGGACCTGTCTTCCAAGTCAGCAAGCTTATCCTGCAGTGTGGCCACTTCCCCCTCCAACACATCATGTGAGTCAATCAGGTCTAGAGATGGGTTGGTCGCGAGTGAGACAGTTCCTTTGAATGGCTCACTTAGAAGAGACCACGAGCCATTGCTCGCTAAAAGGTGAATGATCATTCTTTTAGTTTCAATTTCATACACTGCATTTGCCTGAGCACAGCAATGCCACACATGGTAGCTTAAAGTAACTGTACTGACTGACTCAGGGCTGTAGTTCAGCTAGCTCCGCAGAGTGCAATCCACTCCATGGGCCTTATTTTGGTTCACTCTTTCTGACAAACTCCTTCTTAGATGGACAAAACCATGTGCACTGCAGGGGGGCAGATGTAAAATGTGCAGAGAGAATTAGATTTGGGTGAGTTATTTTGTTTCTGTGAAGGGAAAATACTGGCTGCTTTATTTTTACACTGCAATATAGATCTCACTTTGAAGTAAAACCCCACCCAAATCTAATTATATCTGCACAAGTTACATCTGCCCCACCTGCAGTGCACATGGTTTTGCCCATCTAAGAAGGATTTTGTCAGAAAGAGTGAACTAAAATAAGGCCCCATGTCTGAGCTCAGCACTGCCACCTGTGCTGCTGCTCACAGGAGTGTACCCGGTATCAGAAGCAGCCTAGTATCACAGAAAGGTGTGTTGCATGACCACACATTCTCACTCAGACACACATACTTTGGCTAGGCAGTGCACAAGTTTATTTTTATTTATTAGATCTGTGTTTGCTGGGCTGTGTAGTACTTTTAACTTTCATTTTACAGCACCAGATTCATGAAGTAAAGATCATGGGCCAGATGCACTAAGCTTCAAAAGTGATAAAATGGAGAGTGATAAACCACCAGCCAATCTGCTCCTGCCTGACATTTTTCAAACACAGTCTGTGAAATGTCAGGTAGGAGCTGATTGGCTGGTGGTTTATCACTCCATTTTATCACTTTTAAAGCTTAGTGCATCTGGACTCCAGTGTGCTGGGCTCCATCTTTCTGTGTCTCCCACTTGCTTTACTTCCTGGTGTATCTCACCTCTATTACACAAGTGGACCTCTAACAGCCGTGTGCTGCATCATTGTCTGGTATCAAACGGTTCCCCCGGTCTGGCTTAAATTACACACTTGTGTGTGTGGTGTTGAACACATTGAGGCCTGACGCTGTTGAGATAATCATTTTAGCGGCTGTATCGGACAAGTGGGTCCGGCGGCATATGGGATCTTATCGGTGTTCAGCATGATAAATAGAAAAATAAGTGAAAATAACCAGTGAGATTAATGTATGAAATTCACTTTACATTACTAGAATCGATTGAAATGTAAGTAAAACGAACAGATACTACACTTAATACACTCAAACCATAAATAAGCATTTTTTTTCTCAAAGTGAGACACCCAAAAGAACCTGATCTTTTCACTGATCGCTCATTTGATACCGCTCTCTTTAGTGAGTCACTTTAACCATCTCTAATCAGGTCGTTATGGGATCCAACCACCTCACCCATCATGGATTCCAAGTTGTCAGTATATTTTCCCAGCTCATCTAAGGAATGCTGGCAGGACTGGAACAAGGTACAGATTTCTGCTGCTACTTCATCATTAAATTGGCGAGGGAGTCTGTACCAGCAAATGTATATTAGCGGAGGAAGGGGTTCAGTACCCAAGGTGGATTTTTGAGGCACCCTGAGTGTCAGAGCATTGGGGTGATGGTTTGAATAAAGTCATATTTGGATACGTAATTCTTACTAGTAGGCATGGTGTGGAAAGACTGAAGTATGAGAGGCACAGGAATCAAACAATAAACAGCTTGCGATGGTTCAGAAAGAGGTATAAGCAAATTGATTTCATGTGTTAAAACTCCTAAGTGCAATCAAGTGGTCAGCATGGTAAAGACAGTTGCAAGGCGGTGATTAGGGACCCATCAAGTTGAACAATTACATACTGTGACCAGGTAGGGAATCCGCTGGCATGTAGTATAAAAGTTGGAGCAGTGTATTTTAATGGAAAAACATAAATAAATAACGATGTCCAGCAGTAGGTTCAGAAACTGCATCCAGTAATATAGCTTCGCATTGTAAGGAAGATGCTGGATGCATCCAAGATGGCCACCACAGATCCTCCAAGGGTTAGGGAACTAGCTTGTCTCAGCACCCTGTGCACTCCCAAGAAAACAATAGGAAGACCCTGGGTGCTGTGACGAGTGCCCTGCTTACCTCCACCCACACAGTAGATCCCCCAGCAGCTCCAAAGCTCCGCAAAAGGCTGTGACTCGAGTCCTGGAGCTCAAAAGGTAGCCGCAAGTATAAACCAAGGTCCCAGGTTGTCATGAGTAGACCGCTGGCTCCACAGCACACTCCACCGCATACCGGACAGTAAAAGGGGGCCAGGTAGGGACAGAGGGAGTCCAGAAATGTGTGCTGGCTTAACTCAGGAGGGGTTAAGCACAGGAGCTCAGCTTGAGCACCTCCACACTCGTTCTCGGCCAAACCACAACCCCAAGGAAATTGTTCTTAAGTCGAACATTAAGCATAGAGTGTTGCTTATATTTTATGTCTTACCTGTTTAACCTATGTTGTGTACTTTTTCCATAAATTGGGGAGGACAGAGAAAGGGTGTCTTTGGTTTTATTATTAAATTCTCTTTTGGTGCACCAACCAAAGACACCCTTTCTCTGTCCTCCCCAATATATTCATTCTGTGTCTATGGTAGCACACCCTCGCATATCGAAATATTGAATACTAATAGTGCACAAAGAGGGTCCACCCGCATAATAAGTTTGTGATATCTGTGCGACTGGCACAGCTCTCCCCAATCTCCTTACTTTTTCCATAACTTTAATATTTTTTTCTTCATTGACTGACTACTTTTTCTTAAAATTTGCTTCTTCTATTGCAAATTGTGTACTAGGTATTTAGGACTAGTATTTTGTTGTAAATAAAGTTGCACCTCACCTACAGTCTCACCTTCAGTATATCATTTTTTTTCCTTCCTTTTGCTACTTTTTTCCCCTCAATTTTGTGTCTTAGTTTACGAACAGATGTAGTCAAGGTTTATCTTTGGAGAAATATATAAAGAGGGCGCCAATTCAATTAATAAAATAACAATCAGAATTTATTATGCATATAAAAATACGCTTTTCTGTTCTATATCATGAAATTATTAAGACGCCTAAAACAAAACCATTCTATAATGGATACCTTCACATCCACCTTTAGCTTAATTATGCAAGCTGAATTACTTTAAGAGCTCTGTGCTTAACCCCTTCACTGTTACTCCTGATTTTTTTCCGGGTTATGTTCCAGTGCGCAGACTGATAAACCCGGAAAATTTTTGGGAGTGCCTCTGCCTGCACTCCCTCCTGATGGGCAGTGCCGCTGAGATCAGTGCTGTACTCATCTTCAGCCACTGCCCGCCCTGCCTCCTTCCTCCGGCTGTGTGCAAAGTGACCTTGCTAACATCATAATATTCAAAATATTCAAAGAAGGGATGACTCAGCTAATTACAGACCTATGAGCTTAACATCAATAGTGGGTAAAATATTTGAAGGATTTTTAAGGGATGGTATCCAGGAATATTTAGACCTTCATAGTTTACTTAGTATTAGCCAGCACAGGTTCATGAAAAATCATTCATGCCAAACAAATTTACTAGGCTTCTATGAGAAACCTTGATAATGGAAATGGTGTAGATGTGGTCTTTCTAAAATTTGCTAAAGCTTTGATACAGTACCACACAAGAGGTTGATAAATAAAATTGAGGACCTGGGATTAGGGGCAAGAATCTGTAGATGGGAAGGGAACTGGCTGTGTAATAGAGAACAAAGAGTGGTTGTGAACAGTGCCGTATCAAATATGACACCAGTTCTAAGTGGAGAGCCACAGGGTTCGGTACTAGGGCCCATTTTATTTCACATTTATTAACGATATTGGGATGAGGTTACTCAGCAATGTATCCATCTTTGCTGATGACACAAAATTGAGTAGAGTTATTAAATCAACAGAAGATGTCTCTGTGCTTCAAAATGATCTTAACAATCTAGAGGAGTGGGCAAAAAAGTGGAAGATGAGGTTCAATGTGGATAAATGCAAGGTTATGCACCTTAGGAGACATAACCAGTGTGCTAGTTATAACCTAAGCGGGGAGGCATTGGGTAATTCAGTACTTGAAAAGGATCTAGGAGTCCAAATAGAAAACAAACGGGTGTAGTGTTCAATGTCACATAGCAACAAAAAAGGCCAAAAGAATTCTAGCATGTATTAAAAGGGGCATGGAAACTAGGGACTCAAAAGTTAGTATGCAACTGTACAAAGCATTGGTTAGACCTCACCTTGAATATGGAGTACAATTATGGGCCCCACACTATGAAAAGGACATCATAGAATTAGAAAAAACCCAAAGAAGAGCAACAAATCTAATTAGGGGAATGTAGAATTTAAGCTATGAGGAGAGATTGAGCAATTTGGGACTATTTTCACTAGAGAAGAGACGTTTAAGGGGGGACATGCTCAACATTTACAAATATATCAAGGGCCAATATAAGGAACTGTCAAGCACCCTTTTTACTGCAAGAAAGGAATCTAGGACATGAGGGCACGAGTTTAGATTAGAAGAAAGAAGATTTTGTTCCTTTGAAGGGAAAAATTCTTTACGGTCAGAGCATTCAAACTGTGGAACTCTCTTCCTGTAGAAGTGGTGTTGGCAGACACAATAAATATGTTTAAAATAAGGTTGGACAAACATTTATTGGTTGAAAACATCCAAGGGTACAATTAAGAATCATAATCTGTCTTTAAAAATATCAGAACGTACTATATTACAAGGGATAAGCTATTAAAACCTAGGTTGAACTTGATGGACGCAAGTCTTTATTCAGCCTTATCTATTATGTAACTATGTCATTCCGCACACAGCCGGGTTGCCGGGGACAGGGCTGGGCAGTGGCTTATGGAGTGCTCAGCGGCACTGCCCGGCCCCAGGAAACGTGGGAGCGCTCACAAAAGAAAAACTTGCCCAGTGAGGAGTGCTCCCTAAAAAAAAAAAAACTCCTGGTAATATGTCAGAGTAAATTGTTAGTTCACATTTAAAAGTCCAGAAATTCGTATACTGTAATAGAAATAATGTGCCCAGGGAATGAATTACCATTTGGTTGGAGCATTAGGACAGAGCTGGAGTTCTCCGAATTGTAACGTTCAGGGTGGTGAGTCGACCTCCGTGATGGTGCTACAGTGCTACAACTGTTACACCATCACAGGTGAGCTCACCACCCTGACCTCAGCTTGCATAGGCTAAATGTGGATGTAAAGGTATCTATTGAAGAATTGTTTTGTTTTATATTTTGTGTCTTAATAATTTTATGATAAAATCATTTACCAGTGTATTTTTATATGCATAATAAAATCTGATTGTTATTTTATTACTTGCATTTGCACTCATTTTATATATTTCTCCAGATTTATTAACCCCTTCCTGACACAGCCAGTTTTTGCCTTCCTGACAGAGCCCTTTTTTTCAAATCTGACATGTATCACTTAAGTGGGGATAACTTTTTTTTGCTTTTACTTATCCCAGTGATTTTGAGATTGTTTTCTCGTGACACATTGTACTTCAAATTAGTGGTAAATTTGGGTCGATACAGTCTGTGTTTTTTTGTGAAAAATACCAAAATGTCGTAAAAAAATGGAAAATTTAGCAATTTGCAAAATGTTAAATTTTCTGCTTGTGAGACAAATAATTATACCACTCAAAATAGTTAATAACTAACATAGACCATATGTCTACTTTATGTTTCCATCATTATTTCAACTTCCTTTTAATTTTTTTGGACACTAGGAGGCTTACAATATGAATAGCAAATTCTCAAATTTTCAAGAAAATTTCAAACACTGATTTTTTTAGGGACCAGTTCAGTTCTGATGTGACTTTGAGGGACTTGTATGTGAGACACCCCCATAAATGATGCCATTTCAAAAACTGCACCCCTCACAGTATTCAAAACAGCATTTTGGAAGTTTGTTAACCCTTTAGGTGTTTCACAGGAATTAAAACAAAGTGTAGGTGAAATTTCAAAATTTCATTTTTTTTGCAGATTTGCAATTTTAATACATTTTTCTAAGGAACACAGTAGATTTTACTAGAGAAATGTGACTAAAAATTGATTCCCCCAATTCTTTTGTTTTCATAAATATCCTATATGTGGCCCTAGTGTGCACGTTGACCAAACCACAGGCTTCATAATAGAAGGAGCACCTACTTGATTTTGGAGCCTCCTTTTTATGAGATTATTTTTTAGGCACCATGTAGGTTTCTAGGCACCATAAGATGCTAAAAGTTAGGAACCCCCCCACAAGTGACCCCATTTTGCAAACTACACCCCTCGGGGAATTCATCTAGGGGTATAGTGTACATTTCAAACCCCCAGGGGTTTCACCAATTGTGGTACAACTGGGCAGTGAAAATGAAAAATTAAATTTTTTACACAAAAATGCAGTTCTGGCTCAAAATTTTTCATTTTCAAAAGGAATGAAGGAGAAAAAGCACCCCAAAATCTGTGCCTCAATTTCTCCCGAGTACGGCAATGCCTCACATGTGACCAAAAAATACCATTTGGGTGCATGGCAGGACTCAGAAGGGAAGGAGTGATTTTTGGATTTTGCAGCTCAGATTCTGGTGGAATGTTGGTGGGTGCTATGTCGCATTAGCAAGACCCCCCAAGCACCAATACAGTGGAACCCCCCCACAAGTGACCCCATTTTGCAAACTACACCCCTCAGGGAATTCATCTAGGGGTATAGTGTACATTTCAAACCCCCAGGGGTTTCACCAATTTTGATACAACTGGGCAGTGAAAATGAAAAATTACATTTTTTTTTACACAAAAATGCAGTTCTGGCTCAAAATTTTTCATTTTCACAAGGAATGAAGGAGAAAAAGCACCCCAAAATCTGTGCCCCAATTTCTCCCGAGTACGGCAATATCTCACATGTGACCAAAAAATACCATTTGGGTGCATGGCAGGACTCAGAAGGGAAGGAGTGATTTTTGGATTTTGCAGCTCAGATTCTGGTGGAATGTTGGTGGGTGCTATGTCGCATTAGCAAGACCCCCCAAGCACCAATACAGTGGAACCCCCCCACAAGTGACCCCATTTTGCAAACTACACCCCTCGGGGAATTCATCTAGGGGTATAGTGTACATTTCA
Source organism: Crinia signifera (assembly GCF_055691185.1). Classification (NCBI taxonomy): domain Eukaryota; kingdom Metazoa; phylum Chordata; class Amphibia; order Anura; family Myobatrachidae; genus Crinia; species Crinia signifera. The sequence continues at coordinate 69,790,753 of NC_139224.1, forward strand.
AACCCCCAGGGGTTTCACCAATTTTGATACAACTGGGCAGTGAAAATGAAAAATTACATTTTTTTACACAAAAATGCAGTTCTGGCTCAGAATTTTTCATTTTCAGAAGGTATGAAGGAGAAAAAGCACCCCAAAATCTGTGCCCCAATTTCTCCCGAGTACGGCAATGCCTCATGTGTGACCAAAAAGTGGCAGGACTCAGAAGGGAAGGAGTGATATTTGGATTTTGCAGCACAGATTCTGGTGGAATGTTGGTGGGTGCTATGTCGCATTAGCAAGACCCCCAAAGTACCAATACAGTGGAACCCCCCCACAAGTGACCCCATTTTGCAAACTACACCCCTCAGGGAATTCATCTAGGGGTATAGTGTACATTTCAAACCCCCAGGGGTTTCACCAATTTTGATACAACTGGGCAGTGAAAATGAAAAATTACATTTTTTTACACAAAAATGCAGTTCTGGCTCAAAATTTTTCATTTTCAGAAGGTATGAAGGAGAAAAAGCACCCCAAAATCTGTGCCCCAATTTCTCCCGAGTACGGCAATGCCTCATGTGTGACCAAAAAGTGGCAGAACTCAGAAGGGAAGGAGTGATATTTGGATTTTGCAGCACAGATTCTGGTGGAATGTTGGTGGGTGCTATGTCGCATTAGCAAGACCCCCAAAGCACCAATACAGTGGAACCCCCCCACAAGTGACCCCATTTTGCAAACTACACCCCTCAGGGAATTCATCTAGGGGTATAGTGTACATTTCAAACCCCCAGGGGTTTCACCAATTTTGATACAACTGGGCAGTGAAAATGAAAAATTACATTTTTTTACACAAAAATGCAGTTCTGGCTCAAAATTTTTCATTTTCAGAAGGTATGAAGGAGAAAAAGCACCCCAAAATCTGTGCCCCAATTTCTCCCGAGTATGGCAATGCCTCATATGTGACCAAAAAATACCAGTTGGGTGCATGGCAGGACTCAGAAGGGAAGGAGTGATTTTTGGATTTTGCAGCTCAGATTCTGGTGGAATGAATGGTGGGTGCTATGTGGCATTAGCAAGACCCCCGAAGCACGGTGAAATGATGAACCTAATAATCCATAGATGTGTGGTATATTTTAAAACACTCCTTTATACATAGGTCGGGTTTGTCGGGGCAAGTTTCACAGTGGAAAATAGTTTCCTTTCTTATTCCCTTTTTATAGCAAACTTTGCACCTTTTTTGTGTCCTGCCCTTTCTTGCAGTGGAGGGGATTTCGTTAGGAAAATGCTGCCCTGGTACAATACGGGGGCCAGTACTAGAAGTACTGGGGCCCTCTGCCTGCTGGTTCCCAAATATTAGGCCCTTTATGACTTCCTCTTGAAAGTGCATAAATGTCCCCCTCTGGCTGGTAGAACGGAATAGCACGTAAGCGTTATACAGTGCCATCTGGATGATATACACGGCCAGCTTCTTGTACCAGATTTTTGTTTTCCGCAGGGCACTGTACGGCTTCAGTACAAAGATCCACTCCGCCCATGTACCTATTGTAATCTAGGATACAATTAGGTTTTGAGGTGTGGGTACTGGTACCTCGTACAGGGATGGAGGTGGTACTGTCTCCATGAATTGTTGTCAGTATAAGGACATCCCTCTTGTCCTTATATTTGACCAACAACATATTTTCGGTGCATATTCCCCTGCTTTCACCCCTTCTCATTACTTGGGCAAAGTGCGTTTTTGGGAGGCCTCTTTGGTTCTTACGCACAGTACCGCAAGCTGCTGTACCTCTTGAACCAAGGGCCTTAAACAGGGGGATGCTAGTGTAAAAGTTATCCACATAGAGGTGATAACCTTTATCCAGGAAGGGGTGCACTAAATCCCAGACAATTTTTCCACTAACACCTACGAGGGAGGGGGGGCATTCTGGCGGTTCAATTCTTGAATCCTTCCCTTCATATACCCTAAACCTGTGGGTGTACCCTGAGGTGCTTTCACACAGCTTATACATTTTTATGCCATACCTTGCCCTCTTACTGGGAAGGTACTGGCGGAATTTAACCCTTCCTTTAAAATGTATAAGGGACTCGTCAATACAAATAAATTTTTCAGGGATGTACATCTCTGCAAATTTGGCACTGAAATGATCAATGACCGGCCTGACTTTGAATAGCCGGTCAAAGGTGGGATCATCTCTGGGTGGGCACAGTGTATTATCGGTGTAATGTAAAAATTTAAGGATTATCTCAAAACGAGCCCGAGTCATGGCCATACGGTAAAATGGGGTGCTGTACAGAACATCTGTACTCCAATATTGCCTAATTTCTGGCTTTTTTACTATGCCCATATGTAACACCAGACCCCAAAATGTCATCATCTCTACTGCATCTACAGGGGTCCACCTAGCAAATGATGACGTGGGGTTTTGAGCAATAAACTGCTGGGCATATAAATTAGTTTGGTCCACCATTAAATTTATAAAATCATCAGAGAAAAATAATTTGAAAAAGTCAATTTCTCTGAGACCTGCTGAATCAAATTGGATTCCTGGGATGGCCAAAAACTCAGGAACCTGGGGCTCAAAATTGTCTGGTGGTGGGGTCCATACTAGATCAATCATTTGGGGGGGGGTCTCAGCTGCTCTACGGGGGCGTCTTTGAGGGGGTCCCTCATCAGCAGAGGAGGAAGAGGAGCTTAAGGCGAATCCTTCAAATTCCCCGCTTGCATCACTGGCTGTGTCAGAGTCAGAGGCAAGCATGGCATATGCCTCCTCCGCTGAATACATTCTTCTGGATGACTGGGATGACTGGGATGACATTTGGGATGACATTTGGGATGACATTTGGGATGCCATTTTTATTTTTGTGTTTCTGGTAGTGAAATGTTTCAACACGTGTATAGTGTAGGGGGGGTACAAACTTTATTTCAACACGGGGGGTATGTAGTGTGTAGTGTGTATGTAGTGCAGAAAAAAAAAATACTTTATACAGGAATTTGATCCCAATAAAAAAAAAAAAAATTGAAGGGGTTAAAAAAAAAAAAAAAAGGTCCTGCGCCAAAAATTTAGCACAGATGTTGGTCAGTAACGTCCGTCACTGAACAGCGCTCAAAGGCAACAGGAATTTGATCAAAAAAAAAAAATAGATCAACCCTGTGCCGAAAAAGCTGATCAGTGATGTACGTCACTGATCAGCACACAGTGGCCACAGGACACCCACAAAATCACAGTGTGTGTAAAAAAAAAAATTAAAAAAAGACCCCACAGCACCCTCAAAAATAAAAAAAAAGGTGATCAGTGATGCGACACTGATTACCAGTGAGGGGCAGCAGGTGCACAACCTTTGGTGCAACTGACAGTGCAACTGGCAGCAACTGACAGGTATATATAAAAAAAAAAACCCTGCACCCCCAAAAAGTTGCTGATCAGCACAGATATACTGATCAGCACAAAAGGGGGGGTAGCAGACACAAAATATAGCACTCTCTATCACTCTCTGTCTCTATCTCTCTCTATCACTCTCTATCACTCTCTATCACTCTCTGTCCCTATCTCTCACGATCTGTGACTCTATGACACTGCTGCAGCAGCACACACAGAAGTCACAAGATCCAGGAAGTATCCAGCTGCTGGCAGCACGCTACCAGCGGTGATCAGCGGTGATCAGGTAAGTTTCAGGCAAGGATCAGGTATGTATCACGACAGATTGGCACGGTGACCGCTCTGCACGCAATTCCAGACCGGAATGGCGTCTGCAGCGCAGTCACGTTAGTTTAAATCACGCGCCTTGGCTGTGATTGGTCCGTGGGTCCCACGGACCAATCACAGCCTTGGGGGCAGGTGGGGTGAGGTGTCGTCGTCACCGATGACCCCCTCATGCCCCCTGACGCCCGGCGGTGATTGACACCTGTGTTACCGAGCGTCTGATTCGCCAGTAACACAGGAAAACGCTGTGAATGGCTGTTCACACTGAACAGCCAATCACAGCGATCGCCGACGGGGGGGCGGCATCGCAGCCCCCCCTGGGCATGCAGGGACATGTCTGCTGTCAGGGACAGCAGACATCGTCCCTCTGTCACTGCGTCTCGAGACACAGTGGCACTTTGAAGTCATGACGTATATATACGTCATGTGTCGGGAAGTACATCCCGGCCATGACGTATATATACGTCAAATGTCGGGAAGGGGTTAAGGGTACTTGTGAGTTATCTGGGCTGCCGATTTTTTGATTGTATGCCTTAAGTTAAGGCATATAATCAGATGCGATGCGATATCGCATCGCATCGCATGCGATCATCGGATACGATGACCCGATTTTTCCATAGGAATCAATGTTAAAATTGACTGAGTCCATTTTAACATGGAATTCAATGGGAAAAAGGGGTCCTTTTCATACCCCTACTATCCAAGTGGGCATGGAGTTGAATATAAACCTGTGGCGAGCGTAGCGAGCCACCGAGCCCGAAGCGTGGCGAGCGAAGCGAGCCCCGCGAGGGGACGGTATTCTGTGTCCCCTCGCGGGGCTCGCTACGCTCGCCACGCTTCGGGCTCGGTGGCTCGCTACGCTCGCCACAGGTTTATATCCAACTCCATGCCCACTTGGATAGTAGGGGTATGAAAAGGACCCCTTTTTTCCATTGAATTCCATGTTAAAATGGACTCAGTCCATTTTAACATTGATTCCTATGGAAAAATCGGGTCATCTCATCGCATCGCATCCGATGGTCGCATGCGATGCGATGCGATGTGCCCGATCCGACCCGATTTAGAAATCGGCAGCCCGGATAACTCACAAGTACTGGGTTAAGTAACTATCCAAATTACTATTGGTAGCAGCATCCTCAAGAAAACTGTGTATGATTTTGATTAATCTGTAGTGATACATATTGGATATATTGCGCTTGATTTTTTGCTTTTTTACTGTTTTTTTTTTTTTTTTTTTTTTTACTAAGGTTTATCTTTGCCATGATGTAGCTTGCTGCCTGCGGCTCCAGGCTGTGCAGCTAAGTAGCAATATCCTTTTGATATATTGTGTGTTTGTTTATTTTTTTCCCCTGAAATATTGAAAATCCTAAATTTTCTACTGGGGCTATAGCTTTCAGGAATTATTTTCTGGGTATTGTTTCCAATTAACCAGTTTTAAGAATTTTTTGGGATCATTTGCACTATCATAAACTAACATATACTTTCTATTTTTGCAGTCTGTCCAGAGTTATGTCTTCCATAACACACTTAGATTCCCATTTTTTTCTTGGAAAAGTATGTTTTCTGACAACGAAAGGTATAACTGGTTATTGGCTTTTAATTAATACACTTTCTTTACAAAAGCAGTGGGTGATGGTATTCTTTAATTTTAGGGAGGCATGGGAAAGTGCAACATTGTGCAGTGGATATAACCACAGTTAAAGATCTGGCAGACCAACACAGGAGTATTCTAATGCAATCCGAACTCGATGTAAGTATTGTGGTACTGTATGTACTTGTAGCAATTTAATGCCCCTTTCAGACGGCACTTTTTACCCGTTATTTTGCCAGTTTTTTTACCCTTTTAAAACGGTAATTTGTGCAGTCTGAAAGGTGCAGAGTGAATTTACCGGTTCTATTAAACTGGTATTTCTAAACGGTAATAATGCAGGGTCCTACCCGTTTCAGACCCGTTTTTTTATCCACTGTTTTCTATTTGTTAAAACGGGATAAGAGTTGTGAAGGAACAAAAACTGCATTGAAATACCGTTTAAGGACAAATACTGCATGCAGACCCGTTTTTAGAAACGTTTTAAAATACCTGGTCAAAGCCAGTTTTACAGTCTGAAAGCAGCATAACTTGATTGTGCCATCTGCAAATTGTATTTCTTTTATTTCTTGTAATTATCCAACTGATATGGAATAAAAGTATATAATACAAATATACACACACACACTCTGATTGGCCTTAACATTAAAATCACATGCCAAATATCCTATAGATCCCCCTTGGGCAACCAAACCAGCTCTGACCTATCGGATACTAAAACACAGTGAACTCTGTCATGTTCCTGAAAATCATTCCTTATTGATTTTTGTGGTGCAGCATGGCCCATTATTCTGTTGAAAGAGGCCACTGCAATCAGGGTATACAGTTGCCATGAATTGGGTGTATATGGTCTACAACAATGTTTAGGTTGGTGGTTCCTGTCAAAGCAATGTTCGCATGATTGCAGAATACAATTTTAGAACATTGGCCAGAATTTCAGAACATTAGATGGCATAGTTTTCTAATTTTTTTACTTTTTTTTTGTATTCTGGATTTATTTTTGATTAATACAACATCCATTTTTTTGAGAACAAGTAGCCACCCCACAGTAAATGAACTGTGACTGCTATGTTGTGGACAGTGGTCTGTGAAAGAAAGTTCTATTAATGAAAGGCTACAAAACAAACCTTTGTTAGCAGATGCCTACGAGTTGGTAGGTTCATAGCAGACATATCCATCAAGAGTAAGGAGAAAAGAAGGACTAGCACAGACTATCTATTAACATATCTATTCACATTGGTGAACAAGCCTGTAGGCGAAATCCTCGTCCAGGGACAGGCGAGACTGTCACGAATGGGGTAATCAGGTGCTGGGAGGAGGATCAATGGAGCTCTTGTATACGCTAAGTAGAACTTGAATTGGCTTTCTCAATGACACTGGTTAAAAATTACATGTCATAACCCTGTATGTGTGTAGGGTATATATCTTAACCATAGAGTGTGAGCAAGAAATTGACCAATTGCATGATTAGAAATTGTGGGGAATAGGGGGCAGATACTATAAACCTCATTTTTTATATCTATCAGGTGAGAAGATATTGACATAGTACAATTTCCTATTGAGGGACTGTTCTCTCTTTATATTTAAGGGACTCTTATTGGTCTCAGTACCAGATTGATCTCCTGCGCTTGTGATACCAACATTGGTGACACTGGACCTGGGTTTCAACAGCAGATCCCCATTCTTCTTCCTTCTACTGATCCTACCATAGGTCTCAATTATAATCACCCCCTCATCCGGTCCGTTCACTGTCTATATGACACACGGCCGGAAAGTAGGAATGATTTGAGACCCAGGGAAATCGGCTAATTTTCCACTTCTGTATCTGTCTCCTTTTCTCCAGGGAATTTTCCTTAGAGAAAAAAAGAGAAAAACACATATAAAGCACCATACTATTGTAAGCAATTTTGCCTATAAATACTACAGAACTATATGCTGTGGTAAACCCGCCGTGACAGTCACCTGATGACAACCACGATATTTCGCCAAATTTCTTCTATTTTTTGCACACCTTTTTTTCACTTGTAAATATATATGTGAATATAAATTATTTTGCATTTTGTATATACCTTTTTCATGAAAAAATAATTTTGTGCAAATCGTCACTCCAATAATTTTTCAGCCAGGCCATTCTAATGCCTCATGGGAGAATATCCCGATATTGAGACCATTTCTTGATAAAGGCTGACACATTCACAAAATTTGGTGCCTATTGTGAGTACCATTTTTCTTGTACCTTTTCACTATCAATAGTAAATTTTGCATTATAAAAATATAAAAATTATTCCCCCAGTGAGCGTCTTCCTATGAACAGTGACATAATCTGTGGTGATGAGTGTAGGGTCCTATCTTAATGCATATCATAAAAAATTAATACATTTTAAAAGTTATGCCCCGACAAAGAGAGTCATCTTTTTTATTCTTGTGTGAATATCCATCAAGAGGAAAGGGAAAAAAAAGATTTGTTGTGGTGTGGTGCACCTATTAGCGAGCGTTAATATTAAAACATAACCTTTATTTATTCAATTAATAAGGCAAGAGAAAAAATATTAAAAGAAAACACATATAGGGGGCGTAGCCTGACCAGGAGCCTGAGCGGACGCTTGACACAGGAGCTCCGTCTCTTATTGCCTTAATCCCCTTAATGTAACCCCTTCCAACACCCGAACCTCCCACCTACCTACCTCTCCTGTAACATTTTTAGCTGTCCCTGAGGTGACTGGGACACGCCGGGGAGTCACTTCAGTGTGAATCTGCGGGTTGCGGCCTATAGCGTGACGGGAGCCGGTAACATCCTGAAAGCCGCAAAGAAAATCCCGACACCGGCTGGACGAGAGCTGCGGACCTCAGGCAGCTTGAGGAGATCCACCCGGCGGGAGAAATTACATCCAGATCCACCCGCCGACCTCCGTACCTACAGTGAGAGGCCAGCAGCGGGGGACTCCCACCCGAATCCTGATGGGGTGCACGGAAAAGGACCCGCAGAGCTGTACACCTACTCTGGGGGAGACCTCAAGATCAGGCTATCCCCTTTCATAACAGTAACCGGTAAGGCTGCGTGGGCAAAACTATCCCCCACCCCTGGTCATGCATGAGGTGGCGGCCATATTGGGGAATCACTTGGCTTTTGTCCCTACTCAGCTGAGTGCTTATTCCATTCTACCTGCCTTACCCCGCCGGTATCCATGCAATTAAAACTATACAGGTGCATTTGGCTAATTTAATATTCTCAAGCTATACTGCCCTACCCCCCCCCCCCCCCTTGTAACATAAAGGCTGACACTCAAATCTCTGGTCAATTTTACCCACTCAGCCCTTCCATCGCTGACCCCCCAGACCGTGTAAATTAAAGCCAATATTTTCTTTGCACAACCTTCTAATATAATAAGGTCACTGGATAGGCTCTGCTGGACAGGTCTCTCACATCAGTGACTCATTGCTACCATACAATACAGCCTTTCTCACACGGGTCTTAAGTCTTACAAAGAAATGTAATTCAAATTTTATCTGTGGTGATCACATAATTTCGCTCAGCAGTCACTGTCTAGGTATTACGTCATAACACCTCTAACTGCTCATACAATTTAAAATGGATACATTCATCATGCCTCCTACCCCCAGAAGTCAAAGAGTAAGAGGCTCAGGAAAAAAGGGTGATCCCTCCTCTAAAACAGTGGAAGAACCTGACATAAACACTAACAACGCAGCACTACCCACATTGTCCTATGCTGACTTAGTTAAAGCTATCCAAGAGACTGTTGAACCGCTCCTTCAGAAACAAGCAGATAAATTTATGTCAGCAGTAGCCGATTTAAAATCCCAGGTCAACTCGGTATCCCAACAAGTCTCCAATAACGAAAACAGAGTTGGATCTAACTTTCACGAAATTGCAGATCTTAAGCAACAAGTAGTCGCTCTAACTTCTTCGCAAAAGGCAATAATCCCAAAGGTAGATGATCTTGAAAATAGATCGAGGAAAAGTTATCTAAATTCCTCATGTCTGATCTGCCAAAATTACTGAATGTGTCTGAGGAGTTATCGTCTTTAGAAATAGAAAGAGCCCACCGCATAGGACCTCCTCTAGAATCCGATAAGTCTCGCCCTCGTACAGTGATTTTTAAGTGCCTGAACTTCCGTCACAAGTAGATCATCTTGTCAGCTGCAAAATCGAGAACACCGCTTGAATGGGATGGTCATCGTATCCAAATCTTTCAGGACTTCTCTTTAGAGGTTACCAGGGCTAGGAAAAATTTCTCCCCCATTTGCACCCAACTGGACAAACATGGTATCCGTTTCTCCCTATCATATCCTGTGAATCTCAAGATCTTCTTTCCTAATAACACTAAAGAATTCAACGATGCTACTGAGGCATAAGACTTTCTACAAGAGCATCTCAAGGAACGTAACCCCTCCTTTATGGACCAAAATGACTGAAAGCAACATAGATAAACACTTTCAGATTTAATGGGAAAAACTCCTAAATATTTGAAGCAGAAACCTGGTGGTTATTGATTCACATTTTACGGTTTACTCTTTTGGTGCATCTCAATGACCACGCTCGGTTAAGTGACCTGTAGTTGGTAATCCCGCTTGTTCGAGTTTGAGTTCAATCTGTCTGTTACGGCCTCCGAGTTAATTATGACTCGGGTCATTAGAAGCTTTTGACGATTTACTTAGCATTGTAACAATAGCGAGATGCAGATAACATCGGCTAGTGACATAGAAGCTGACCGTTGACTTGAGGTCATAAAGTTATCTGTTTGAACTAAATATATTCTTGTGAACCCCATGATCATAGTTAATATGCTTCATAGTTATATACTTATATAGAGTTATTTGCTGTAATATCTCTCATCTGAAATTATAGCATTAGAAATAAGACCTACCTGATATAAGTTTATAAGCTCCATAATGCCTTCGGCCCATGTTATCCTAATAAGAGTGTTACAATCTAACCCCCAGCTTACTTAGAAATAACGTCAAGCTAGAAAAGTAAGGCCTTGGCATATATGGTCTCTCACTGACATATCAAACTGTCAATATGCCTTATTGACCTTGCTGAGATATGTTGTTAGGTAGAAAGAGCATGGCACATGTAAACCGCAAATTGATTTTTGTACATAATATGCCAGTTAGTCAAGGCTCGTTACCTCCCGATTGATTTACTTAATAATATAAGTGGCTTAAGGAATGCATTATGAGAGTTATTGACTAGCACTACGGAAGCTAACCGCTTAATTTGGCACATGGGGTGAACAGTCTAAGACAGGCATGTCCAAACTGCGGCCCTCCAGATGTTGTGAAACTACACATCCCAGCATGCCTTGCCATAGTTTTAGCATTCCCTAATAGCAAAACTGTGGCAAGGCATGATGGGACTTGCAGTTTCGCAACAGCTGGAGGGCCATAGTTTGGACATGCCTGGTCTAAGATAATCATACTCTTGTTTACCCTGAGAGCGACACTAAGTTACTTCAATAACCCACCTTATCAATATGTATCTGATTAGTGACGTTTCTTTTTAATTTATAGAACTATATCATTAAGCATAGTGATCACCAGATATATGTATTTATACATATCTATATATATATTCCTATGCTCCTTGTTGTTTATTCTTGTACATTAATCTTCTTTCTCCTTTTCTCAATCGACACATATTTTCATGCTTCTCTTTACTCTACGCTAATCTACCCTCCTCCCCTCCCCGTTCTCCTCTCCTGCACCCGTCGTGGCCTTTCTCAGTCCTGTCACTGAAGAGTGGGGATAGCCGATTCTGGATCCAGTCTTGCGTCTACAACAGTACTCCAGCCGATTTCTTGAATTTAAAGTATACCAAGGTGACTACATACTTTCACAGAGGTACATCTCATAACTGTAATAATGGTCTTTAATGTCGAGTCCAGTTAGATTTTGTACTTGGAACGTCCGGGACATCCACTCCCCAATAAAAAGACGCCGCATTCTATCATATCTTAACAAACTAAAAACAGACATAACTCTTCTTCAGGAAACTCACTTGACCCCTCCTGAACATGAAAAGTTAAACATGTTACGACACAAGGTTATAGCTTCTTGCTCGTACAGTTCAAAAGCTAGGGGGCTGGCTGTCCTCATCCGTAAAGGTATCCCCTTTGAGACACACAGTATAAAAAAAGACCCGGAAAGTCGTTTCCTTATTATAGATATCACGATTGACGGATCTAGATACACACTATGCAACTTATACGGTCCCAATCGTTATGACAAGAATTTTATCTTAAACCTAACCAACGAATTACTACCCTGGCTAAATACCCAAATAATCTTAGGTGGGGATTTTAATCTGGTAGCTACACCTGCTCTGGATAGGACCTCAAAACACCCTATATTACAAAAATCACCAAAGTTAGGTCTAAATTATTTATCTTCTTCACTGGACCTATTGAACATATGGAAATCCAGACATCCAGTGGATCTTGAATATACTGTACATACTTCTCTCAGGTACACAATTCCTTTTCTAGACTGGATTATTTTTATGTTTCGTCTGTGCTCTCCCCAAAGGTTTTGGATGTGAATAATGAACCCATAGCTGTCTATGACCATGCTCCAGTGTGGATGGACATACAGAGCAAATTCTTATTGGGAAACAACTCACAGTGGAGGTTTTTAGCGAATTTGCATCCTCACAAAAATGTAAAGCGATGCTGGAGGCATCTTGGGCCGATTTCGCATCCAATAATTTTTCCCACATAGATGAACCCGGTTTGTATTGACAGACAGCTAAGTCAGTTCTGAGAGGTAATATTTCCTTCATGAAAAAATACAGAGCTTACCAAGCCCTCAAGTCTAATCCCTCATGCTCCACGAAATCATAATATTCTACCTGTCAGCTTACGTTCGACCAAACTCTCACACAAATAGATGCCCAATATATGAGGTCAGGGAGAGCTAGATTTTTTCAACATGGTGATAGGAATGGTAGACTATTATCTAATATGCTTAAAGGGGAACAATTTCACTCCAATATTACAGCCCTACTGGACTCTAATGGTTCTCTTAAATATCAGGGGAACGAGATAGCGGACATTTTCTACCATTATTATTGTCATCTATACAAGCAAGATACTGTTGATGCTAAACAGGAAGAACTCTTTTGGAAAGATATCAATCTGCCTAAGATCACACCTACACACGAGTCATCTTCTTGACAAATTCACTACACTTGAGGTCCAAAAAGCAATCGCATCACTTAAAATCCTTAAAGCGCCTGGTCCGGGTGGCTTTGGAAGTGAATTCTCCAAAATCCTCAAATCGCGCATTGTGGAACCCCTAACTAAACTATTTAATTCGTTCATGGAGGGACATCCTCTCCCTTTACATTTTAATTCCGCAATTGTTAAGGTTCTGGCGAAGCCTAACAGGAACCCCCATCTTCCCTCCTCATATAGACCAATTTCCCTATTGAATATAGATTACAAAATGTTTACTAAGCTCCTTGCAGAGAGACTGAAGGGAATCCTCCCTTCCATTATCCACGAGACCAAACGGACTCTATCAGCTCCGTTTCCAATATCAGAAGGGTTCTCACGGTCTTGCAGTCGCTCTCTGATTCGTCATCGGGTGATCCCGGTTACCTACTGTACTTTCATTAGACGCTGAAAAAGCTTTTGATATGGTCTCCTGGGATCACCTGATGATGACTCTCAAACGTTTCGGTTTCCCTGACCAATACACTCTTGTTTTATGTTCATTATATAATTTCCCTACTTCTCAGATTCTAACTAATAAATATCTCTCCCCCACTCTCTAGGTACAAAAAGGTATGAGACAGGGCTACCCATTCTCCCCCCTTCTATTTGCCATAGTATTAGAGCCCTTAGCAGTAGCACTTAGACAAAGCTCCAATTTTAGTGGCATCAGGGTTAGAGGCTATGAATGTAAGTTATCATTGTATGCAGATGATATGTTATTGTTCATATCTAACCCCGTAGTTTCCATCCCAGAAATTTTAAAAATTATATCCTCATTTGGATCTTTCGCAGGGTACAAAATCAATATAGACAAATCTGAGCTGTTGGCTCTGAATGACCCACTATACCTTAATTCCCACCCACATATTGCTTCACTCTTCACAACGGCGCCACAGAAACTTCAATACCTAGGTATTCTCCTACCCTCAGACCTTTCATCACTTTATTCTTTTAACTACACCCCAACTATTGCTAAAACATGTTTGCAGATCTCACACTGGAAGGATCTTAACTTTTCCTTATTAGGGCGTGCAGTGGTGATAAAGAACATCATCTTCCCCAAAATATCATACTTGCTTCAAATGTTACCCTTATCTATGTCAAAAACTGATATCCTATGATGCACACAAGCCTTCTCCAAATTTATTTGGGAATCTCAGAAGCCGAGAATGCCTAGAAAACGCACCTTCCTACCAAAAAACAAAGGCGATTTGGGCATGCCTAACATTAAAGCGTTTGCTAACGCTGCTTTATTCCGATACGCAACTGACTGGCTTTTGGGATCGAACAACTATTCCAACCTGGATTTGGAGATGGCTCTTCACCCGTATGCTCCAGTAGCATTGCTACACACTCCAAAACTGGGGCATAACATGTGGCATTGTAGAAAAATAAGTAGAATTTGGAACAAAATCATTGCCTATCTTAACTCCACCTTTCACCTTGGGCTGACTAAAAAAACCGGCTCCACTAATTTTTGCATATTTTGCCGACTGGTGCCAAGCCTTATTGACGGATTCAATGCAAGCACATACTTTTTGTACTTCGGTTTCATCGCATTGCATGCACAACGGATGCACATGCAATGTGATCCATGCTAGTACAGCACGGAAAGCACGCCCACAAAGCAGCGTGTATGGGCAGCTTTAATCCTTAAACATTGGATAGTAAAAACAGCCCCATCTCTGGAGGAGTGGAAGCTGGCTGTACTTCAAGTCCTGTACCATGAGAGATGCATGGCTGTGTTTAACGTGGAATCAGATGGCTTGACATTTTCCAATAAATGGCAGGTTTATATACAATGCCTTATGCTGAACATAGGAATCTATCTGGAAAGTCTTCGAGCACACTCAGTGGGATTTGATACGTCAGATTACCTAATCCTTTTCAGGATAATAAATTCACGCTCACAATAAATGAGTCTCAATATATATTCACTTTATTATTATTATACAATGAAGGGTTAATGCATTCAATGTGATCCCTCTAAGGTGAGATGTCCCGAGATGCCAGGCCAGGAGGAAAAATACACCCCTATGGATTCCCCCCCCCCCCCCTCCAATCCTTCCCTTCTCTTTCTCTTGTCTACTCTTCTTCCTTTTCTTTTCTTTCAGCTGTACCTTTTCTTTACTGTCAGCGCTATCCTTCTTTCAACCTCTCTTTCTCTCTCATTCCTAAAAAGCATATAAACAAAAATGAATGCACTGCCTATCTCTGATTCAAATGTTCGTAAGAAATATCTATATTCATTTTTCAAGATTGCTGTCTTGTTATGATGTTTCTATTTTGTATTTTCTCTTTCTATCATTCATTGGATTCCTGTACTGTATCTGCATTAATTTAATAAATACCGTGTGTCACCTTACTAAATGCATTATTGAAATTATAGCGACTGTGCTTTGATATCTTTAGCCCTTTCAAGGGCTATTATCTGACTGCCTGTGCCACTCAAATTATTTTTCTGTTGTATAAAAGCCTGCACACATATATCATGAGCAGCGGCTTCACTATATGAGCCACGGCTCCAGGAACCATATTAATCCTGTCACCTCTGCACATTATTTAAGTGTATAACCTGTATGCAATGTACTTTAGCAACTAGTGTAATTTCTTACTCACCCCAGTTTATAGTTTGATTACTATACTTTAATATAACATAATGCAGCAATTAACACAGTTTAATTTTATTGTGGCACTATTATAGTGTATTTTACAGGGGTTGCAGTAGCATTAAGCACATTTGCCATTCACCCTGCATGTTATAGGAAACTTAAGGCCCCCATACATTAGGCCGACTTGTCCTTAGGACAAGTCGGACCCAATTCTCCTGTGAGCCGCCCGGCAGCTCCCCGGGAGGCTCACATACAATTTGGCACTTGATGAGCCAGTTTTTACATGTGATAAATAAATAATAAATAATACGGTACTTGTTTAGTTTCACGGCGCCCGATATATCGGATGTGATATCGGACGATATATCGATGCGATCCGATGCAATATTTTACCTGTTCATAACCCCACTAGCCACTAAGAATGGAGTTGATCTTATATAGTGTGGCGAACACAGTAATCCGCGTCCACTCGCCACGCTTCGGGCTCGCTGAGCTCACCACACTATATAAAATCAACTCCATACGTACTGGATAGTGGGGTTATGAACAGGTCAAAAATCGCATCGGATCGCATCGATATATTGGCCGATATCACATCTGATATATCGGTCGATATCGCATCCGATATATCGGGCGCTGTGAAACTAAACAAGTACCAATAATACCCTCAGTGTTCAAAGGACATAATTTTTTATGTAAATCAGATGTTTCCAAATGTATCTTTACTAAGCGAAAAGCAGACAATACAGTGCAGTGACATGATTTTGGTTGTTCTAAAATAATTTGCTCTTTGCAGAATGAAGATGATGTTGCTTATACAGCAAAACGTTTGCTGAATTTGCTGAAGATCTGTGCTGGGATGGTGTCTGATGTCTCTTCAATGTATGTTTGGTCAGAAACTAAACACCCCTGTGTTTAATCTAGTACGGTGAGTGCTTCAAATTTAAGAGATAAATAAGAGACTGTACTTTTTTTTTCTTTTTTTTTAAGCGTCGGTGTAACTATTCTTTGTATGTTTATTGGAGCAAAATTACATATAACTTTACTTATGCATATTAAATCTACAATTTGTGTCCATTGTAAGCTCTAAATTGTACTTGTTTGTTCCAGTCACATATGAGAAGGTGATAATAAAGTTGTTATGAAAATAATAGACAATTGATGGACAGCACAGATGGAATAATGGTTTGATTTCTACCATGTCCCAAATGTGTGGAGTTTCTATACTGGTACTAGTCTCTTGACAAAAAAATAACCTACAGTAAGTGTGCACTTTTATGTGTGTTTATGACAGATCGGGCAAGTGGTTCTTATCTGCAATCAAATTCTGTTTCTATTATGTGTGTTTGGTGTACTATTTTTTTACCTTGTATTTGACAACCTGCACAGTATTACAAATTGTGATCCTGACACTGTGCCCAATCTCAAAAAACAAACCTTTTGTTTTGCAGGACAACTACTGAACTTAGAGATCAATAAAGCTTGGTTTGAACATGTACTCAGAGCTCAGTGGTCCGGAGTTTTCCATTACTTTTATTTGAGATCCATACTAATATACAAAAGGAGAACAAATTCAGAGGTGCCACTTGTGCTTATCAGTAATCTAAAGAGATGTCCCATCAGGAGCAAGAGATAGAACTTGTGAGAAATTGAATCCTGTCAATGAAGGAAACTTTGTTTTAGAATAAAAGCAATAAAAAAGCATCCTTGTATCATTCTTTAAAAATCAAACTCTTCACCTATTTGCAAAACTTTTCCCTCCCATTATTAACCCTTTGAATGCCAACATCTCTGTAAGAGATTCGCAAAATATCTGCTAAAAATGCCAGCGTCACTCACATTTGTTATATAAATTTGAAATAAAAATGTTGTTTAAAAAAGATTCCATTTCCTATATATGGTATAAATATATTTGCTTGGCAGATTTCAAACCAATATTGACAAATTCACTTGGCACTCAAAGGGTTAACTGAACAGAGTGGTACTTTCAAAATTTTAAAGCTCCAGACTTCCAAACAACCTGGAATATTTAGTGATATAGATTTATTTAGTGATAATATACTGTACATACATTGAATCAAGTGTCCGGCACTCCTCTGGTGTGTGAGAATGTCTTGCTGCAGTGCCTTCCATAAAACAACCATTTCCATATAGTTACATAGTAGATAAACAACCTATGTTTTAATAGCTTATCCCTTGGAAAAGACAGAATATGATTCTTATTAGTACCCATGGATGTTTTTATCCAATAAATGTTTGTCCAACCTTATTTTGAACATATTTATTGTATCTGCCGACACCACTTCTCCAGGAAGAGAGTTCCACAATTTGACTGATCTGACCGTAAATAATTTTTTTATTTTGAGGGAACGAAATCTTCTTTCTTCTAATCTAAGTTCATGCCCTTGTGTCCTAGATTCCTTTCTTGCAGTAAAAAGGGTGCTTGAGAGTTCCTTATATTGGTACATATTGATATATTTGTACATGTTGAGCATGTCCCCCCTTAAATGTCTCTTCTCTAGTGTAAATAGTCCCAAACTGCTCAATCTCTCCTCGTAGTTTAAATTCTTCATTCCCCTGATTAGCTTGGTAGCTCTTCTTTGGGTTTTTTCCAATTCTATGATGTCCTTTTTATAGTGTGGGGCCCAGAACTGTACTCCATATTCAAGGTGAGGTCTAACCAATGCCTTGTACAGTGGCATAATTACTTTTGAGTCCCTAGTTTCCATGCCCCTTTTAATATATATATATATATATATATATATATATATATATATATATATATATATATATATTTTGTAGTAAATCACGGCACTCCAAGGAATTTTCAAAAAGTATATTTGAAGAAAAACACACCAACGTTTCGGAGCTTGATGCTCCTTTGTCAAGGTGACACTGTATTTCACCTTGACAAAGGAGCATCAAGCTCCGAAACGTTGGTGTGTTTTTCTTCAAATATACTTTATGAAAATTCCTTGGAGTGCCGTGATTTACTACAAAATCTACACATCCCTCTTCAAAGGCACCGGGGTACCGTGACCACCGCCGGGAGAGTGCCAGGCCGCCATCCTTTATATATATGTATATGTGTGTGTGTATATGTATATGTGTGTGTGTGTGTGTGTGTGTGTGTGTGTGTGTGTATGTATATGTATATATATATATATATATATATATATATATAGACTTTTTGCTGCCCGGCACTCGTTGCTGAATACTGCAGTAATACCTGGTGCCTTCCACGACGGGATATTCCACCCTTACAGACAGTAGATACAAATAGGCGGCACTCACAGGCTTTCTTAGTGATGAAAAACGTGAAGTTTTATTCAAACACGATCCAACATGTTTCGGGTCTGGCCCGTCCTCAGGGATCAACAGTGTAATTACAAGTGCACATATTTAAACATCTAGACAGAACCCGCCCCCTAATCAAAACACTCTTCACCTGGAAAGCTCACCTACGGCGTCCATTGCCAGGTCCGGCTCCCGCCACCTCCACGTGCGTCGCTCCGCCAATGACGTCGTGTTGGGCACGCCATACTCCGTCCAGGAGTTGCCCGCTACGTCATCAGTCGTCGCCCCACATCGTGAACCGCAGCTCACAGCCAAGCCTCGCTCTGGGCGCCGTGGTGCGCCGTCTCCATGGTGATATATCTAAAACACAAACAACAAACCGAAATGTAAAAACCTGATTAAGAGGCTTAATATAAGCCATTTAAGAGGCAGCAAACTGCCATATCACTTGTGTTTACACATAATTAAGTGAAAAAAGTGAAAAAGTGCATAAAATACATATACAACATATGTTACGCTGGAAATACATTTGTACACTGGGAAGTCACACAGTTCTTTATATAAATACTTTGTTTTCGCAATTATAGGCACAATCTCAATGTGATACAAGTACATTGGTAAGTGAGATACCTTTGATTGACTTCAACCAGTGTAACTAAGGAGACCCCCTTTGATCACCAATAGGGGTGCACGAACTTCACGGCTATCAGAGCTTGATACATAGAATGAATATAAATTAGGGCTTTTGCCACAGTATGGTCATAGAAAGCTCTGCAGCCCATGCTGCTCGTTCAACCCCCTTGGCGACAAGGTGTCCAAAACAAAAATCCATTTGGATTCAGCTTGTAGCAGTTTCCTACCCCTATTGCCACCTCTGACGCTTTGGGGAATGTGATCGATTATCTTGAATCTTATGCTTGCCAAGCTATGCTTTAAGAGGGCGCAGTGTCTTGCGACTGGCTGGTCGCTGGTACCTGTGCTGAGAGCCTGCCGAATAGATGACCTGTGGTTTGCCATGCGATCTTTAAATTGGCATTCTGTCTTGCCCACGTAATATAAACCACATGGACAAGACAGAACATAAACCACATACTTGGTGGAGCATGTCACCGAGTGTTTAATAGGTATTTTACGACCTGTGTGTGGATGACTGACTGTGCTCCCAACAAGCATGGCTCTACAGGTGGTACACCCAATGCATTTATAACACCCCTTAGGGCGGGTTAAAAAATGGCTAGCTACTGGTCTCTTGGTGAGCTCAGTCACATCTACCTTGACCAGCATATCAGCAAGATTCCTGCCCCTCCTATACGCTGGCATGATTTTTTTATTGTACAAGCTTTTTAGTTCCCTGTCAGAGGAGACTATAGGCCACAGTGATTTCACTCTTTTAGTGTGAACCTCACTGTTGGCCGCATGCTGTGTAACCCATGGAATTCTATCTTTAAGTTGTTGGTCTGTGTCATTGTTTTTCTTTTTGTTGGATGTAAGGGCCATTTCCCTAGACATTCCTAACACTTTTTGTTTAGTGGCTGCTAAGTCCTCCTTCCTGTAGCCTCTCTCAGCAAATCTATCCTGCATGATGTCTAAGTCCCTTTTTGTTTGTTCTTCATCACTTGTGATCCTTTTGACACGCAACATCTGTGAGTATGGGAGGCCATAACGTAGCGCCTTAGGGTGGCAGCTCTCATACCTCAACAGAGTATTGCGGTCTGTCTCTTTTACAAAAATGGATGTTTGCAGTTTGTTGTTTCTCAAGCTAATTTTTACATCCAAAAAGTTAACATCCTGTGTGCTCATATTGTATGTCAATTTTGCTGGGCAGTTGCTTTGATTGTGAGTATCAAGAATACTGCAGAGTTCTTCCTTGCTGCCCAACCAAAATATTAAGAGATCATCTATGTAGCGGAGGTACAAAAGCACCTTCCCCACATAAGTTGTCTCATAGATGAGTTTCTTATCAACCATGTTCATATAGGCATTGGCGTAGGAAGGGGCCACATTGGACCCCATCGCCACGCCAAGCCTTTGGCGATATATTTTACCATCAAAGTAAAAAAAATTACGATGTAGCACAAGATGTAATAACTGGAAAAAGAAGTCCTGCTCAGGACCCACATAAGCTGCTGATTCCTGCAACAGAACTCTGGCGGCACTCATACCCTCATCATGGGGAATGCATGTGTACAGCCCAACCACATCGGCGCTGCACATGATCACGTTGTCAGGGAGATCACCCAGATTCTGTAAGCAAGCAAGCAGCATGTTAGTGTCCTTGAGATAGGACCTAGTAGATTGTACACAAGGATTTAACAATGCATCTAAGTAAGTTGAGACTACCTGATAGAGAGACCCCCTGGCCGATATAATGGGTCTGCCAGGAGGCCTCTCCAGTCTCTTGTGCACCTTGGGCAAGGTGTAATACATTGGCATCAGTGGAAAATCTGTGATTAGGGCTTTACCCAGGTCTGGTGAAATAGTCTTATTGTCCACTGCTATCTTAATAAGGGAATCCAATTCAGCCTTATAAGGGACAGTGGGGTCATGCTGCAATAGTTCATACACCTCCGCATCATTTAATTGTCTACGACATTCAAAAAGATAGTCCGATAAGTCCTGCACCACCACTGCGCCTCCCTTATCCGCCTTACGGATTATGATGTCAGACCTTTTTTGTAGATCCTGTAAGGCCATTCTTTCCATTTTAGGTAAATTAGGGATGTTTTTTCTGTCAACAGAGTCACAGCTGCCGACAGCATCCATCATTCGGCTAAAAGCCTTAATGGAGGGGCTAGCGCTGGGGGGATCAAATCTAGACTTGGGCTGTAATCGCTTAACTTGACTTGGTATGTCACTGGTTGTGGCAGTGACCGATGATGTGTCACTAAAAAATTCTTTTAAACGGAGGGATCGCCCAAACTTGTAGCTATCCACTCTCCATTCAAAGTCATTAGACATAAAGCTTGGAATAAAAGATAGTCCTTTTGACAGGACCGCTGTTTCATACTCACTCAATTGTGTGCTTGACAAATTGAAGACCAGATTCTTTACTTGCGGCTGTTTTTCTGGCTTGCTTTGCCTTTTGTTTTGGCCGCCGCGCCTCGTCCACCTCCGCTTGCCCCGAGTGGTTTTGGTCCCGCTCGGGTCGTAACCCCTAAAGGGGTCAATTTCTTGGAGGTTGTGGGTTGTTGACCATCGGTGTCGCTGGCAGACGTGCTGGTACCATCAAACTCGGCCCGCTTGTATCTTTCTCTGCGTTGCCGGTTATGTGCATATGGTGCCGGTTGTGGCCCTGCTGTGCTTAGCCATTGATAAACCCGGTTCTGTTCATAGTCCATCTGCACCTTTCTGCGCTTTTCCCGTTTAAATTTGGTCAGCTCCCTCTGGTACAGGTCGATCTGATTCTTCAATTTTAAATTCCAATCTGTGCTTGTGTCAGCAATCAAGGTCGGCACCTGTGTCGACTCAAACACATTAATTTTGCTTCTAGTAGCCAAAAGTTCTTTAGTGGACTCATCCACAACCAGGAGTACCAAATCCATGGAACATTTATTTAGTATGCTCACCCACTTTTTGCAGAATGCTATATTCTGCCGACCGATAGTGGGGACGTTCCGCACTCGGAAGCCTCTTGGGATTTGCTTCTCCTTGAAATAGTCGGCCAGTGTAGAAGCATGGAGCATGTAATCCACTTCTCGTTTTTTCAAAGCATACCAGTCTTTGTAGATATCATCGCTATCAGGTGCTGATGTATTAGGCTGGGTAATCACCGCCTGTAGGATGTTATCCGTATCGCTATCGGAGTAGCTAAAACGGTCACCTGTGTCGATTTGCGAGAAATTTACACCTGGTATGACAGGTTCCATATTGCATGCAGGGTATTTGCTGCTCGAGAACACCAGCCACGGGGTCCTTGTAGATGTTAGTTTGTAATCCAGTAAAAACGGAGTTCTCCCTAAATTGAGGATTTGCTTCAATGAGGTGCCTTGGCTAGGTAATGCGCACTGACTGTGGCTGTACCTGTATGTAGACTTTTTGCTGCCCGGCACTCGTTGCTGAATACTGCAGTAATACCTGGTGCCTTCCACGACGGGATATTCCACCCTTACAGACAGTAGATACAAATAGGCGGCACTCACAGGCTTTCTTAGTGATGAAAAACGTGAAGTTTTATTCAAACACGATCCAACATGTTTCGGGTCTGGCCCGTCCTCAGGGATCAACAGTGTAATTACAAGTGCACATATTTAAACATCTAGACAGAACCCGCCCCCTAATCAAAACACTCTTCACCTGGAAAGCTCACCTACGGCGTCCATTGCCAGGTCCGGCTCCCGCCACCTCCACGTGCGTCGCTCCGCCAATGACGTCGTGTTGGGCACGCCATACTCCGTCCAGGAGTTGCCCGCTACGTCATCAGTCGTCGCCCCACATCGTGAACCGCAGCTCACAGCCAAGCCTCGCTCTGGGCGCCGTGGTGCGCCGTCTCCATGGTGATATATCTAAAACACAAACAACAAACCGAAATGTAAAAACCTGATTAAGAGGCTTAATATAAGCCATTTAAGAGGCAGCGAACTGCCATATCACTTGTGTTTACACATAATTAAGTGAAAAAAGTGAAAAAGTGCATAAAATACATAAAATACATATACAACATATGTTACGCTGGAAATACATTTGTACACTGGGAAGTCACACAGTTCTTTATATAAATACTTTGTTTTCGCAATTATAGGCACAATCTCAATGTGATACAAGTACATTGGTAAGTGAGATACCTTTGATTGACTTCAACCAGTGTAACTAAGGAGACCCCCTTTGATCACCAATAGGGGTGCACGAACTTCACGGCTATCAGAGCTTGATACATTCTGTCTTGTCCATGTGGTTTATATTACGTGGGCAAGACAGAATGCCAATTTAAAGATCGCATGGCAAACCACAGGTCATCTATTCGGCAGGCTCTCAGCACAGGTACCAGCGACCAGCCAGTCGCAAGACACTGCGCCCTCTTAAAGCATAGCTTGGCAAGCATAAGATTCAAGATAATCGATCATATTCCCCAAAGCGTCAGAGGTGGTAATAGGGGTAGGAAACTGCTACAAGCTGAATCCAAATGGATTTTTGTTTTGGACACCTTGTCGCCAAGGGGGTTGAACGAGCAGCATGGGCTGCAGAGCTTTCTATGACCATACTGTGGCAAAAGCCCTAATTTATATTCATTCTATGTATCAAGCTCTGATAGCCGTGAAGTTCGTGCACCCCTATTGGTGATCAAAGGGGGTCTCCTTAGTTACACTGGTTGAAGTCAATCAAAGGTATCTCACTTACCAATGTACTTGTATCACATTGAGATTGTGCCTATAATTGCGAAAACAAAGTATTTATATAAAGAACTGTGTGACTTCCCAGTGTACAAATGTATTTCCAGCGTAACATATGTTGTATATGTATTTTATGCACTTTTTCACTTTTTTCACTTAATTATGTGTAAACACAAGTGATATGGCAGTTCGCTGCCTCTTAAATGGCTTATATTAAGCCTCTTAATCAGGTTTTTACATTTCGGTTTGTTGTTTGTGTTTTAGATATATCACCATGGAGACGGCGCACCACGGCGCCCAGAGCGAGGCTTGGCTGTGAGCTGCGGTTCACGATGTGGGGCGACGACTGATGACGTAGCGGGCAACTCCTGGACGGAGTATGGCGTGCCCAACACGACGTCATTGGCGGAGCGACGCACGTGGAGGTGGCGGGAGCCGGACCTGGCAATGGACGCCGTAGGTGAGCTTTCCAGGTGAAGAGTGTTTTGATTAGGGGGCGGGTTCTGTCTAGATGTTTAAATATGTGCACTTGTAATTACACTGTTGATCCCTGAGGACGGGCCAGACCCGAAACATGTTGGATCGTGTTTGAATAAAACTTCACGTTTTTCATCACTAAGAAAGCCTGTGAGTGCCGCCTATTTGTATCTACTGTCTGTAAGGGTGGAATATCCCGTCGTGGAAGGCACCAGGTATTACTGCAGTATTCAGCAACGAGTGCCGGGCAGCAAAAAGTCTACATACAGGTACAGCCACAGTCAGTGCGCATTACCTAGCCAAGGCACCTCATTGAAGCAAATCCTCAATTTAGGGAGAACTCCGTTTTTACTGGATTACAAACTAACATCTACAAGGACCCCGTGGCTGGTGTTCTCGAGCAGCAAATACCCTGCATGCAATATGGAACCTGTCATACCAGGTGTAAATTTCTCGCAAATCGACACAGGTGACCGTTTTAGCTACTCCGATAGCGATACGGATAACATCCTACAGGCGGTGATTACCCAGCCTAATACATCAGCACCTGATAGCGATGATATCTACAAAGACTGGTATGCTTTGAAAAAACGAGAAGTGGATTACATGCTCCATGCTTCTACACTGGCCGACTATTTCAAGGAGAAGCAAATCCCAAGAGGCTTCCGAGTGCGGAACGTCCCCACTATCGGTCGGCAGAATATAGCATTCTGCAAAAAGTGGGTGAGCATACTAAATAAATGTTCCATGGATTTGGTACTCCTGGTTGTGGATGAGTCCACTAAAGAACTTTTGGCTACTAGAAGCAAAATTAATGTGTTTGAGTCGACACAGGTGCCGACCTTGATTGCCGACACAAGCACAGATTGGAATTTAAAATTGAAGAATCAGATCGACCTGTACCAGAGGGAGCTGACCAAATTTAAACGGGAAAAGCGCAGAAAGGTGCAGATGGACTATGAACAGAACCGGGTTTATCAATGGCTAAGCACAGCAGGGCCACAACCGGCACCATATGCACATAACCGGCAACGCAGAGAAAGATACAAGCGGGCCGAGTTTGATGGTACCAGCACGTCTGCCAGCGACACCGATGGTCAACAACCCACAACCTCCAAGAAATTGACCCCTTTAGGGGTTACGACCCGAGCGGGACCAAAACCACTCGGGGCAAGCGGAGGTGGACGAGGCGCGGCGGCCAAAACAAAAGGCAAAGCAAGCCAGAAAAACAGCCGCAAGTAAAGAATCTGGTCTTCAATTTGTCAAGCACACAATTGAGTGAGTATGAAACAGCGGTCCTGTCAAAAGGACTATCTTTTATTCCAAGCTTTATGTCTAATGACTTTGAATGGAGAGTGGATAGCTACAAGTTTGGGCGATCCCTCCGTTTAAAAGAATTTTTTAGTGACACATCATCGGTCACTGCCACAACCAGTGACATACCAAGTCAAGTTAAGCGATTACAGCCCAAGTCTAGATTTGATCCCCCCAGCGCTAGCCCCTCCATTAAGGCTTTTAGCCGAATGATGGATGCTGTCGGCAGCTGTGACTCTGTTGACAGAAAAAACATCCCTAATTTACCTAAAATGGAAAGAATGGCCTTACAGGATCTACAAAAAAGGTCTGACATCATAATCCGTAAGGCGGATAAGGGAGGCGCAGTGGTGGTGCAGGACTTATCGGACTATCTTTTTGAATGTCGTAGACAATTAAATGATGCGGAGGTGTATGAACTATTGCAGCATGACCCCACTGTCCCTTATAAGGCTGAATTGGATTCCCTTATTAAGATAGCAGTGGACAATAAGACTATTTCACCAGACCTGGGTAAAGCCCTAATCACAGATTTTCCACTGATGCCAATGTATTACACCTTGCCCAAGGTGCACAAGAGACTGGAGAGGCCTCCTGGCAGACCCATTATATCGGCCAGGGGGTCTCTCTATCAGGTAGTCTCAACTTACTTAGATGCATTGTTAAATCCTTGTGTACAATCTACTAGGTCCTATCTCAAGGACACTAACATGCTGCTTGCTTGCTTACAGAATCTGGGTGATCTCCCTGACAACGTGATCATGTGCAGCGCCGATGTGGTTGGGCTGTACACATGCATTCCCCATGATGAGGGTATGAGTGCCGCCAGAGTTCTGTTGCAGGAATCAGCAGCTTATGTGGGTCCTGAGCAGGACTTCTTTTTCCAGTTATTACATCTTGTGCTACATCGTAATTTTTTTTACTTTGATGGTAAAATATATCGCCAAAGGCTTGGCGTGGCGATGGGGTCCAATGTGGCCCCTTCCTACGCCAATGCCTATATGAACATGGTTGATAAGAAACTCATCTATGAGACAACTTATGTGGGGAAGGTGCTTTTGTACCTCCGCTACATAGATGATCTCTTAATATTTTGGTTGGGCAGCAAGGAAGAACTCTGCAGTATTCTTGATACTCACAATCAAAGCAACTGCCCAGCAAAATTGACATACAATATGAGCACACAGGATGTTAACTTTTTGGATGTAAAAATTAGCTTGAGAAACAACAAACTGCAAACATCCATTTTTGTAAAAGAGACAGACCGCAATACTCTGTTGAGGTATGAGAGCTGCCACCCTAAGGCGCTACGTTATGGCCTCCCATACTCACAGATGTTGCGTGTCAAAAGGATCACAAGTGATGAAGAACAAACAAAAAGGGACTTAGACATCATGCAGGATAGATTTGCTGAGAGAGGCTACAGGAAGGAGGACTTAGCAGCCACTAAACAAAAAGTGTTAGGAATGTCTAGGGAAATGGCCCTTACATCCAACAAAAAGAAAAACAAT